>NC_062577.1:18505000-18805000 GCF_022837055.1 Prionailurus viverrinus
AGGACAGTGTGGCAAACCTGCCAAATCCCAGGACGCCGAGGATTTGTTTCTAAATTAGCTTTTTGGAGGGACGTTCCAAATTACTAAAGAAAGTGGTAGGAGGCATTGTTGATTATGTCTCTTCCAAAAACGCCCTCCACATTGCTAACCTCCGTGTCAACGGCAGAGGGCAAAAAATTAAAAGTCTCTGCATCCAAGGAAGAGACAGGTAAAGTTCTTCATGGATCCCGCAGACATCAGTGATCATGGCCGTAGTCGGAACTCACAATCCACAATCCATTCACCTTTTTCCAGAATCTGAGATATCAGGCTACCTTAATTAGTTGCATTTTCCAATACACTCGTTTCAATAAAAAAAAAAAAAAAATCCTTTTATAGTATTTTTGAGTCAGAGTCCTGCCTCACTACTCCACCTAAAGACTAATTTTTGTTTTCAGATGTTGAGTTTTTTGTTTGTTTTATTTATTTATTTTAGAGAGAGACAGCACAAGTGGGGAAGGGAGAGAAAGTATCCCAAGCAGGCTCTGCGCTGCCTGCACAGAGCCTGATGCAGGGCTAAAACCCAGTAAACTGGGAGATCATGACCTAAGCAGAAACCAAGAGTCCCACGCTTAACTGACTATGCCACCCAGGTGCCCCAAATGATGATGAGCTTTATATTGTGTTATTATTTAAAATTTTTTATATTTATTTATTTTTTAGAGAGAGTGAGTGAACAAGCACAAGGGGGGAGGGGCAGAGAGGGGGGGGGGGATCTAAGGATCCTTAGCGGGCTGTGTGCAGCGATGCCCGATGAGGGGCTCGAACTCGCTGTGAGATGATGCCCTGAGCCCAAGTCTGACGTTTAACCAACTGAGCTGCCCAGGCGCCCAGTTTTATATTGTTTTAAATTCATCCATTTTAGGTACCAATAGTTGCATGAAACTACTTTTTTTGGTACCTGGTCTCTGACTTTAAGGAACCAGTTTGTATCGGGTTTTAGTAATTATTCTAAAGACAAGAATTCCTTATTTAAGAATTTTCATTCATATACAGATAATGCAGATCTGTACTAGAATAATAATCAGCTAGACTCATTCCTACTCCCATGCTAAACTCCCTCCAACACTTTGATCTTGTTTTTAGGGAAGATTTCGCTAAAGCCCTACCCAGCATTTTTTTTTTCCTGTTGTGATATTCTAACTCCTTTTCAAACATTCAAGAGATAAAGAGATTTGGTCATGTGAACTTGAGAAGTTTTGTTGGTGAACCAGGAAGGTATGACCTCCTTGTAGAAATTAACAGAAGCCATACTTTGTGAGGGATGCAGATCTGTTAAGAGTGACAGCCCAACCCTCCTTGACTGACTTCATAGGAAGCCTTTTTCCTATTTATTCCCCCCCATTCCCCATCTTCACAATCCCTCTGCCCTAGTCAGGCTGAATGGAACATTCGTACTGTTCCTGCTCAGCCAATTTTCTCAGATGATTCCACTCTTCATTGCCAACAGTCCTAATCCTGCTTTTCCTCTTAAACCCGATTCTGATCCCTTCCACTCTACAAATGCCCCAATTTAATGTCGATTATTCTCACCTTTGACTTTACACAGAAATAATTACTCAATAATTTGACAGTTTTGAGGAGAGATCTGTCATTCTCACATCAAAGGGGAAATAGACATTTCCATCATTTTAAGACTATCCCGTTTCATTGAGCAAGTGAAGTGAGTTTAATTTTCAATTTGGAATGTGGAATAATTGTGCATCAGATTTTGAAGCTGTGTGTGGTGTAAAAGTGAGGGGGGCAGGCAATTTTTTTTTTTTCCCTTGACAAGATGATGTTCAGTGTTTAAAATATCGTTATGTTTCTGGCAGCTAGAAGCAGTGTTTTCTCTGTTGGAAATATACAGATGGTATTGAGGCAGCGTGGGAACCTCCGAACTAAATCTACAATAAACTACAGCAGGTTTTTCTTTCCCATTACTTTCTTAGGACTGCCTGAACTAAAGGAGAAAAAAACTATGGTGGGTCGTTCAAAACCCCTTCCTTCATCCCTTCAGAATGAGTTCATCCCTGAGGAAGTTCTTCTTTCTCTGGCCTCTGCAGCCAATGCTGGTCCTTGTCCTGAAAACTTACTGCCTCCTAAGAAGACTAAAACCCCAAAGGTGAACATACACATACATCGAGTACTTGGGAACACATGTCTTCTTGGTGTCCAGCTCATTAAGTATTTATTGAGCGTGTTATTGTTAAAAACCAAAATTCAACTGAGTAAATTTGAAGACCTAATTGGCTTTCTTCAGCAATTCATGAATCAGGCAGCATCCCCTATGGGAAGTGGAAAGGAGTTCTGAGGAACTGTACAAAATAGAGGGCTTTTACTGGTAGAAGGGGTCAGGGACAAGGAAGTCATTAACAAAAGAAAGGATTATTTCAGGCAAGGTCATCTTCCCCTTGGGGGAAGGGTGGGAGCCTCTCAGGCTGATTACCTCACTCGTGCTGATCAGGAACTTCCAGCTGATGGGCTTAAAACGCCCCTTTGGGAGATGCCAGAATTTCGGTTAGGTAAGATGTTACGGAAATGTTGGTTTGCTGATGTGGGGCTTAGCACATCTTACTCCATTTTGGGCCTGTTGTTTCTTTTTTTAACACTATGTATTCTTGATTGTCTTTCAAAATACTTTAAAATTAATTTCCTAGTTTGAAAACTAAAATCGTTTGTACCAGTGTTGCCAAGGAAATGCTTTTTTAAATGTGATTTACCTAAGCGAGCATTACTACTCTTAGTCTTGATATTTTCCTTTCACTTTGGAATTGTCCTAGTTTCACTTTTCCTCCCCAGTATTGAATGAGAATTCTTTTTCTCCTCAGACTATCCAACTGCCCTTAATGTAAACCTTGGAAAGGATTAAGGATTGATTTCATTTGACTACAGCGCCCTCTGCTGTGTATTCATATATTTGCTTTTTTTTTTTTTATCCCCAGGGCACTCTTCCGCGTCCGACTGACCAAGTCTGGCATCACCCTGTTCGAAGAACTAAGTTCAAGTACCTGATTGACCATCCTGTTTCCCTAACGGGTGCTGGAAGGTAAAGAGGCAGATGCAGATGAATTGAGTCATTTTCTCATTTTATCTCATTTCTTTGGGAGCATCACAGTTGGAAAAATCATAGAATCAAAGATTTTAAGTTTAAAGCCTGCAGTATATTTGATGAAGCAGAATACAATCTGAAGAAGGTACAGGACCATCCTTCTGTGTGTCTGCTTATTATCTCTACCTACTTTTGGTTTGTTTAGATTCACTCTTCTGTCCCTTGTCGTCCCCTAGTAAAAGAGACCAGATCTGATAGAGTGCCTTTAGGACCTCTTCGCCTGTTCTTTTAAGAAGAGTGAGGTAGCATAGCTTCATGAAAACCTTGAAAAGCAAGTGCTTACTCCCTGGTTTTCCTCAAAGTGAAAGCTTAACTTTTACACTGTTTCAGATCAAATCAGCAAGCACTATTTGTTGTTTTTATACCATTCCTAAAAATATTCTAAATGTCACCATTTTCCCTGGGAGGATTGCGACCTGCTCATTTTCTCTGCCTGGTCCATTTATCAGTTGTATGCCCCTCATGAGACCGCTTCATCTGAAAGAAATGTTGCGTAGGTTATTTAGTCTGAGTTCCATTTACTCATTTGTAGAAAGAGAATAATGGACTTATTCCATTTTGTGTGCCTCCTAGGGATATTGTAAAAGAAGGTATTATAAAGGGGATAATGGACAATGCTGTCTAGCTAGCTAGCTAGCTATCAAGCTCTACACCCAACATGGGGCTTGAACTCACGACCCTGAGGTCGGGAGTTGCATGCTCCACCAACTGAACCAGCCAGCTGCCGGTAAATATAAGCTGTTATTACCCAGCTGTGTCTCAGTGCTAGAAAAAGTGGCAGGAACTTGGGCTATTAACTTTTATGTCCTGGGGCTTTAGTGTCAAAATATCTGTACTTTATACCTTCAGATCATGGTTGTAATTATTAGTAGTAATAATTGGTAGTTACGAGATGTTTGAAGTACTTTGAAAAAAATAATAAGCTATATCTGAATGTGGCAATAACCCAACATTAAAGTTCTAATGTCAAATGGCTTCTGACTTGGAAGTTTTAAACCATGAAGATCTTCACTGTGGTGAAAAGGATAATGGCCTTCCCCCAGATGTTCTCACTGTAGCTCAGGACCTGAGTACATACCGTACATAGCAAAAGAAACTCTGCAGATGTGATTGAGGTTAAGGACTTTGCGATGGAGAGATTACCTGGATTCTTGGGATGGCCCCACCTAATTGCCTCAGTCTTCAGAGTGGAGAAAGAAGGAAGTTGAGTGGTTGGAGAGATGAGGTGGAAGGAGGACAGATTCAAAGTGCGAGAGGGAAGGGATTCAGCCTACGATTGCTGGCTTTGCAGATGGAGGAGGGGAGGATACAAGCTAAGAATTGCTGTCGGCCTCTAGAAGCTGGGGATGGCCCTCAGCCGCCAACTTTCCAGGAAGCAGGGACCTCGGTCCTAGTACTGGAAGAAATTTGAGTTAACTCCAGTGGACGTGGAAATGGGTCTTCCCCTAGAGCATCCAGAAAAGAGTGCAGCCCTGCAGGCACCTTGATTTTACCCCGTGAGACCCATGTTGCACTTCTGACCCACAGACTGTAAGATAATAAACCTGTGTTGTTTAAGCCGCTAAGTTTGTGGTGATTCATTACGGCACCAGTAGAAACCTAGTACATGTATGCATGTATGACATGAGAAAGCTTGTACATGTATACATGTATGACATGAGAAAGCTTGTCTAGCAACCTTAAATATTTAGAGCACAGCAGTAAAATAGAAAACAACCCAGCAAATAGCCTCTGAGTAATATTTTTCAACAGCTTTATCAGTCAGAGTTCAGGGCAGAAAATAAAACCTATTTTAGGCAGCAAATCAACTATTTACAAAATGGTTGGAAGGGCTAAAGGAGCAGGTGTGAAGCACTACTTTTGGGAATAAGGCTCAGAACAGAATGGAATTCACCCCTGGTGCAGGCTACTTACCTCCAAGGCTGCGAGAAGAGGGCCCCTTGGGGCCCCTGTCAGTTAAGCATCTGATTCTTGATTTTAGTTCCGGTCATGATCCCAGGGTGGTGGAATCGAGCCCTACATCAGGCTCAATGTGAGTGTGGAGACTGCTTGAGATTCTCTCCCTCTCTCTGCCCCTCTCACCTACTCATGCATGCTCTCTCTCTCTCAAATTAAAAAAAAAAAAGTGTATGCCCCCTTGAACAGACATTTGTCCAAAGAAGATAAAACTAGCCAATATGCACATGAAAAGATGCTCAACATCATTAGCCATAAGGAAATGCAAATCAAACCACGAAGAGATGCTATTTCACACCTGCTAGGATGACTATAGTCAAAAAGCAGACGATAACGGGCATTTATGAGGATGCAGAGACGTTGAAAGTGTCAGACATTGCTGGTGGGAATGTAAAATGGAGCAGCCTCTTTGGAAAACAGTTTGGCAGTTCCTCAAAAATGTAAACATAGGCCCCTCATATGACCCAGCAATTCCACTCCTAGCTGTGTACCCAAGAGAATTGACCAGATATGTCTGCACAAAAACTTGCATGAGTGTTCATGGCAGTATTATTCGTGCAGCCAAAACGTGGAAACAAACCAACTGTCCATCAATTGCTGAAAAAATAAACAAAATGTCATCTACCATAGAATATTATTCAGCCATAAAAAGGAATGTAGTACTGATAAGAGCTACAACACTGACGAACCTTGAAAACATGCTACGTGAAGGAAGCCAGTCATAAAAGGGTACACGTGTGTTTCTGTTTCTATGAAATGTCCAGGATAGGCAAATCCGTAGAGAGAAAATTAGATAACTGGTTGCTGGGGGTGAGGCTGGGGAGGAGAGTGGGGAATTACTGCTAGTGGGTAAAGATTTTTTTGGGAGATGATAAAAATAGTCTAGAACTAGATTCTGGTGGTCGTTATGCAACTTAATGAATACATTAAAACTTGTAAATTGTGAATATAGGAAAAACTTGTGACTAAACTAAAAACTTGTAAATTGTACTCTTTAAAAAGGTGAATTTTATGGTATGTGAATGATACTGCAATAATAAACAAAAAAAGTCCCCTTAACTGTGATCCAAGAATCAGGAAGCTGAAATCATAAAGCTGTTACTGCTGTCACTGTACTGCCCCTCTGGATCTGGGTAGCTGGAGAGTGGATTCTGGCATGTTGCTTCAGGAAAACCACTTCTCCATGGTGTTGCTGGCAAAATCCACTAAAAGCATGACAAGAAAATGGCTTCTGTCTCACTTCTACCTCTAAAATCTTGCAAAAGTGCATCTACTGTGGAACTTATTTATTTTTAAATACGGAATGCTTCACGAATTTGCATGGCATCATTGCACAGGGGTCATGCTAATCTTCTCTGTATTGTCCCAATTTTAGTATATGTGCTGCCGAAGTGAGCGCTACTTATGGAGCTTAATTCATGCCCAGAGCCCTGGCTGCAGGGGTGTCTGGGAAAGTGCTTTCCAACCCTTCCAATCCGAAGAGGGTATCCTCCCCCCCAACCCCAACGTCAGTGCCTGCCATATTCCGGTACTGACCTGGGTTTCAGAAACATAACCAGACTGTCCTCAAGACACTTCTAGCTTAAGAAGTCATTACCTGAATTGTCAAGAAAAGATTATATTGAGTTACACATATTTGTTCAAGAAAGCCACAGAGTTTTAAATACATTTTAGAAAGACTTAATGTTTTTCAAAAAGCATACCGCAGGGATTTGGAAAATCACTCTCTCTGAAATACCTCATCCCCTGACAACTTCAGATAAAAAACGTGCTTATTTATGAACATAACTCAACCAGTGATGATTTGAAGAAAACATTTGAGGGATGAATTTAGTTTGATAATCTGGGGGACCCAGTTTTTGTATTGTGGCTCAGAATCAAAGTTGTTTTTGGTTTTTGCCTTTTTTCTAAATAAAAATAGGTTTTCCAGAAGAGTGGAAGCAGGTGATTTTCCACAAGAGTTTTATGAGAAATAAAACATATCTCTATTTTTTAATGAAAAGTTATATTCCAAAAAATAGACCAAATGTTTCCTCTAAAAATAAAGATAACCAATAATTTAATAGAAATATAAAGCCTCCTAAAAATACTCTTAGAAAATTTGAATGACACTTACCAAACCAATATTTCCCTTCAAAAGATGTATATGTGTATATATATGAACCATTCATTGTTTTTAGCTAACAAAGTTGTATTGGCCAATCTCTGGCAGTTACTGGTGTAATAGTGACTAATGTCCCATCATCCTGAGAGCGTCTTTCTGAAAAAAACTTTACTGAGATATCTTTGGCACAAAAATTGTGTATATTTAAGGTGTACAATTTGATGTTTTAATAAATGTATACATTGTGAAAAGATCACAATCAAGCTAAATAACTTATCTGTCACCTCTATATAGGTAGCATTTATGTGTGTGTGTGGTAAGAAGATTAAATTTAAGATATATTAGCACATTTCAAATGCACAATAGAGTATTGCTAATGAACATCACCATGCTGTACATTAGATCTCCAGAACTCATTCATCTTGCATAACTGAAACTTTGTACTTTTTGACCAACATCTCCTCATTTCTCTCCCTCCCTTTATACCCTCATTTGACATATGAATGAAATCATACAGTATTTGTTTTTGTCTGGCTTATTTCACTTGGCATAATGTTCTCCAGCTTCACCTATGCTGTCACAAATGGCAGGATTTCCTTTTTATTTTTATTTATTTATTTAAATGTTTTATTTATTTAAATGTTTTATTTATTTTTGAAAGAGAAAGAGAGAGAGAGAGAGAGAGAGAGAGAGAGAGAGAGAGAGAGAGAACAAGTGGGGGAGGGGCAGAGAGAGAGGGAGACACAGAATTCGAAGAAGGCTCTAGGCTCTGAGCTGTCATGTCAGCACAGGATTTCCTTTTTAAAGGCTGAATAACATTTCAGTGTGTGTGTGTGTGTGTGTGTGTGTGTGTGTGTGTGTGTGTGTGTATGTACATTTCTTCATTCACTAATGGACATTCAAGTTGTTTCCATATGTAGGCTATTGTGAATAATGCAGCAGTGAACATGGAAGTGTAGATGTCTTGTCAAGAACCAGGTTATTTTCCTTTGGATATAAACCCAGAAGTGGGGTTGGTAGATCATATGGTAGTTCTATTGTTTATTTTTTAAAGGAAGCTCCATACTATTTTTCATAATGGCTATACCAATTATAATTAGAGGGACAGAGACATGTGAAAATCACGTGCAGTAAATGACATGATTATAACTGTGCTATAGGACGATGAATCTGGAAGAAGTGTGTAGAATATACTAGAGAGACTTGAGAATCCACATTAAAAAGTATGGACAGCTTGGACTAGTGATTTGGCATTGGCAAGAGACAATAGGATCAAATACTAGAGTGATAATGAGGGTGACTGTAAAATTAATGAGTGTTAGTGATATATGGAAATTAGGACAATGGATGGGAAGGAATCAACTATATATGCTGAGATTTTGATGAATGGAGTGGTGGTACTTCCTGACAGAATTAGTGAGGATAGGAGGGTGAAAAGTTAGAATGGAGCGAGAATTATCCAGTGGTATATATATAGAGAGGTAACAAATGTGATAAGGTGAGATTTGATGGCATTGCTTAGAGAGAAAGCATAGGGAAAGAAGACAGAGGGATGAGGTCAGAATGTTGCAGAACATTTCCCTTTAGTAGGCGGGAGGTCATAGAGAAGTCCAAGAAAGAGTAGTTACGGCAAAAGAACAAGGAGAATCCAATAGCACAGAGGATAGAGGAAAGGAGAGTGTTTTTAAAAAGAGAGATGATCAACCCTGGGAAATATTACAGGGAAACAGTGGAAGGGAAGAACTGATGACTTAGCAGTGGAAAGCCATCAGCTTTTTAGAGTGGTTTCAAAGAGATGGAGATGGAAATCAAGATTGCAAGGAAATTTCAAGGAATCTGATGTTTAACAGAGTGAGAGATCCACTGATCAATAAATAGGTCGTGATAACATGACAGCAGTGCATGGTCAAGGGAAGATTTTTAGAAGGGGAAGAGACTTGAGTTATAGACCAAAGTTATATTCCAAGAGAAGGGAAGACACACAGAAAGCAGACTGATGGAATGAGATCCCAAAGGATGTGGCTAAGGATGAAATCAAGGACATCAATGGAGGAAATAACCCTGGGGAAGAGAATGTATCTTAGCCTGAAGTTGAAGGAGGGGAAAGAATTTGTGAAGTGAATGAGAAATGTGAGGTGGAGAAGAGGAAGAGTGGGATGGGGGTGGGGGTGGTTCATGTCTGATACCTCAGCTGTCTTAGTGACGTATGAGGACAGGAGACTGGTTCTGTGCCCCTTTTCATGCGCTAGAAGGACCTTACCTACTCTTATCCAGTAGCCAGACAGAAAATTTATTTTGTGAATATATTTTTCTTATTTTTTAGGGATATTTCTTTTCTGTATGATGTTAAATATGTTAAAGGAGAGACTAGGGAGAGTTCGCTTTGTCCCCCACGTTTGGACCGTTCATTACAGTCAAATGATGGTGTCATTGTGCCTCATAAGGTAAATAGAGTATTTGACAAATAATTTCCTCTTTCTGTACTTAAAAAAAATCATTTCCTTAAAATATAAAGCAATGTTGTACTGTAACTGTATTGCTTATTAGTTTTGTAGCACTTTCTAATTATTTCTAGGAAAGGGTATTTAGTGTGAAAAGATCTAGAATACCTTATTTATCTAAGTGGATAACTATATAACTATAGTTACAGAAATCTAGAAAATACAGTATAGGAGACTGGATTTTTTTTTTTAATTTACTGTTTAAGGCTGTAGAATTCTTATTTTTGGTATATTGCTAAGGTGAATTTTAGAGTCAGTGGGTTACTGAATGTAGGGACATGTGTAAATAATACTAAAACCAAGGCTCTTTAATTTATGGTTATTTTTTTAATGTGTTCTCTGCTAACAGTTTTTTACTACTTGCCATGATCCATATTAGTTACTGATACTGTTCTCTCTGTAATCAAAATCGCTTAACTTAATAAATAGTATCCCTTTGGGATAGGAGTGTTGATTTATGCAATTCAGTTTTTTTCATTTACTAATGTTTTCGTTCTTGTCCATCTTTCTTTTTAAGCCAAAGAAATTAGCAGACACTTTGATTCCTGAAGAATTTCATATTGTGTCAAATACAGGAGTTTCAGGTTTGGAGTGTTATGATGAGTGAGTACTGTGATATGCACACCCTGCCTATCTGACGGGTGGAACTGTTTCCTCCTTCCCAGACACAGAAGAACCTGAGAACGGTGCACCCATATCTACATTGAAATAGGGAAACATTTGGCTTTCCTTCCTAAATTTAAGAAAGGTGTCAAAAACTAATGAAAAAGTTTTATTGAAAAAAGTTTCGGATTTCACTGGTCAAATTGTTCTGTGTCTTTCCCTACTGTTTAATTTCGAAATAAACAATTGATCTTTAAAGAAAAGAAAAAGGAGCTTTGTTCTGAATGCTTGCCTGTGCCTCTTTAGCAATGGGTTTTGAGCCATGGCCATGGAGACAAAGGAAAGTAGCCCTGTGAGCTGACATCTCATAACTGACACACCCTCGATGGCTTCGCTCCAGCCTGTGCACTTGTCATCTCCAGTTTTCTTTGTCATCCTGCTTATGGGGTGAAAACTGGGATCTTGCTTATATTTGCTGAAACAGTGTGTGAATGTTTCATAGTTTAAACAACAAGAACTTTGGACTAAGGTCTTATTACAAAATCTCCAGAGGCTGTCTTGCCAGTTCATGTTATACGGCATGTCCTTATGATAGTGGCTTTCAGAACAATATTTTGCCAAAGAGAACTAAATGGAATTCATTTGGGGGGGGGGATTTTTTATTTTTATATAATTTCAAAAATTATATAAAAGTTATAAAAATAGGAAGGACAAGGAGCTCTCATGTACTATTTTAACTCACTGAGTATTTACATTTTGCCTTATTTGTTTTAAAATACACATATACATAAACACGTTAAAACTATTCAAAAGTAAGTTGGAGATGTCATGACCTGTTATCATCAAATTTCACTGTAAATTTCCTAACAACCCACCAGCTGTAGATATTGTTGATGACTTTTTTAGCATCATCATTTCTCATCTGTTTATCAGTTAGCATTTTACCATATGGAGTCAAGGATTTCTTTTTTTTTTTTTTTCCCCCAGGGAGTTATAATTCTTTACTGCGATTATTTATTTTTATGTTCAAAACTTCTTTGATTTGGCCAGTGTTAGCTCCTTTGATCTGGCTTGTATTCTCTTTGGACATGTCCCCATCATTCTTTGAGTGTTTCCTTATTTTCTGATTCAATACGATTTCTAGGTTCACCCTGTATTTCCCAACTCAGGCTGTGGAATGAGCTATGTCGCTTCTCCTGGGAGTACTGATTCCTTTTGGTGGAGAGTGGTACTTAGAAATCACGATCTGGATAGTGGGTGTGTCCGTTGCTCCTGGGGTATCATTGCTTCTGGTTTCTCTCACTCATTTTTGAAACTTTATTTTGAATTTTTATGTTCTCTGGAGATTTTTCACTGATCTAAATTCTGAAAGTGGACCTTATTAACCAACTTGAGTTCTGGTAAGGGGCAGAACCAAAGAAAATGCTTATTAACTAGGAGAAGAAAAAGATACATAAATAATAATGAATTAGATGAATTACCATGTGATTCTCATTGTGATACTCATTTAAATGTAAATTTAAATGTGATACTCATTTAGATATGGTTGGGAGTTAGGTAGACTGGGTTCTAGTTTCATCCTTGCTTATTCATTTTATAACCTGTTTCATTACTTAACTTTGTTGACTTCGGTGTCCTTAGAACACCCTTCCACCTTTGAAAAGGCATTTAAAAAGAAGAATCACGAAAGTTTTCGTATTTTAACATATGAAGAATGTGATTAAAGCTCCTTTAGTGAAAATATTCCAAATATGATAAATATCATTACATCTGTGTCTGTAGATATGTAGGTATGATCTTGTATGTAAAATGATGCACTGTTTTGATTGCCTCCAAGCTTCTCCATTTGATTAGGTTTTAGGTTCATCATGTTGTCATATGTGATAAACAGGCCAGTTAATTTTCTCCCAATAATATTGACCTGTTTTATTTATTGCAGCAAATATACTACTCTCCTCACAGATAATGAAAACAGGCTATTGCTCTTCCCATCCATGTAAGTATGGTTTATTTTGGAAGTATTTCTTAGAAGGAAAATATGCGTATTTTTATTTTTCATAGTGCTTTGTTATACAGAAAATATTAAAATTGTAGCAGAAACCCAATAATTGTCCCTATAATTTAAATAATTAAATTCTGTCATTTAATCAGTGTTTTCATTTGTTCAATTGCATATTCAATTTTACATGTTTATAATATTTAAGTACTGCAAAATATTTTTTTTAGTTTTAAATTTCTTTCTTCTAAAATTTTATTTTACTGTGGAAGGAACACTTAACATGAGATCTATCTTCTTAACAATTTTTTTTCAATACAGCGTCAATGAGTCTAGGCAACGTTGTACAGCAGACGTCTGCTACTATTGTCTCCTTTTTCCTTCTTCTTACCTCTCCTTTTCTTCCTATCTTCTCTCTTATCTTTCCTCCCTTTTCTTTTCTTACACTGTGAAGTAACCAGTATTAACAGCTTGGTATTTACCTCTCCACATTTTTCCTCTGTTCTTACAATCCTACACAATAAGTGTAGAGAATTTTTGGAGGGAACTATTATTTTCTTTACAAAAAAGAGGATCATGCTGTTTACATTTTCTTTTTCCTGTTTCTTCTTCTTTTTTTAATGTTAGTACTGGTATAACCCACTAGATCAGTACAAGCGCTACTAGATGTAGTAGGGCTAATGCTTTAAAATATCACAAATATTCGATACTGTATACGTTTTCTGTATATTATATTCTTTTTGTCAGTTGAGGATGACCTGTTATAACACTAATATCATAAGTCTGCCACCTTAATCTTTTAGGAAACCTAATAAAAGAGTAGAAGTGGTCCAACTGAATGATGTGATGGACGCCATGCTAGAGAGGGCTGGTGTGGAGAATCAGGAATATACAGGGCCAACCAAGGTAATTGCAAAGATCATTGTAACCTAGTGATTAAGAGCATACATTCTGAGGGGCGCCTGGATGGCTCAGTCAGTTGAGCGGCCGACTTTGGCTCAGGTCATGATCTCATAGCTCGTGAGTTAGAGCCCCGCGTTGGGCCCTGTGCTGACAGCTCGGAGCCTGGAGCCTGCTTCCCATTCTGTGTCTCCCTCTCTCTCTGCCCCTCCCCCTCTCATGCTCTGTCTCTCTCTGTCTCAGAAATAAATAAACATTAAAAAAAAAAAAAGCATGCATTCTGGGAGCCAGAAAGACTGGATTGAAACCCTGCCCTGCCATTTATTAGTTAGTGACCTTAGACAAATAATTTAATGTATTTGTGCCTCAATATCATCATCTTTACATTAGAGGTAATATCTCATGAAGCGAAAAATAGAACTACGGTTCAGCAGTTGCACTATTAGGTATTTACTGAAAGGATACAAAAATACATATTCAAAAGGGTACATGAACCCCAAGTTTATAGCAGCACTATCAACAATAGCCTAACTATCGAGGGAGCCCAAATATCCACCAACTGATGGATGGATAAAGAAGATGTGGTATATATATATACAATAGAATATTACTTAACCATCAAAAAGAATGAAATCTTGCCATTTGCAATGGCATGGATGGAGCTAGAATGTATTACACTAAGTGAAATAAGACAGACAAATATCATATGATTTCACTAATATATGGAATTTAAGAAACAAAACATGATGAACATATGGGAAAAAGGTGGAAAAAAGAAAAGAGGGAAACAAACCACAAGAGACTCTTACCAATAGAGAACAAACTGAGGGTTGACAGAAGGAGGTGGATGGGAGATGGGCTAGATGGGTGTTGGGTATTAAGGAGGGCATTTGTTGGGATGAGCACTGGATGTTGAATCACTGAACTGTGCTCCTGAAACCAATATTGTGCTGTATGTTAACTAACTAAAATTTATATAAAATAAAATAAATTACAGGTAATAATAATATCTACTTCATAGGACTGTTGAGATTAAATAGCATATGGATACAAAAGGTTTAGATAGTGCTTGGCATGTAATAGACACTGTATAACTGTTAGTATTATTATTACCGTATTTCATTGACTATAAGGTACCACTGATTATAAGCCCCTTATTATTTTATGTACCATTACCAAACATTGCCAATTAAACCATGCTTTCTTACCACTTAAAATTTTATTTTGTTAATGAAAAGAGCTCTTTCAATCTTACATAGTTATAGATATTTTTCTTTATGCAGGCCCTTTCTGTTTTGTAAATTTTGATTTTTACAGAATTTGAAACTCATAGACAAGTTCAGTATAAGACATCTATGTAAGCTTTACCCAAATTCTCTAGTAGTTTACATTGTGCCCTACTTGCTTATTCGTTCTCTCTTCCCCCCTTCATACATATCCCTATATGTATAGTTTTTTTCTGAACTATTTTAGAGTAAGCTGGTGACATCATGCCTCTTTATCACCAAACATTTCAGGGTGTTATTTCCTATGGATAAGGACATTCTCTTACATATGCATAATACAGTTGCCAAGTCAGGAGATTTAACATTTATGTGAGAGTATTATCTGTCCATATTCAAATTTCAGATTTTATCAATTCTCCCTATATTGGTTTTTATAGCTATTTACCCCTCTGTTTCAGGATTCCAGGATCACATAGTGCTTTTATTTATTTATTTAAAAACTTTTTTTTAATGTTTATTCATTTTTGGAAGAGAGAAAGAGACAGAGCACCAGTGGCGGTGGGGCAGAGAGAGAGGGGAGACACAGAATCTGAAGCAGGCTCCAGCCTCTGACCTGTCGGTACAGAGCCTGACGCGGGGCTCAAACCCATGAACCACGAGATCATGACCTGAGCTGAAGTTGGACACTTAACTGACTGAGCCACCCAGGCGCCCCCTCACATGGTGCTTTTAGTTGTTGTGTTCTTTTAGACAGTTTATAATCTGAAACAGTTTTTTTTGTTTTTCTTGACCATGATATTCGAGCAGATGCCAGTTAATCTGTAGAATGTTCTTCAGTTTTGGTTTGTCTGACATGTACTTATGATTAGATTCAGGTTATATACTCTCGTCAGGGATGATATAGAAGCAATACCGTAACCTCAATGCACCATATAAAGAGGTACATGATTAAACATAGATGTTTAAAAATAATATATCATTTGTGTGTGTATATTTATAAGGAAAATATAAGTGACATAACTTATCAAGGTGTTTCTTAAACATTCACATTCAGAGTGTTTACCTCCTAAAATGGGTTTTTACTGACAAGACTGTAATAAACACTGACGATACTCCTTATCTTCTGCCAGATGCACAAACTACTGCATATGCTGAAGAAGGAACAGACTATTTACAATACAGTATTTCATGAACTTATTCGACAAGTCAGTGTGGACTGTGCAGATAGAGGAGAACTACTGTCCAAAATCAGGTTAGAGCCGTTATTGGAGTATCCTGGTTTCCTTTTGAGTTTTATGTTACAATTATGTTTATATCTGTTTTTGAGCAAATCACAAAAGTTCCCTTCTTTATCCTATTGGTAACAAGGAACTGAATTGCATTTCTGTTACTTTTTCTATAGTAAAAATATAATAGTTGAGAACTTCCTTAAGATGATTTCTGTTGGGATGTTTGATACCATAGTCTTTTATGATTAGGAGTGAAGTGCTATGTGAAATACTAGAAAAAGTATAGATTTTGGAGACAGACTGATCTGGTTTAAATCATCACATAGATGTGTGACTTTGGTAAAAGGGTGAGCCTTAGTTTCCTCATCTGTAAATGCAGGTAATAACTACTGTGAACATTTTCTTTGCCCATTTGTTCATTCATCACTCAGTGATGTCTGTTGAGTGTCTGTGTCAAGCCTTAGGATGCTTCATAGGATTGTCACGAGAAGTAGATGCTCAGTACATATAATTATTACAGATGATCGTGATAAATACTATTGTCGTATAATGCTTCTTATGACTGTGGTACTTTACAAAAAGCTGGAAGGAATAGTGGAATTAGAATACTGGGTTCAAATTTTGTATCTACAGTTTACTTGCCATGGAACCATAAGCAAATTATTAGCTCTCTCTGAATGAGAATTAATAACATAAATTTGCCCTATTTGCCTGCTGTCTGATTTATGGAAGCTGAGTCCTCCTATCTGATGGTGCTGAGAAACGAAGAGCAAAGCCGTTAATAAGAGACTGGTCAAGATTAGATACTAAGGAGTAGGTTCTTAGAGCACCTCAACAGCTGGAGAATGCAAATTAGAATGAAGAAAGGGACAGCTGAAGTTTGAGTTGTCATTCTAAGAACAAAGCCTGGGATAGATGAGGAAGCACGGTAAAGGAGCTGGATGACTCAGAGTGGATCCAGACTTGCCCCTTATCAGGAGTAGGGATGAGTGGGACTCTTCCAGCTGATTTCAGGAATTAGCTTCTAGGGGCCCAGATCAGGTGGGGTTCTATCCCAGGAAGTCTGACAGAAAGAGACAGGCAGGCAAGCCAAAACCAAAAATCCCCACTTCTTTCAGGTTTTCTTAGTAAAATATACTGCGTGTGAAAAGCACACTAATTAGTCAATATTGATTTCATGCCGTATCACCGCCATTACAATGTCATAAAGAACAGTTTCATGCCCCCGAGCCCCCACGTCACCTATTCATTCCTTCTCCATTCCCATTCCCTTGAACCTGTAGCAACCACTGACCCTTCTACTGTCTCTATACTTTTTTCTCTTGCAGAATGTGACATAGTTGGGATCATGCAGCACATAGTCTTTTCAGACTGGTTGCTTTACTCACACCTGAATTTTAACTGCTGACATATTTTCTGATCATTATTTTGTGGAATTCATTAAGTTGTGAGCATCGTATCATTGCTTTTGAACAATTTGATTATGATGTGCCTTGGTATAATTTTCTCTATGTTTCTTGTGATTGGTGGTCATTGAGCTTTTTGGATCTGTGAGTGTATGTTTTTCATCAAATATGGGAATTTTTTAGCTAGTTTTTCTTCTTCAAGTTTTTTTTTCTACCCTCTCCCCTTTTCAGGAGAGTCCATTTACTCACATATCAGCCCACTAATAATGACATAGTCCTGATAATGTTTTGAACATTTTTTCTTTTAAAATCTTTTTCATTTTATATAGTTGTTCTACTGCTTGATTGCTTGATTTTGGAGAGAGAGAGAGAAGAAAGTGCAAGCAGGGGAGAGGGGCAGAAGAAGAGAGAGAATCTTAAGCAGGCTCCATGCTCAGCACAGAACCTGATGTGGGATTCTATCCCATGACCATGAGATCATGACCTGCACTGAATCAAGAGTTAGACGCTTAACCAACTGAACCAGCCACCCAGGGGCCCCTCATTTTGTATAGTTTCTACTGTTCTATCTTCAAGTTCACTAATCTTTTCTTCTAAAGTATCTAATCTGCTTTAAATCCCATTCAGTGATGTTTCCAACTCAGATATTGTAGTTTTCATCTCTGAAAGCTCAATTTGGGTCATTTCAAAAATATTTGCCATGTCTCTACTTAACATTGCAAACATACAAAATATAGTTACAGGTTTTTTTTCCCCCAAAGCTGATATATCTATTTTATAATGGAAGAGAGTACTTTCAGTATTTTTAGTTGCTGCATTTTAAAAACATCTAAAGCTATTTGTGTGGTTCTTCCCAAACCCTCAATCCTGCCATGGGATCCCAGGCCAGGAGGCTATAGGAAGGACTATTGAATTTCTGAGTGCAAGAAAATGGTGTCCCTTGCCCAAAGTTTCTCCAAGCAGAGCCAACCGCTCCTCCAAACAGGGCTGATGAGGCTGTCTCAACACCCCTAGGGAGTGGTAATCCTGAAGGCAGTACTTGGAGGGGTGCCTGTCGGATGGGGGAGGTTTCAGGCTAGCCTTCCCCAGATCCCTAACCAGGGTGATCATCACTGGCTACTGTAAGAATCAGGCTGTAAAAATATTTTTGTAGCTCAAGCAGGGACCAGAAGTAATGGGAGATGACTTTCTTCTCTTCTCAGCTATGGGCATCTCTGTGTATGTCTGCTTGTATCCATCAGGCAGGGGTCCTAGCCAAAGTCCTAGCAGCCTGAGAGCACCACCATCTGGCCCCAAGCTCTGGCCCCTGGACGGGCACACTGGCTTGCTGGGGTCCCTGATGCTGAGCAGAAATGTGCAGAGCACATGGGCAAAGTCTGTCCTGGAACCCAGCCAGGAGCTGGTTCAGACTTTTAGGCTTTAACTTTTCTGGAAACCACTGTATATAGGGGCCAGGGAGACCCCTGAAAGCGTTGAAGCACAGATTTGTGTCCTCCACCAGTGCAGGCGCCTGTGCCTGTAGAGCCGTCTCCTGACGCTTCTATATGGAAATCTCATCAGGTCCACCCTGAGACTTTGGCAAGGAAATTTTCTGTGCCACCAAAGTACATGAAAACTTATCTCCTAGTATCTGAATGACCTCTTCCAGCTTTGAATGTCCTTGTCTGTTAATTCTAACATTTATGCCAGTTCTGGGTGAGTTTTTTCTCCTCATAGGTGTGTTCTCTGCTTTCTTTGCATGCCTGGTAAATTTGATTGGATGGCAGACATTGTGAATTTTAGCCTATTGGATGCTGTGTATTTTTGCATTTCTAAAAATATTCTTGAACTTTGATTTGTGACATGATTAAGCTACTTGAAAACACTTTGGTGCTTTTGGGCCTTTAGGCAGACCAGAACGGTGCTTAATTTATGGCTGATTGTTTGTAAATACTTTGGCAAGACTCTTCTTTGAATCCTAAGTTTTTCTAGACTGGCTGGTTAGAACCAACACCATTTCCAGCAGTGTGTGAATGCTGGGTGCTCTTACCTCCCGATCCTTTCAGATGGTTTCTTCCCCGGCCTCAGGTAGTTTCTTCACATTTATGATCTTTCCTGATCTTGATGATGATCCTGATCTTTCCTTAGCTGATTACTTGAGAAGGACCCTCTGCAGACCTCCAGAGGATCTCTCGGAATAGCTCTTTTCTCTCCAGTACCCTGTCCTCTGAACTCTTGCTGCTTTCCTCTCCCTAGGCTCCTAGCTCTGTCTCCTTAACTCAGAGAGTCCCCTGGGCTTCTCCAGCATTCTCTCTCCTTGTGCTTTGGCCTGGAAACTTTCAAGTCTGCAACTTGGAGCAATCATAGGGCTTTATTTACTTCTAGTCTCTCACTGATTACTCTCTTTCATTGCCTTGTATTCAGTGTCTTGAAAATTTTTGTTTCACATGTGTCTTGAAAATTGTTTTACATACTTTGCCTTTGTTGTTGTCGACGTCGTCATTGAGGTTATTTCAGGCAGAAGAATAAATTTAGTTCCTCTGGATTTATTTTTATTTTTGTACCTGTATCTATACCACAATCCTATGTATAGGTTAATATCCTTAATAAGTTTTAGAAAATTATCAGTGGTGATCTCTTTGGTAAATATCTGTTCTCCATTTTCTCTGTTTTCTCTTTTTGGAACTCTGATTAAATTTATATTAGACATTCTCATCTGTGCTTTTTGTCTCTTTATCTCTTTTTCATAATTTCCAACACCTTGTCTCTGTACTATATTTTGGGTAGTTTTTTCAAAGATATTAATAAGCGCTTTAGCTGCATCTTTTCTGCTAAAACCCATCTTTTGAGTTTTATAATCAATAATTGTATTATCCACCTAAGAGTTCTGTTGTTTGTTTTTGTATCTGTCTCATCATATTTAATATTTTTTATTGCTCATTTATTTTTAGATTCAATCTTTCATTTCTCAAACATTTCATGGATGGTTTCATATTCTAAATCTCATATTTCTAATATATGAAACTATTAGTATCTAGAATTACTATTTGTTGTTTCTTCTTGGTCTCATTTATGATGGTTTATTTACATATTTTGCAATATTTGCTTTTATAGCTAACATTTGGTTAATCTTAATCATGAAATCCTCAGAATGTAAATCATGGATGCTTCCTGAAGAGAGGATTTGTATTTTCTTCCTTCTGGAATCCTGACCGTATGTGATAGTCCAGTACTCAGGTCTCTTACTTCGAAGCCAGTCCAAGGCTTAGTGTCAGACCCAAAGTTGGTATTTAAAAAAATTTATTTATTTATTTTTAATTGAAGTGTTGTTGACATATAATATTATATTAGTGTCAGGTGTACAACATAGTGATTTGACATTATATACATTACAAAATACTCACCATGATAAGTCACCATACAAAAGTAATACAATACTTTTTACTGTATTCCCTGTGCTGTACTACAGCTTCATAACTTATTTATTTTATAACTGAGAGTTTGTACCTCTTAGTCCCCTTCAACTACTTTGCCCAGCCCTTTATCCCCTCTCTGGCAACCACCAGTTTGTTCTCTGTACTTATAAGTCTGCTTCTGTTTTGTTTTCTTTGTTTTGTTTTTGAGATTCCACATATAAGTGTTTTTGAGATTCCACATATAAGTGAAATCAAAATGGTATTTGTTTTCTTTGTCTGACATGTCTCTTAGCATAATACCTTAGGTCCATATCACAAATGGCGAGATTTTTTTTTAATGACTGAATAATACTCCATTGTTTATAGATACAACCATTTCCTTATCCATTCATCTATTGATGGATACTTACGTTGCTTCCATATCTTTGTTATTGTAAATAATGCTGCAGTAAACACAGGAGTGCATTTATCTTTTCAAATGAGGTTTTTTTTTTTTTTTATATATTCTTCAGGTAAATACTCAGAAGTGGAATTACTGGATCATATAGTATTTTTATTTTTAATTTTTTGAGGAACCTCCATACTATTTTCATAGTGCTGCACCAATTTACATTCTCACCAATAATGCATGAGGGTTCCTTTTTTTCCACATCCTCACCAACACTTGTTATTTTGGACCCCCCCTTTTTTTTTTTTTTAAAGATTTTATTTGTAAGTAATCTCTACACCCAATGGGGGTCTTGAACTCACAGTTCCACAGACCAAGAGTCGTACACTCCACTGACTGAGCTAGGCAGGTGCTACTTTGGGTCTTTCTGATTCCAGCCATTGTGACAGGTATGAGGTGATACCTTATTGTGGTTTTGATGTGCATTTCCTTGATGATTAGTGATGTTGAGCATCTTTTCATGTGCCCGTTGTTCATCTGCATGTATTTTTTGGAAAATTATCTATTCATGGTGTTCTGCCTATTTTTAAATCACACTGTTTCATTGGTGTTAACTTATATGATTTCTTTATCTATTTTGGATATTAGCCCCTTATTGGATATATCACTTGCAAATATCTCCTTTTCAGTAGATTGCCTTTCGTTTTGCTGATGGTTTTCTTCGCTGTGCAAAAGTGTTTTATTTTGGTGTAGTCCCGCTTACTTATTTTTACTTTTGTGTGGCCCTTTTCTGAAGAGAGGGATCCAAAAAATATTGCTAAGACCGATGTCAGAGACATTATGGCCGATGTTTTCTTTTAGAAGTTTTTTGGTTTCAGGGCCCACATTTAAGTCTTTATTCCATTTTGAGTTTATTTTTGTATATTATATGATGTAAGAAAGTGGTCTAATTTCATTCCTTTCATTATGTTCATCCAGTTTTCTCAATACCATTTATCAAAGAGATTGTCTTTTCCCTATGCTATAGTCTTGCCTCCTTTGTCATAGATTAATTGACTATATAAGTGTGGGTTTACTTCTGGCCCTCTGCTTTATTCCATTGATCTATGTGTCTGTTTTTGTGTGTGTACCACGCGGTTCTGACTACCAATGCATTGTAGTATAGTTTGAAATCTGGGAGTGTGATACCTTCAGCTTTGTTCTCCTTTCTCAAGATTGGTTTGGCTCTTAGGGTTTTTAAGGTTCCATATGATTTTAGGATTATTTGTTCTAGTTCTGTGAAAATTGTTGTTAGCATTCTGATAGAGATTGCATTGAGTCTGTGGGTTGCTTTGGGTAGCAAGGACATTTTAATGATACTAATTTTTCTGATCCATGAGTAGGGTATATCTTTTCATTTGTTTGTGTTATCTTTAATTTCTTACGTCAATATCTTACAGTTTTCAGAGTATAGGTCTTTCATCTCCTTGGTAAAATGTATTACTAGATATTTTATTATTTTTGGTGCGATTATAAAAGAGATTTTTTTTCCTTTTTTTAATTAAAAAATTGTTTTTGTTACTAAATGGGATTGTTTTCTTGTTTTTTCAGTTTATTCATTTTGAGAGAGAGAGATCGAGAGCTCAAGGGGAGGGGCAGAGAGAGAGGGAGAGAGAGAGAGAATCCTAAGCAGGCTCTGCTCTTGTCAGTGCAGAGCCGAACATGGGCTTGATCTCACAAACTGTGAGATCATGACCTGAGCTGAAATCAAGAATCAGAGGCTTAACCGACTGAGCCACCCAGGCACCTCAGATGGGATTGTTTTCTTAATTTTTCTGTCTGCTACTTTGTTATTAGTATATAGAAATGTAACATTTCTATATATTAATTTTGTATCCTGCAAATTTACTGAATTCACTTACTAGTTCTAATAGTTTTTTGGGGGGAGTCTTTAGGGTTTGCCATATATAATATTATGTCATATGTGAATAGTGACAGTTTTATTTCTTCCTTACCAATTTGAATTCCTTTTATTTTTGTTCCTTGTCTGATTGCTCTGACTAGGACTTCTAGTACTATGTTGAATACAAGTGGTGAGAGTAAGCATCTTTGTGTTGTTACTGATGTTAGAGAAAATATTTCACCTTTTAACCATTGAGTATGTTAACTGTGAGTTTGTCATAGATAGGCTTTATTATATTGAGTTATGTTCCCTCTATATCATTTTGTTGAGAGTTTTATCACGAATGGATGTTGAATTTATCAAATACTTTTTCTGCATCTATTGAGATGAGCATATGGTTTTTATCCTCTATTTTGTTAATGTGGTATATCCATCACTGATTGATTTGTGGACATTGACTCATTCTCCATCCCTAGAATAAATCCCACTTGATTGTGGTCACTGATTCTTTTAATGTGTTGTTGAACTTGGCTTGCTAATATTTTGTTGAGGATTTTGGCATCTATGTTCCTTAAGGATAATTGACTTCTAATTTTCTTTTTTGTGATGTCTTTGGTCTTGCTATCGGGGTAATGCTGTCTTTATAGAATGAATTTGAAACAATTCTTCCTTTTCTATTTTTTGGAATAGTTTGAGAATAGGTGTTAACTCTTCTTTAAATATTTGGTAGTGGGGCGCCTGGGTGGCGCAGTCGGTTAAGCGTCCGACTTCAGCCAGGTCACCATCTCGCGGTCCGGGAGTTCGAGCCCCGCGTCAGGCTCTGGGCTGATGGCTCAGAGCCTGGAGCCTGTTTCTGATTCTGTGTCTCCCTCTCTCTCTGCCCCTCCCCCGTTCATGCTCTGTCTCTCTCTGTCCCAAAAGTAAATAAACGTTGGAAAAATAAATAAATAAATATTTGGTAGAATTCACCTTTGCAGCCATCTCATCCTGGCTTCTGTTGGTTTTGAGGTTTTTGTTTAGTGATTCAATTTAATTACTAGTAATTTGTCTGCTTAGATTTTCTATTTCTTCTTGATTCATTCTGCTAAGGTTGTATGTTTCTAGGAATTTATCCATTTCTTCTAGGTTGTTGGAATTTGTTGGTAAATAATTTTTCCTAGTAGTCTCTTGTAGTCCTTTGTATTTCTGTGGAGTCATTGTACCTTCTATTTCATTTCTCATTTTATTTATTTGAGTACTCTCTCTTCTTTTCTTGATGAGTCTGGCTAAAGGTGTATCAAGGTGTTATTTTCAGAGAAATGCCTTTTAAGTTCACAGATCTTTTTTTTTTTTCAGTTTATATTTTCTTTTTTTTTTAATTAAAAAAATTTTTAAGGTTTATTTATTTTTTGAGAGACAGAAAGAGAGAGTGACAGAGTGCTAGCAGAGGAGGGGAAGAAAGAGAGGGAGACACAGAACCTGAAGCAGGCTCCAGGCTCCGAGCTGTCAGTACAGGGCCCGACATGGAGCTTGAACTCATGAACCGCGAGATCATGACCTGAGCCGAAGTCAGATGCTTAATCAACTGAGCCACCCAGGCACCCCATATTTTATTTATTTCTGCTCTCTGATCTTTAGTATTTCCTTCCCTCAACTAACTTTGGGCTTTATTCTTCTTTTTTCTAGTTCTTTTAGGTGTAAGATTAGATTATTTGATATTTTTCCTATTTCTTGAGGTAAGCTTGTATCACCATAAACTTCCCTCTTAGAACTGCTTTGCTGTGTCCTATATATTTGTAAACAATGTATTCCCATTTTTATTTACCTCAAGGTATTTTTTAATTTTCTGTTTGATTTCTTTGTTAACCCATTTTTTTCTTTTTAGTAGCATGTTGTTTAGCCTCTAATTTCATACTCTTGTGATCAGAAAAGATGCTTGACATGATTTAAATCTTCTTAAATGTATTAAGACCTGTTTTATGGCCTGATATATGACCTATCTTGAAGTGTTTCAGATATACTTGAAAAAAATGCATTCTGCTGTTTTTGGATGAAATGTTCTCTATATATCTCTTGAGTCCATCTGATCTAATGTCATTCAAAGCCACTGTTTCCTTATTGATTTTCTGTCTGGGATGATCTATCCATTGATGTAAGTGGAGTATTAAAGTCCCCTACTATTTTTGTATTACGTCAATTTCTCCCTTTATATCTGTTAATACTTACTTTATAAGTTAGATGCTTCTATATTGGGTGGATAGATATTTACAATTGCTATATCCTTTTGCTCCCTTTAGCATTATGTAATGCTGTTCTTTGTCCCTTGTTATGTTTTTTGTTCTGAAGTCTATTTTGTGTGATATAAATATTGATACCCCAGCTTTTTTTCATTTCCATTTGTATGGAATATCTTTTTCTATCCCTTCACTTTCAGTCTGTATATGTCTATATGTGAAGTGAGTCTCTTGTAGGCAGCATATAGATGAATCTAGTTTTTTTGGTTTTGTTTAATCACTTAGTCACCTTACATCTTTTGATTGGAGCATTTAGTTCATTTACATTTAAAGTAATTCTTGATATTTGTGCTTATTGCCATTTTGTTCATTGTTTTCTGGTTCTTTTTATAGTTCTTCTCTGTTCCTTTCTTTTCTTGCTTTCTTGTGATTTGATGATTTTCTTTAGTGTTATTCTTGGATTTCTTTGTCTTTAAAATTTCTTATGTATCTGTTATAAGTTTTTGGTTTGTGGTTACCATGAGGTTTATAATTTTTTTTTTTCAACGTTTATTTATTTTTGGGACAGAGAGAGACAGAGCATGAACGGGGGAGGGGCAGAGAGAGAGGGAGACACACAATCGGAAACAGGCTCCAGGCTCTGAGCCATCAGCCCAGAGCCTGACGCAGGGCTCGAACTCACGGACCGCGAGATCATGACCTGGCTGAAGTCGGACGTTTAACCGACTGCGCCACCCAGGCGCCCCACCATGAGGTTTATATAGAACACCCTATGTATTTAATAGTCTGTTTTATTTTATTTTCAAATTTTTATTTAAATTCTAGTTAGTTAACATATAGTGCAATCTTGGTTTCAGGAGTAGAATTCAGTGATTCATCACTTACATACAACAGCCAGTGCTCATCATAGCAAATGCCTTCCTTAGTACCCATCACTCATCTAGCCCATCCCCCACCCACCTCCTGTTTGTTCCCTATTTTTGGAGAAGAGACTCTCATGGTTTGTTTCCCTCTCTCTTTCCCTGCTGCCCCATATGCTCATCTGTTTTGTTTCTTAAGTCCCACAAATGAGTGAAATCATATGGCATTTGTCTTATTTTGCTTAGCATAATACATTCTAGCTCCATCCATGTCATTGCAAATGGCAAGATTTCATTCTTTTTTTATGGCTAAGTAATATTCCATTGTGTATATATACTGCATCTTCTTTATTCATCCATCAGTTGATGGACATTTGGGCTCTCTCCCTAGTCTGGCTATTGTTGATATTGCTGCTGTAAACATCAAGGTGCATGTACCCCATTGAATCTATATGTTTGTATCCTTTAGGTAAATTCCTAGAGTGCAATTGCCGGATCATAGGGTAGTTCTATTTTTAACTTTTTGAGGAACCTCCATACTGTTTTCCAGAGTGGCTGCACCTGTTTTCATTCCCATCAATAGTGTAAGAGGGTTTCCCTTTCTCTGCATCCTTGCCAACACCTGTTGTTTCTTATGTTGTTAATTTTAACCATTCTGACAGGTGTGAGGTGGTATCTCATCTTGGTTTTGACTTCTATTTTTTGATGATACGTGATGTTGAGCAGCTTTTCATGTGTCTCATAGCGTCTGGATGTCTTCTTTGGAAAAGTATCTATTCTTGTCTTCTGCCCATTTCTTCACTGGATTACATGTTTTTTGGGTGTTGATTCTGGTAAGTTCTTTAGAGATTTTGGATGCTAACCTTTCATCTGATATGTCATTTGCAAATATCTTCTCGCATTCTGTCAGTTGACTTTTAGTTTTGTTGATTGTTTCCTTCACTGTACAGAAGCTTTTGTCTTGATGAGGTCCCAAAAGTTTATTTTTGCTTTTGTTTTCCTTGCCTCTGGAGACATGTCTAGTAAGAAATTGCTATGGCTGAGGTCAAAGAGGTTGCTGCCTGTGTTCTCCTTTAGGATTTTGATGGTTTCCTGTCTCACATTTCGGTCTTTTATCCATTTTGAGTTTATCTTTGTGTGTGGTATAAGAAAGTGGTCCATGGGGCACCTGGGTGGCTCAGTCAGTTAAGCATCTAATTCTTGATTTCTGCTCAGGTCATGATCTCATGGTTTCATGAGTTCGAGCTTCGCATTGGGTTTTACACTAACAGTGCAGAGACTGCTTGGGATTCTCCCCCTCTCTCTGTCCCTCCCTCACTTGTGTTTCTCTGTCTCTCTCAAAACAAATAAATAAACTAAAAAAAAAAGAGGCCCAGTTTCATTCTTCTGCATGTTGCTGTCCAGCTTTCCCAACACCATTTGTTGAAGAGACTGTCTTTTTCCATTGGATATTCTTTCCTGCTTTGTCAAAGATTACTTGACCATATAGTTGTAGGTCCATTTCCAGGTTTTCTATTCTTTTCCGTTTATTTATTTATTTATTTATTTATTTATTTAACATTTTTATTTATTTTTTCTGCTCCACTCTCTTCTGTTCCATTGATCTATGTGTCTGTTTTTGTGCCAGTACCCTAGTGTCTTGATGACTGCTGCTTTATAATATAGCTTGAAATCTGGAATTGTGATGCCTCTAGTTTTGTTTTTCTTTTTCAAAATTGCTTTGGCTCTTTGGGGTCTTTTCTAGTTTCATACAAGTTTTAGGATTGTTTGTTGTAACTCTGTGGGAAATGCTGGCGATATTTTGTTGGGGATTGCATTAAATGTGTAGATCACTTTGGGTAGCATAGACATTTTAACAGTGTTTGTTCTTCCAATCCATGAACATGGAATGCTTTTCCACTTCTTTGTGTCCTCTTCAATTCCTTTCATAAGTCTTCTATAGTTTTTAGAGTGTAGACCTTTACCTCTTTGTTTAGGTTTATTCCTAGGTATCTAATTGTTTTCGGTGCAGTTGTAAATAGGATCGCTTCTTTGATTTCTTCTGCTGCTGCTTCGTTATTGGTGTATAGAAATGTAATAGATTTCTGTATGTTTATTTCATATCCTGCGACTTCAATAATTTTTTGGTGGAATCTTTCGTGTTTTCTTCAGAGTATCAAGAAGTCTGCAAATAGTGAAAGTTTGACTTCTTCCTTGCTGATTTGGAGGCCTTTTATTTCTTTTTGTTGTGTGATTGCTGAGGCTAAGACTTCTAGTACTATTTAACAGTCTATTTTAATTTGATGTTTAAGTTTAAATACCTTCTAAAAGTAGTAAATTTTACTCCCCACGCAGCATTTTATGTACTTAACATATTTTACATCTTTTTACTTTATGTGTCCCTTAGCTAATTATTGTAGGTATATTTGGTTTACTGCTTTTGTATTTTAACCTTTATACTACTTTGTAAGTGATTGATCTATTACCTTTATTACATGTTTGCTTTTACCAGTGGATTTTTTTGTTTCATAAGTTTCTTCTACTGGTGGCCTTTCCTTTTCTGCTTAAAGAAGTTCCTTTAACATTTCTTGTTAAGGCCAGGTTAGTGGTGATTAACTCCTTTAACTCTTGTTTGCCTGGGAAACTCAGTTCAATCTGAGTGAACTCCTTTAATTCTGATAGCCTTGCTGGGTAGAGTATCCTTGGTTGTTGGTTTTTTCCTTTCAGCACTTAGAATATATCATGTCATTCTCTTCTGGCTTGCAAAGTTTCTGCTGAAAAATCAGATGATACTCTTATATGTGTTTTCTTGTACATTACTTACTTTTCTCTTGCTATTTTTTTAAAACTAGTTTGCTTTCTCTTTTTTTTAGATTTATTTTTATTTATTTATTTTAGAGAGAGAGAGAACACAACTGGGGGAAAGGAAAAGAAGGAGCGAGAATCTTTTTTTTTTAAATTTATGTTTATTTTTATTTATTTTGAGAGAGAGATAGAGAGCAAGCAGGGGAGGGGCAAAGAGAGAGGGAGACAGAATCCCAAGCAGGCTCTGCTCTGTCAGCACAGAGCCTGATATGGGGCTCAAACTCACAAACTGTGAGATCATGACCTGAGTCAAGTTAAGAGTCAGACGCTCAACTGACTGAGCCACCCAGGTACCCCTTCTCTTGCTATTTTTAATATTCTCTCTTTATTTTTAGTTTTTGGAATTAAAATGCCATTAGGCATTAATATGTGCTTTGATGTGAACATCTTTGGGTTCATCTTGTTTGGGGCTGTCTATGTTTCCTGGACCTGGATGTTTGTTTCCTTTTTCAGATTAGGGAAATTTTCAACTATTATTTATTCAAATAAATTTTCTACCCCTTTCTCTCTTTTCCTTCTGAGACCCTATAATATGAATGGTTGTGTACTCAATGTTGCTCTGGTGGTCCATTACCCTATCCTCATTTTAAAAATTCTTTTCTCTTTTTGCTGTTCAGCTTAGATGATTTTCACTACCTTGTCTCTAGATCATTGACCCATTCTGTATCCTCTAATCTTTTTTTCTTTTTTGCATCCTCTAATCTGCTATTGCTTCCCGTTAGTGTATTTTTCATTTCAGTTATTGTATTCTTCAGCTCTTATTGGTTCTTTCTTACATTTTCTATCTCTTTATTGAAATTCTTACTAAGTTCATCTACTCTTCTCTCAAGTTTGGTCAGTATCTTTATGATCATTACTTTGAACTCTTTATCAGGTAGGTTGATTATCTCTGTTTCATTTAGTTCTTTTTCTGAGGTTTTGTCTTATTCTTTTATTTGGAACATATTCCTCTGTCTCATTATTTTGTCTAACTTTCTGTGTTTGCTTGTATGTATTAAATAGGTCAGCTGTGTCTCCTGGCCTTGAAGAAGTGTCTTTGTGGGGCCCAGTAGCACATGGGGCCTGCTGGTCTCCCGAACCACATGATCCAGGGATGACCCTTGTGTGGACTATGTGTACCTTCTTGTTGTGATTGGGCCACAACTGCTGTGGGTGCACTGGTAAGTGGGGCTGGTCCCTGGCACGGCCAGCTCTGAGGCCCAGTTGGACTATTGTAGACATGGCGATGGGTGGGACTGGCTCTCCCTAGAGAAGGAGTCACTTTAAAGGAATGTCTGTGCTGGTTGAGGCTAGCTTCTGGGTGTGACAGAACAGTAGTTGCTTAGGAAGACACTTGTCAGGGTAAGCAGGTTGGGCAGGGTGGATCTGGAAGGGGAGGCTGGGATAGGTTCAGTGGCGCTAACAAGGTAGATGGAGGGTGCCAGAGCCGGCATCCCCCAGTGTCAGGCCATCTCACCTGAATGAGCGGGGAAAAAGGGTGCTTTCCAGCACTTCTCTTCCTGGAGAAATTTCTTACAGACCCTTGTCCCTCTATCATATACCCTAAAATTTCTCAATAAATCTTTACTACATTCTAGGTGCTTTTCAAACTGCTGCCTTTGTGTTGGATCCTAGAGTGAGTGATATAATGTGGCAGCCCTTTAAGAACAGAGTCTCAGTTCCTATAACCCTCTAGCTCTTCCAGAGTTAAACCCTGCTGATTTTCAAAGCCAGATGTTATGGGGGTTCATTTTGCCAGTGCAGATCCCAGGGCAGGAGTTGCCCAGTGTGGGGCTTGAAGCCCTTGCTCCTCGGTGAGGGGACTTATCACACTTGTGATATCCTGCCTGCCTGTGGGGCTCTGTACCAGGGTTAGTTCCTGATGGCATCTTTGCCCCTCCCACCTGTTTATTTTATTTATTTATTTATTTATTTATTTATTTATTTATTTATTTAATTTGTTTCTATTTATTTGTTTTAGAGAGAGGGGGGGAAGGGAGAGAGAGAAAACAAGCAGGGGAGGGGCAGAGAGAAAGAAAGGGAGACACAGAATCTGAAGCAGTCTCCAGGCTCCAAGCTGTGAACGCAGAGCCTAATGTGGGGCTGGAACCCATGAACCATGAGATCATGACTTGATCATGATCAAGCACCCCTGTGTGACTTTTTATTTATATCTTTAGCTGTGAAAGTTCTGTTCTGCTGCTTTTCTGGTCTTTCTCAGAGTAGGGTGGCACTGTATGCAGTTGCAGCCTTGGTATGCCTATGGGAGGATGTGAGTTCAGAATCTTCCTACTCTGCCATCTTACCCTCTTCACGCAGTGTTGTTATTTTTACTGGGGCAACCATGACTTTGGGTTTGCCTAGTGAATACTGATTACCATCTCCCACTCCATTCTTAGCTTATTTTGTTTATTGTTTTTCTTTGTTGCCCCTAGAGATTTCTATTTTTTCCTGCAAACCCAATAATGCTTCAGAAAGTATGCTATGTCATGGATGTAGTTGTATTGTAATAAGAAGACCCTTCAGGGGTGACTGGGTGGCTCAGTCAGTTAAGTGTTTGACTCTTGATTTCGGCTCAGGTTATGATCTCATGATGGTTCATGGGATTTAGCCTTGTGTTGGGTTCTGTATTGACAGTATAGAGTCTGCTTTGGATTCTCTCTCTCCTCTCTCTGTCCCTTCCCCTCTCATGTGCTCTGTCTCAAAATAAATAAACTTTTTTTTTTTTTTTAAAGCAGACCTTTCAGACTATTTGGTCCCTCTATTTCAGGAGGAGAAGTCTTAAAGAAGGTGGTTTTTTTTTTTAATTTTTAAAATGTTTTTATTTATTTTTGAGAGAGAGAGAGAGAGAGAGAGAGAGAGAGAGAGAGAGAGAGACAGAACTAGTGAGGGATGGGCAGAGAGAGAGACACACACAGAATCTGAAGCAGGCTCCAGGCTCTGAGTTCTCAGAACAGAGCTTGATGCAGGGCTCGAACTCACAAATTGTGAGATCATGACCTGAGCTGAAGTTGGATACTTAACCGACTGAACCACCCAAGCACCCCAAGAAGGTGGTTTTTAAAATAGACACTTCCCTATGTGTGAACTGCATAAGGGTTTAAGCAACGGCTGCATAATTCTTTCTGTTATGGGTGAGAGATTAAATGGCCATTCCAACTGAAAGATATAACTCAGTGGTCTCAGGCTTAGGATATAACACCTAGGTCACTTTTTTTTTTTTTCAATATATGAAGTTTATTGTCAAATTGGTTTCCATACAATACCCAGTGCTCATCCCAAAAGGTGCCCTCCTCAATACCCATCACCCACCCTCCCCGCCCTCCCACCCCCCATCAACCATCAGTTTGTTCTCAGTTTTTAAGAGTCTCTTATGCTTTGGCTCTCTTCCACTCTAACCTCTTTTTTTTTTTTTCCTTCCCCTCCCCCATGGGTTTCTGTTAAGTTTCTCAGGATCCACATATGAGTGAAAACATATGGTATCTGTCTTTCTCTGTATGGCTTATTTCACTTAGCATAACACTCTCCAGTTCCATCCACGTTGCTACAAAGGGCCATATTTCATTCTTTCTCATTGCCACGTAGTACTCCATTGTGTATATAAACCACAATTTCTTTATCCATTCATCAGTTGATGGACATTTAGGTTCTTTCCATAATTTGGCTATTGTTGAGAGTGCTGCTATAAACAGTGGGGTACAAGTGCCCTTATGCATCAGTACTCCTGTATCCCTTGGGTAAATTCCTAGCAGTGCTATTGCTGGGTCATAGGGTAGGTCTGTTTTTAATTTTCTGAGGAACCTCCACACTGTTTCCCAGAGTGGCTGTGCCAATTTGCATTCCCACCAACAGTGCAAGAGGGTTCCTGTTTCTCCACATCCTCTCCAGCGTCTATAGTCTCCTGATTTGTTCATTTTGGCCACTCTGACTGGCGTGAGGTGATATCTGAGTGTGGTTTTTATTTGTATTTCCCTGATGAGGAGCGATGTTGAGCATCTTTTCATGTGCCTGTTGGCCATCCGGATGTCTTCTTTAGAGAAGTGTCTATTCATGTTTTCTGCCCATTTCTTCACTGGGTTATTTGTTTTTCGGGTGTGGAGTTTGGTGAGCTCTTTATAGATTTTGGATACTAGCCCTTTGTCCGATATGTCATTTGCAAATATCTTTTCCCATTCTGTTGGTTGCCTTTTAGTTTTGTTGGTTGTTTCCTTTGCTGTGCAGAAGCTTTTTATCTTCATAAGGTCCCAGTAGTTCATTTTTGCTTTTAATTCCCTTGCCTTAGGGGATGTGTCAAGTAAGAAATTGCTACGGCTGAGGTCAGAGAGGTCTTTTCCTGCTTTCTCCTCTAGGGTTTTGATGGTTTCCTGTCTCACATTCAGGTCCTTTATCCATTTTGAGTTTATTTTTGTGAATGGTGTGAGAAAGTGGTCTAGTTTCAATCTTCTGCATGTTGCTGTCCAGTTCTCCCAGCACCATTTGTTAAAGAGACTATCTTTTATCCATCAGATGTTCTTTCCTGCTTTGTCAAAGATTAGTTGGCCATACGTTTGTGGGTCTAGTTCTTGGATTTCCATTCTATTCCATTGGTCTATGTGTCTGTTTTTATGCCAATACCATGCTGTCTTGATGATTACAGCTTTGTAGTACAGGCTAAAGTCTGGGATTGTGATGCCTCCTGCTTTGGTCTTCTTCAAAATTACTTTGGCTATTCGGGGCCTTTTGTGGTTCCATATGAATTTTAGGATTGCTTGTTCTAGTTTCGAGAAGAATGCTGGTGCAATTTTGATTGGGATTGTGTTGAATGTGTAGATAGCTTTGGGTAGTATTGACATTTTGAAATATTTATTCTTCCAATCCATGAGAACGGAATGTTTTTCCATTTCTTTATATCTTCTTCAATGTCCTTCATAAGCTTTCTATAGTTTTCAGCATACAGATCTTTTACATCTTTGGTTAGATTTATCCCTAAGTATTTTATGCTTCTTGGTGCAATTGTGAATGGGATCAGTTTCTTTATTTGTCTTTCTGTTGCTTCATTATTAGTGTATAAGAATGCAACTGATTTCTGTACATTGATTTTGTAGCCTGCAACTTTGCTAAATTCGTGTATCAGTTCTAGCACACTTCTGGTGGAGTCTATCGGATTTTCCATTTATAATATCATGTCACTGCAAAAAGTGAAAGCTAGACTTCATCTTTGCCAATTTTGATGCCTTTGATTTCCTTTTGTTGTCTGATTGCTGATGCTAGAACTTCCAACACTATGTTAAACAACAGTGGTGAGAGTGGACATCCCTGTCGTGTTCCTGATCTCAGGGAAAAACCTCTCAGTTTTTCCCCATTGAGGATGATGTTAGCTGTGGGCTTTTCATAAATGGCTTTTATGATCTTTAAGTATGTTCCTTCTATCCCGACTTTCTCGAGGGTTTTTATTAAGAAAGTTTGCTGAATTTTATCAAATGCCTTTTCTGCATCAATTGACAGGATCATATGGTTCTTCTCTTTTCTTTTATTAATGTGATGTATCACATTGATTGATTTGTGAATGTTGAACCAGCCCTGCATCCCAGGAATGAATCCCACTTGATCATGGTGAATGATTCTTTTTATATGTTGTTGAATTCGATTTGCTAGTATCTTATTGAGAATTTTTGCATCCATATTCATCAGGGATATTGGCCTGTCTCTGTCTGGTTTAGGAATCAAAGTAATACTGGCTTCATAGAATGAGTCTGGAAGTTTTCCTCCCCTGTATATTTCTTGGAATAGCTTGAGAAGGATAGGTATTATCTCTGCTTTAAACGTCTGGTAGAACTCCCCTGGGAAGCCATCTGGTCCTGGACTCTTATTTGTTGGGAGATTTTTGATGACTGATTCAATTTCTTCGCTGGTTATGGGTCTGTTCAAGCTTTCTATTTCCTCCTGATTAAGTTTTGGAAGGTGTGGGTGTTTAGGAATTTGTCCATTTCTTCCAGGTTGTCCAGTTTGTTGGCATATAATTTTTCATAGTATTCCGTGAAAATTGCTTGTATCTCTGAGGGATTTGTTGTAATAATTCCATTTTCATTCATGATTTTATCTATTTGGGTCATCTCCCTTTTCTTTTTGAGAAGCCTGGCTAGAGGCTTATCAATTTTGTTTGTTTTTTCAAAAAACCAACTCTTGGTTTTGTTGATCTGCTCTACAGTTTTTTTAGATTCTGTATTGTTTATTTATGCTCTGATCTTTATTATTTCTCTTCTTCTGCTGGATTTAGGCTGTCTTTGCTGCTCTGCTTCTATTTCCTTTAGGTGTGCTGTTAGAGTTTGTATTTGGGATTTTTCTTGTTTCTTGAGATAGGCCTGGATGGCAATGTATTTTCCTCTCAGGACTGCCTTCGCTGCGTCCCAAAGAGTTTGGATTGTTGTATTTTCATTTTCGTTTGTTTCCATATATTTTTTAATTTCTTCTCTAATTGCCTGGTTGACCCACTCATTCGTTAGTAGGGTGTTCTTTAACCTCCATGGTTTTGGAGGTTTTCCAGACTTTTTCCTGTGGTTGATTTCAAGCTCCATAGCATTGTGGTCTGAAAGTATGCATGGTATGATTTCAATTCTTGTATACTTATGATGGGCTGTTTTGTGACTCAGTATGTGATCTATCTTGGAGAATGTTCCATGTGCACTCGAGAAAAAAGTATATTCTGTTGCTTTGGGATGCAGAGTTCTAAATATATCTGTCAAGTCCATCTGATCCAATGTATCATTCAGGGCCCTTGTTTCTTTATTGACCGTGTGTCTAGATGATCTATCCATTTCTGTAAGTGGGGTGTTAAAGTCCCCTGCAATTACCACATTCTTATCTATAAGGTTGCTTATGTTTGTGAGTAATTGTTTTATATATTTGGGGCCTCCTGTATTCGGCGCATAGACATTTATAATTGTTAGCTCTTCCTGATGGATAGACCCTGTGATTATTATATAATGCCCTTCTTCATCTCTTGTTACAGCCTTTAATTTAAAGTCTAGTTTGTTTGATATAAGTATGGCTACTCCAGCTTTCTTTTGACTTCCAGTAGCATGATAAATAGTTCTCCATCCCCTCACTCTCAATCTGAAGGTGTCCTCAGGTCTAAAATGAGTCTCTTGTAGACAGCAAATAGACGGGTGGGTCTTGTTTTTTTATCCATTCTGATACCCTATGTCTTTTGGGTGGCACATTTAGTCCATTTACATTCAGTGTTATTATAGAAAGATACGGGTTTAGAGTCATTGTGATGTCTGTAGGTTTCATGCTTGTAGCGATGTCTCTGGTACTTTGTCTCACAGGATCCCCCTTAGGATCTCTTGTAGGGCTAGTTTAGTGGTGACGAATTCCTTCAGTTTTTGTTTGTTTGGGAAGACCTTTATCTCTCCTTCTATTCTAAATGACAGACTTGCTGGATGAAGGATTCTCGGCTGCATATTTTTTCTGTTCATCACATGGAAGATCTCCTGCCAATCCTTTCTGGCCTGCTACGTTTCAGTAGAGAGATTGGTCACGAGTCTTATAGGTCTCCCTTTATATGTTAGAGCACATTTATCTCTAGCTGCTTTCAGAATTTTCTCTTTATCTTTGTATTTTGCCAGTGTCACTATGATATGTCGTGCAGAAGATCGATTCAAGTTATGTCTGAAGGGAGTTCTCTGTGCCTCTTGGATTTCAATGCCTTTTTCCTTCCCCAGTTGAGGGAAGTTCTCAGCTATTATTTCTTCAAGTACACCTTCAGCACCTTTCCCTCTCTCTTCCTCCTCTGGAATACCAATTATGTGTATATTATTTCTCTTTAGTGCATCACTTAGTTCTCTAATTTTCCCCTCATACTCCTGGATTTTTTTATCTCTCTTTTTCTCAGCTTCTTCTTTTTCCATAATTTTATCTTCTAGTTCACCTATTCTCTCCTCTGCCTCTTCAGTCCGAGCCGTAGTTGTCTCCATTTTATTTTGCAGCTCATTGATACCATTTTTTAGCTCCTCCTGGCTGTTCCTTAGTCCCTTGATGTCTGTAGCAAGAGATTCTCTGCTGTCCCTTATACTGTTTTCAAGCCCAGTGATTAATTTTATGACTATTATTCTAAATTCACTTTCTGTTATATTGTTTAAATCATTTTTGATGAGTTTGTTAGCTGTTGTTATTTCCTGGACATTTTCCTGAGGGGAATTCTTCCGTTTAGTCATTTTGGATAGTCCCTGGAGTGGTGCGGGACTGTGGGGCACTTCCCCTGTGCTGTCCTGAATAACTTGCGTTGGTGGGCGGGCCGCAGTCAGACCTGATGTCTGCCCCCAGCCCAACGTTGGGGCCACAGTCAGACTGGTGTGTGCCTTCTCTTCCCCTCTCCTAGGGGCGGGATTCACTGTGGGGTGGCATGGGCCATCTGGGCTACTTGCACACCGCCAGGCTTGTGGTGCTGGGGATCTGGCGTATTAGCTGGGGTGGATCGGCAAGGTGCACGGGGGCGGGAGGAGCAAGCTCAGCTTGCTTTTTCTTCGGAGATCTGCTTCGGGAGGGGCCCTGTGCCACCAGGAGGGAGCCCGACCTGCCAGAAGGATGGATCTGCAAAAGCACAGCGTTGGGTGTTTGCGCAGTGCAAGCAAGTTCCCTGGCAGGAACCGGTTCCCTTTGGGATTTTGGCTGGGGGATGGGCGAGGGAGACGGCGCTGGCGAGCGCTTTTGTTCCCCACCAAGCTGAGCTCTGTCATCTGGGGCTCAACAACTCTCCCTCCCATTGTCCTCCAGCCCTCCCGTTCTCCAAGCAGAGCTGTTAGCTTATAACCTTCCAGATGTCAAGTCCCGGTTGCTGTTGGAACACACTTGTCCGGCCCCTCCGCTTTTGCCAGCCAGATTCGGGGGCTCTGCTTGGCCGGCGGGCCGCCCCTCCGCCCCGGCTCCCTCCCGCCAGTCCGTGGAGCGCGCACCGCCTCGCCGCCCTTCCTACCCTCTTCCGTGGGCCTCTCGCCTGCGCTTGGCTCCAGAGACAACGTTCTGCTAATCCTCTGGCGGTTTTCTGGGTTATTTAGGCAGGTGTAGGTGGAATCTAAGTGATCAGCAGGACGTGCGGTGAGCCCAGCGTCCTCCTAAGCCGCCATCTTCCCAGCTGTGCCTAGATCACTTTTAATATAAATAAAGATTGCTCAGCATAGTATTTGAAATTTATCATTTGTAATCCTTCCAAATATTTGGTTTCATTCAAAACTGAAAGAAATGACTTCTTTGTATTTAAGGTCTTTGTTCATTTTTAAACTGTTGGTATATTTTTACATTTCACCAACTTGAGAAAAGTGGTTTTATTCATGAATTCAACTATTTATAAAAACTCCATTGTATATAAATTCATAAGACATGGTTTTTATCCTCATAGAGTTTATAATTTAGAAGAAAAAATAAAAGAAGTCCTCATTTTGTTTTATATCTCAGACAGTATGTTCCACATAATTATGAGTCTGGTTAAAGTCCTCCACAATTCATTTACTTGTGTGAGCATGGCAGGAAAACACAGGTTAGATCTCTTTCTTTTCCTATCTTGTTCTTTTCACATATCTTTTATGAGTGTCTGCCTGTTTCTTTCCCTAACATTACTTTCTCTCTCACATATTTTCTGGCTCTTTTTTTCCTTTTCTTTTGCATGATACCTTGTTTTCTTTCTGTCTCATGCAGAGAGCGGTATGTACAAATGCTTGACCAAATTGCCCGGCAGATGATTGACTTCTACAAAGACATGGTAACTCAGCGAATAATGGACCAGCGCATTTTGGAAGAATTGTACAATTTTAAGAATGTTACTGAAGAACTGACCAGGTAATATCTGTGATTATCTTAAACACAAAACACAGGCCAAAGCCATGTCTTTAAAGAGAATAAAAAACGGGGAAAGTAGAATGGTTAAAAGTGAGGACTCTTTTTTTTCTTTTGTGGGGTTTAGGAAGAGAATGGAGAGGACTGGATGTAGATGTAGAGACATGGGTTACAAAGGTTAACACAAAACTAGGGCTGTGCGTGTGTTTGATAGGGAAAAGACTCCTGTTCTCCTTCCAGGCCTGAGATGTTGAGATCTTAATCATGTTTACAGACAGTGCCATGATTACAGATGATAAGGTTTAAATCCCAAAGAGGAGGATAGGCATTAAGTAGCAGTCAAGGTTAGTGATCATCTAAGCTTGTGTCAAGATGATTAGTGGCAAGAATGAAAAAGATAAGATAGGCATGTCAGAAGGTAGAACGGAGCAGCCTGGTGGCCTGGCCTGTTAGCATCTGCCTTCTCTCCATTCTGGAGGATCTCCCACATCATCTTTCTGCCCTTTCTAGCCAACCTGATTCCATTGCCAAACCTGCCCGAATTCCATCCAAATGTATGCTAGATTTCTTGATTTGGTTTCTAAGGGGTGAAAACTAGGGAGAGATGTACACATAACTGAGAAGATTCCTGAGTATACAAATCCGATTTCCTGGACCTCTTCAACTATGAATGTAAACTTTCTTTGCTTTATTTCAGGGAGCTGTGTCTGGTTCGGGCACATGATATGAAATTCACAAAGGAAGCAGAGAAGGCCCACAGGGATTTGGCACAAGCTCTCTTAGATGCTGAAAAGAATGCTAAGTGAGTTATCAAATGTTAACCATTATGTCATCAGGCCTCACAGCTTATTTGAAGGAACAAAATTTTATAGAAACATTTGAAGTTTTTTATTACATCAGTGCCGGGAGGGATTAATATATGTAAGGAACTTTTATATATATTAACCCCTCCAGGCACCACTTAATACACATCTTGTAAATGTCTTCCTGTGTGAGTTTTCCGGGGCGTATCCCTAGAAGTGGAATTGCTAGGTCACAGGCTACGCACAGCTTTGTCTTGCTAAATGTTGCCAAATGCCGTATAAAGTAGTCGTGCCAGTGCACCTTCCTGTCGGTGTAGGAGATTTTCCTTTTGTCCATATTTTCTTTCAGTCTGATGAGTATGAATAAGTGTCTGGTTTTTGTTTTGTTTGCCACTGATTTTCCTAAGTAGTAGTGTGAGTCCTGTTCTTTTTTTTAGGTTTAAATGAATCTACTACCATCTTAGTGTTTTTTTTTTTTTTTTTTAATTTTTTTTTTCAACGTTTTTTATTTATTTTTGGGACAGAGAGAGACAGAACATGAACGGGGGAGGGGCAGAGAGAGAGGGAGACACAGAATCAGAAACAGGCTCCAGGCTCCGAGCCATCAGCCCAGAGCCTGACGCGGGGCTCAAACTCACAGACCGCGAGATCGTGACCTGGCTGAAGTCGGACGCTTAACCGACTGCGCCACCCAGGCGCCCCGACCATCTTAGTGTTTTATCCTATTTCTGGGGTTAGCAAACTTTTTCCGTGAAGGGTCAGATGGCGAGATACGGTTTCTGATGCAGCTATGCAATCCACTCTGCCTTTGTAATGTGCACCACCATGGTGACAAGGCAGGCAAGGACGATGCCAGGACATGGCTGTGTTCCAATCAAACCGTTTACTGACACTGAAATTTGAATGAAAATAAAACATTTTCACGTGTCACGAAATACTGTTTTTCTATTGCTTCTTTAACCATTAAACGTATAAAAAGTAAAATAGGTAAAAAATTAAAAATCTGGAATTCTTTGCTTATGTTCTATGCAAAACACAAGCGGTGAGCTGTCTTTAACCCACAGGCTCTAGTTTGTTGAACCTGATAATTATCATTATCAAATGATAATTTGACTGCGTTTTTAGTTTTTCTTATTTAACCGATTAAAAAGTAATATTATTATACTATCATAGAAGCAGTATTGTGCCCTGTAAGTAAAGTAGAAAATATAAGCAAGCAAAAATGAATAAAAATATTATAGTTTCACCACCTATAGATTACCGATATACATATCTTAGTATATATTCTTTTTTTCTATGTACATATGCACACATGCATTGTTTTAAACCAAAATTGTACTGCATATACTGTTCTACAGCCTGTTTTTGTTTTTTGGTTTTTTTTTTTTAGTCATCAGTCTACCTATTTCAGTAAAGTTTCACTTCTTCAATTACCCAGATAATATTCAAATTTTCCCAGTGTTCCCCAAAAGGTATTTTACATTGGATTGTCCAAATCAGTATCCAACCTAGGGCCACACATTGTATCTTGTTTTATATTCCTTTTAATCCAGCATAGTCTTCTGCTTTTTATGTGTGTGTGTGTGTGTGTATTGAAGAGTGACTGGCATGTCAGCAAAAACACGAATGTACACAAAATCTATATTCAAAGGTATATTCTTTCTTTTATTCTATTTTATTCCTTACTAGACTGAGAAGGATACCTTGATCATCTTTTTAGTGTTGATTTATTTATTTTGAGAGAGAGAGAGAGGACATGAGCATGAGTGGGGGAGGGGCAGAAAGAAGGAGAGAGAGAATCTCAAGCAGGCTCTGTGCTCTTAGCACAGAGCCTGAAGTGGGGCTCAATCTCACAAACTGTGAGATCATGACCTGAGCCGAAATCAGGAGTCAGACGCTTAACCCACTGAGCCACCCAGGTGGCCCACCTTGACCAGTTTTTGCTCACTGAATATACTACTGTTTTCTGTAGCTGATTCACCCTTCTTGTCTTAGTAGATAACTGTTCTATACTTTGTCTTCTATCCTCATTTGTGTGTGTGTCTAATAGTATCTCACCATCCTCTTTCTGAGCTGATGAACTTGCTTTCTAAAAACTAGAAGCAAGCAAGCAAACAATCAAAAAAGTAGACGCAAACAGAAGAGAACTCAAGCTCTCACCCCTACATCTACCCACGCCCTGCAGCTGTGCTCATACATTCTATCTTCCCAGCTTTTCCTGTGGATGAACTGTCTCTTCCCAAGGCAAGTCTTTCCACTTGTGTACTGTTACATCCCCACATACCTACTTGAGATATTTTCAGCAAATATTCCCTCTTTCTTCTCTATCTTTAGTGTTTCCCTCTCTTCCCGATTAGTCCTATTAGTATACAAATATGCTATAATTAACACCCATCTCAAAAACAACAACCAAAAGACAAAAAGACTCCCATATCTTAAGATGGCACACGTATCCCCTTCTAGCTATGGCCCTGTTACCCTGCCCACTCCTGTCCTCCCCCCAACCCCCTGCCATTATAGTAATCTTCTTTAAAAAATTGTCATACTCAATATGTCCACTCCTGGTCCTCCCCTTTGTCACTTGTGAACCCACTCCAATCAGGCTTTCACTCCCCCAACCCCACCAAAATGCACTTGTCAAAGTGACCAGTGACTTTCATGTTGTTGAGTCTGAAGGCCGCTTCTCAATTCTCATTTAACCTGACTTAACAGCAGCATTTGTCACAACTGACCAGCTGCTCTTACTTAAAACAGTGTCTTTCAGTAGGTTACACTCTCCTAGTTTTCCTCTGCTTTACTATCTGCTCCTTCTTACTGATACCCCTTGCAGGTTCCTTTTCATCTCACCAATTTCCAACTGGCAAAGTGCTTGTTCCTTATTCTGTGGATCTTTTCTGTGTCCATATTTGCTTCCTAAATTACTCTCTTCATTTTCCTCGCTTCCAACGCCATCACCTGTATATACTCAGCTCACAAATATGTATCTGCAGCTTCACCCTTCTTCGCAAATCTGCACCCCTAGTTTCATTCTTTCTCCTCCTTGAATTCCAGACTTACGTATTCAACAGACTTAACACTCTGCTTAGATGCCTTATGTCCCCAACGTGTTCTTTCCCCCAAACCGACTCCTTCCACATTCTTTTCTCATTTCAGTTAATGGCAACTCCATCCTTCCAGTTTCTGGGGCCAAAATGCTTGGAGTCGTTCTCTGTCCCTTTCTTTTTCTCACATCTCACACCTCTCTAGCGGCAGATCCTATCTCCTTTCATGATCTGTGCTGACCCCTGACCTCTTTCGTTTGTGCCGTCTGTATGCCTTGCCTGGGGTGTTGCGGGGACCTCTGAATCTCCTTTTTACATCTGCTGTAGTAAGCCCACCACTGTGGGCCTTTCTCCACATTCCAGCCAGTACTGTTGTCAAAAACCAACTTCTGTGTTCTGTATTCGAAATATAACTCGAAGACAAAGTTTGGGGATAAAGAGGACTGAGTTTTATTACTTTAAGGCAAAGGAGGTTAGAGCAGGCTACTGCCTTCAAAACTGTAGACCTGCCCGGGATAAAAGGCTGATCTGGGTGGTTTCACTAGGAATCTGGTACGTGCTGCCAGCCACGTTCCTCGTGCCTTCAAGGTGATCTCATGACTAGTGCTGGTGCGGGCCATCTGAGACTTGTGACTAAGTATCAGCGTCGATACCAAGTTCTTGGAACAAAGGATTCTACAGAAAAATAAGCGAAGGGAAAGAGAAGGCTTCAAGAATGAGGAAGAGAAAATTTTGTTCAGCTTGAAGTCAAACCTTGCCGAAGCATTAGTGCGTCCATCTGAATTTCCATCCATCTTTACATTTCTATGTGGTGTCAGTATTATCTATTAAAATTTGACTCAAATAGAATAATGTCATTTCTCTGCTCGAAATTCTGCAGTGGCTCCCCATCTTACAGTAAAAGGCCACATTTTAAAAACATGGCTTACAAGACTCATCCAACCAGAATTTCTCTGACTTCTCCTACTTTATTTCAGACATGTTGCCTTTGTGCCGTTCTTGAACATACCAGACAAACTTCCCCCTTGGGTCCTGGAACTCTGTTTCCCAGAGAGCTCCCTAGCTTCCTCCTTCCTTCCTTCAGACCTTGTTCCTCCCCCCCGACCCCCCATTTAAAACTGAGAGCATTTTGTGCTCTCAATCCCCTCTCCCTGATTTATTTTTATCTATTGCACTATCACTACTTAATATCTTTTCCTTTTTTCTTTATTATCTTTTCCAAATAAACTTTGTAAGGGCAAAGATTTTGTTTTTGTTTTATTTTGTTTAGTTTTGAACAGCACCTGGCATTTTGTAGGCGCTAAACAGATGTTTGTTGAGTGAATTTAAAAAATAAGCTAGAACTTCCTTTGTGCTAATGTTCATTATAGGAGCAAAACATCTAAAACCAGAGAGAAAGGGAAGGAGAAGGATAAAGAAATCTCATTTTCTTTAAAAATTGATGGTTCTGGGGCGTCTGGGTGGCTCAGTCGGTTGGGCAGCCAACTTCGGCTCAGGTCGTGATCTCGTGGTCCGTGGGTTCGAGCCCCGCATGGGGCTCTGGGCTGATGGCTCAGAGCCTGGAGCCTGCTTCCAATTCTGTGTCTCCCTCTCTCTCTGACCCTCCCCCCGTTCATGCTCTGTCTCTCTCTGTCTCAAAAATAAATAAACGTTAAAAAAAATTAAAAAAAAATTGATGGTTCTGAAGTGGGACTTTTTTTTGTGGTTAGAAATTTTTAGTAATACTTTTTTAAAAATAATAACCATTTTATTGAAAATTAGGAAAAACAAACACATAAATAAGGAAATAAGTATCCATAATTTGTTCTCTGAGTTAAATCACTATTAATATTTTGATATATTTTCTTTTTTCTATTTCTATGTATTTTTTATATAAATGAGATCAAAATGGGTATATAATTTTATCATTTGGGTTTCTCATGTTACAACATGAAAAGTTTTCCCACGTACCAAAGTATTAAGAACAGGATCTTTAATTAGCTATATCATACTTTCATCACAGAGCCATTTATTTGGCCAATCCCTTGTTGTTGGACATTGAGGTTATTTCTGAATTTTTTTCTTTTGCTATTTTAAACAAGGGTCATTAGTTACCTTTTCAAAATCAGTGTCTAACTTTCAGACAGTAACGTGCATAAATCTTAAGGGGATATAACTTATTGAATCTTCATATATATATTCCCCTGTGTGACACCTAGGGTGATTAATTTTTCTTACTTACTTTGAACAAGTGAAAGTCTCCAAACAGAGAGGGCTTTCAAGAACTGATGCTGGTAGTGCCTGGCTTTCATCAAAATTAGAAGAATTCTATGTCATTGGCCTTTAATTCTTGTAGCAAAGTTAATATCCCATAGCAGGTAGTGTCTCAAATGGCTTGTGAAATGGTATCCCTTTACAACTTCTGTGTTTGCATTTAATCTCACAAGTGTTTTTAATTCCAATTTAATTGTAAACTTCAGTGTAAGTTTGGAAGGAAAAGTTATGTTCTGGTAAACATGAAGAAAAAATAATTAAGAAAAAGGTACTTAACCTGAATATACTTAATCTTTTGGTTGGTTGGTACAGAATTTCTTTAAACCGTATATTAATTATATATAATTTAAAAGTATAGTGGCTCATAATTACTGGGCTTTGTGTTTAAAAATTTTTTTTTAATGTTTATTTATTTTTGAGAGACAGAGACAGAGAGCGAGCAGTGGAGGGGCAGAGAGAGGGGGAGACACAGAATCTGAAGCAGGCTCCAGCCTCTGAGCTGCCAGCACAGAGCCCGTGGTGGGGCTCTAATCCACGAACCGTGAGATCATGACCTGAGCCAAAGTCGGACGCTTAACCAACTGAACCACCCAGGCACCCCTGGGCTTTGTGTTTTTAATGAAGAAGCCTGATTCAGGGTGCCTGGGTGGCTCAGTCAGTTAAGCATCAGACTATTGATGTCGACTCAGGTACTGATATCATGGTCGTCATATCAAGCCCTGTGTCAAATTGGGCTCTGAGCTGTGCGTGGAGACTGCTTAAGATTCTCTCTCCCTATGCTCCTCCCCCATTTGCATGCATGTGTGCATGTACACGTGGTCTCTCTCTCTCAAAAAAAGAATTCTAATTCTATTCTGTATCCTGAGTTTTTAAATGAGATATAGTGTTGTTATTCTGTTGGAATACCATGTTGTGAAAATTCTAGCAAATAAACAACATGAAGAAAAGTGTTTAGAGCAGGTAAAAGTATGTTGAATTTTTTACTTTAAGACTTTTATAAGCTTTATAAGTGAAATGTGACTATTTTTTCTTCTATTTCACTGTATATTAGTGTTATTAACGTATCCAGCAATTATACCATAATTACTTTATGATGAGTTGTTTTTTTTTTTAATTTTTTTTTTAACGTTTATTTATTTTTGAGACAGAGAGAGACAGAGCATGAACGGGGGAGGGGCAGAGAGAGGGAGACACAGAATCGGAAACAGGCTCCAGGCTCTGAGCCATCAGCCCAGAGCCCGACGCGGGGCTCGAACTCACAGACCGCGAGATCGTGACCTGGCTGAAGTCGGACGCTTAACCGACTGCGCCACCCAGGCGCCCCTATGATGAGTTTTAAAGGAACAAATTGTCTATTTTAGAACAAAGTTGTTCATTTTATTAAAAAAATTTTTTTAAGTTTATTCATTTATTTTGAGAGAGAGACAGCATGCATGGGGGAGGGACAGAGAAAGAGGGAGAGAGACTCCCAAGGAGGCTCCTGACTGTCAGCACAGAGCCCGACATGGGGCTCGAACTCACAAACCATGAGATTGTGACCTGAGCTGAAATCAAGAGTCAGGTGCTTAACCGACTGATCTACCCACATGCCCCCAAAGTTGTTTTTTTTTTTAATGTCCACCATCATAACAATTATTCAATAAATGTGAATTCTCAAAAACAAAGTCTGTATATATTTTTTAATTTTTTTAGGATTGTAGAAGAATACCATGACTTATACACATTGCAAAGAGGAAGGATGGAGTGTGATATTAAACAGTTAATGTCAGAAAGAGATGTCTGGAGCTCAGCCACATATGAATTGGCCCTAAAGGTTGGTTCATCTGGAATCATAACTCAGACTTCTTTTTTGCTGGATCAGTTTTGCTTTACCATTTTTTTTTTTTTTTTGCTTTACCATTTTTAATAATCTAGACAAAATTTTAAAAATGAAGATGTGTATTTAATTTATGAATAACGTGGCTATGATTGATGGGCCTTGAGAAAGGAAAGTTACATTTTTTTCTTTTGTTTCTTCGCTATTGAGTACCTGGCTATTGCCCAGTTAAGGGCTCTTTTTCTCACCAGAATCTAAGAAGTATAAGGAAGAACACTTTTTCTATTGTTTGTGAGCATGTTAAAATTTTCAACTTCTGCTTATACTAATTATAAACTAGGAAGTGTTATTTATATTTTTTCGCACAGTGTAACCATATTAGGATTATATCACTTTGGTTCTATTACCTTGGCATCTAAGATGACAAATGAATTGAAATATGGCAGTCTGTAGGTCATTACTGTAATACTTTAGGCAAGTACCAAACATCTGGGACTTGTGTTTACTAAGTATTAACCAGAAATTATGACCCTCAACATATTCACACTTTTGTCTCATTTTCCTCTGGAGTGGTCAGACCTCATCTAGTATACAATGTTTCATCCTGTTGCAGAATTTTTAAATGACATGTCAAGAAGAAACAATCATGACAGTAAATATGTAAGAATATATAAATCAGGGAGCTAGGCATGTTCAGTAGGAATAAAGAAGACAAGTGAGTTTCTTCACTCTAGTAGTATTTAAACAATAGAGAACTGACCCCTTGTAGTGGCTTCTGTGGAAAAATACCTTGAATTGGTGGAGGCTTTGTGTTAGCTCATCCCTAAAGCCCCTCCCAACAGGAAATGACAGCTAGAATGTCACCTTCCTGAAAATAACGACTTTGTCTCTTTTGTTTGTGTCTGGATGCACAGTGTCTAGAAACAGTCACTCACTGAATGACTGTATAATTGGTTCCGTATACCAGTGGTTCTCAAAGTATGGTCCAAGGACACCCTGCGCCCCTCCCCGCCTCACCAGGGATCCCTGAGACCCTTCCGTGAGGTGAAAACTAGTTTCTTCGTTATACTAAGAAGTTATTTGCCTTTTTCAGTCTCCTTTGCACACAAGTTACATTGGCTTTACAATGGGATGTTGCAGCCAACTGAATGCAGAAGCAAATATGAAAATCCAGCTCTATTAAGGCAGACATTAAAGAGATTTGTAAAAAAGTAAAACAATGATGTTCCTTTCATTATTTTTTTTGTTTTAGAAAATATAGTTATTTTTTTCATAAAAATACTATTTATGTTAACATACAATGGATTTATTGTTATGTTTAAGTGAATTAACAAATACATATTTTATTAAAAAATTTTTTTTAATTTTATTTTTAACTCATTTTATTTTTTATTTTTTTAAATTTACATCCAAATTAGTTAGCATATAGTGCAACAATGATTTCAGGAGTAGATTCCTTAATGCCCCTTACCCCTTATCCATTTAGCCCATGCCCCCTCCCACAACCCCTCCAGTAACACTCAGTTTGTTCTCCATATTTAAGAGTCTCTTCTGTTTTGTCCCCCTCCCTGTTTTTATATTATTTTTGTTTCCCTTCCCTTATGTTCATCTGTTTTGTCTCTTAAAGTCCTCATATGAGTGATGTCATATGATTTTTGTCTTTCTCTGACTAATTTTACTTCGCATAATACATTCCAGTTCCATCCACGTAGTTGCAAATGGCAAGATTTCTTTCTTTTTGATTGCCGAGGAATACTCCAGTGTGTGTGTGTGTGTGTGTGTGTGTGTGTGTGTGTGTGTGTGTGTATACACCACATCTTCTTTATCCATTCATCCATCGATGGACATTTGGGCTCTTTCCATACTTTGGCTATTGTTGATAGTGCTGCTGTAAACATGGGGGTGCACGTGTCCCTTTGAAATAGCACACCTGTATCCCTTGGATAAATGCCTAGTAGTGCAGTTACTGGGTTGTAGTTCTATTTTTAATTTTTTGAGGAACCTCCATACTGTTTTCCAGAGTGGCTGCACCAGCTTGCATTCCAAACAAATACATATTTTAAATAAGTTCAGGTTTTTTTTTTATTTTAAAAAAAAATTTTTTTTTTCAACGTTTATTTATTTTTGGGACAGAGAGAGACAGAGCATGAACAGGGGAGGGGCAGAGAGAGAGGGAGACACAGAATCGGAAACAGGCTCCAGGCTCTGAGCCATCAGCCCAGAGCCCGACGCGGGGCTCGAACTCACGGACCGCGAGATCGTGACCTGGCTGAAGTCGGACGCTTAACCGACTGCGCCACCCAGGCACCCCAATAAGTTCAGTTTTAATTTCCAAAATGGTAAATAGCAAATAGCTATAATGCATATGAACAAAAGCTCTTTGGAATCTTCGCTAATTTGTAAGAGCATTGCTTGGGAGTCTGTGCTATATGTTATCCTTCAGTTTGGTTCCAGTTCAGTAGTTTTAGAAAACACAAATTTATGATTCAAATTAGCTCATGACTTAAATAACAAATTGTGATGGAGTTAATGATTCAATGGAAAATTGATACGTGAAATTGGTTTGGGTTTAATAAATCACAGTGGTTTATTAATATCTTAGGTTCCTCATTTCAGTACTTTTTTCAAATAGGTAATTGAAAGAAATAGAGTTGTGTTGGCTAAAAGACTTTACCTCAATGAAAAAGGCTGGAATAAATATGCTAAGCATTTCATCATACTGCTGTCAGCCAAGGTAAAGATCAGTTCGCTTAAGTTATGGGAAAAGAGACTCCGGCCTTTGAGGGTTGAAACTGTAAGACGTGTTTGCTAAGTTTATAGGTTACATTTTAAATATAGTTTTGTATTTGTGCTTTATTGTGGGTGGGATGAAAAAATCTAAGGAAATGTAAACAAATGCTTTTTATATAATTGTCTTATATCCTAATTAAAGCACTTTAAGCAATTCAAGTTAATAATACTGAAAATGTTATTTATAGACTTATTCTATTAGTGTCTAAGCTAAAAGTAAAATGTAGGTAGCTGTGCATTTTTTGCAATTTTATGTGAAAATTCAAAGAGCACACTTGGTCGAAAAGGAGAGAAGTGGCAGTGTGTTCTGGGGTCATACCATTTACACTTGTCATTTAATTTAATTCTTTTTTTTTAATTTTTAAAGTTTATTTCTTTATTTTTGAGAGAGAGAAAGAGAGACAGACAGACAGGCAGAGAAAGGGAGTGCATGCGAGCAGGGGAGGGACAGAGAGAGAGGGAGAGAGAGAATCCCAAGCAGGTTCTACACTGTCAACAAGGAGCCTGATGTGGGGCTTGATCTCATGAACTGTGAGATCATGATCTGAGCCAAAATCAAGAGTCAGACCCACTTAACCCACTGAACCACCCAGGTGCCCTTTATAGTAGGGTCTTTATTTTTTGGATAAGAAAAATTAACCCCAAATAAATGAAATAGTATCCCCCAAGGTTACATAGCCAATAACTGGCTAGGATTCACATTTGGTTTTGTTTGGCTTTGAAATTCCTGTTCTTTCCAATGTACCACACTACTTCCCATGAAAGTAGGGAAATTGGGCTCTTGTCCCTAATATTTTATGTACCATGGAAAATCTACCAGCAAAGGCACTATGTGATGTTACTGATGATATTTTGAAGGAGAACTATCTTCTCAATTTTGATCCATTTTCTATGGCTATCTCTAGTATTACAATATCAATACACTAATTAACATTATTAGCATATGCTAATAAGTATTGTGTGAATAAGTGAATAAGTGGTTTCATTTTATGCGTATTATCTAGGACACTGCAGACCTTGCACTGTTGCAGAAATTGACACAGAAATGGAGAAACTTAATGAATAAATTTAAAAACGAAGTGGAACAAAATGAAGAATCTATAAGGGAGAGATTGCAAATTGTTAAGGATGGCCTTACCAAATGGCAGCAGTTTTTCAGAAATAATAGGTGGGTTACAAGAATCTTTTTTTTTAAAGGGTTTTGTTTTGTGGGTTTGTTTTATTTTAGAGAGAAAGAGGGTGGGGGGGGGGGGAGAGAGAGAGAGGATGAATCTTAAGCAGGCTCTACCCTGAACGTGGAGCCCAGTGAGGGGCTTGATCCCATGACTCCAGGATCATGACCTGAGCCAAAATCAAGAGTTGGATGCTCAATTGACTGAACCACCCAGTTGCCCTGGGTCTACAAGACTCTTGGTTTTGATTATATTGTGTCATGTCTGGTAACTCAGTCCAGTTCTTTCTTTCTCTCTGGTTCTCTTTTACCATGTAATAACTCTAACATTGATTTTGGTGGGGTAACTAGCAGCCTTTCCAAGGGTGCAGTCCTGCTAGGAGCTTGAGTGGTTTTGTGGTTTCTGGTGCTAACAATCTCTATAGTCCATCCTGACCTCTCTACCCAACTGCTGCCTCTATTTCAGTTCAGCTTGTTTCCTTTTCTTTTCTACCCTCTTCTTCCCTCCCCTCCCCTCCTCTCCTTCCCCTCCCTCTCCTCCCCTCCCCTCCCCTCCCCTCTCCTCTCCTCTCCCCTCTCCTCTCCTCTCATCACCTCACTTCCCCTCCCCTCACCTCCTCTCTCCTCCCCTTCCTTCCCCTCCCCTCCCTCTCCTCTCGTTTCCTTTTCTCTCATGTCCACATATGTCATTATTATTGGCAAACCTGAATATGTAGATCCATCTGCATGTGCAGAGAAATAGAACCAGTGGGTGGCAGTTATAAGGCGATTGATTTTGATTGGTGTTATACTTTATAACAATTAGAGAAATCTGACAATGGCCGCCTATAAAGTAGTTAAGTCAAGGTGGGATGATGAAATCACAGCTAAAGTTAGTGGGAATCTGGACTTTGAATCTAGTCTTGACTCAATGATTTCTAAGGTTTTTTTAAAACTTTAAGATGCTTGGTTTGTTGAGGAAACACATTTAGGAACCGGTTCCATTTCAGATTGAGGACAATGGTATCGGTTTTTCAGATCCTCTAAGGTTTTCCGGTTAGTAGATTTTTTGGAAGTTCTGGAAGCTGAAGCTGGTACATATCCAAGCTGGTGACTACTGCCATTTCCTGTTTTTGCTGTTTGTTGACTCTTAGCTGGTTAGGGGAGCACGGAGAGCAGGGTTCACTTTTCCCTTTCTCTTCAAGAACTTCTTTCTCAAGAGCTTTTGCCTTGTGAGACTTCAGAGATATTAAAAGAAACTCTTTCTTGCCAGAAGTTGGGACTCCTGAACTAATGTTGAGTCTTAATTATTCATTAGGCTTCCTATTCATTACATATTGTTTTGGCTGCTGTATTTAACAAGAATTATTCTTATGATGATCTAATTTTGGGTGTCAGAGACCCAGACACTGCCCTGTCAGTACTCTTATGGCCTCTGACCTTATAACTTGATTGCTCAGGTCTGATTGGAGCCTGAATTTATGTTTATACTTATATTTACATTTGCAAATTTAAAGATGAATGCCTGTAAGGAAAGGGGCTAACCCTGGAAGGCATGCTTGGAAATCATTCAAGAGAAACATAATGTTATTATGCAGTATACAGATTCATGATTTTCTTTCTTTTTTTTTTTTAAATGTTTTTATTTATTTTTGAGACAGAGAGAGACAGAGCATGAGCAGGGGAGGGGCAGAGAGAGAGGGAGACACAGAATCTGAAGCAGGCTCCAGGCTCTGAGCTGTCAGCGCAGAGCCTGACGCAGGGCTCGAACTCACGGACTGTGAGATCATGACCTGAGCTGAAGTCGGACGCTCAACCGACTGAGCCACCCAGGCGCCCCAGATTCATGATTTTCTTTGTTTATATACTGTTCTGAGACCCTGCTCTTATTCTTTTTCCTTCTTCCAGTGAAAAAGACATTTTATCTCCTGATAAAGAAAATATATTTGAATCAGTTATTCCAGATTTCAAGCAGTGGCAAAAGGTAAGACATTCTAATGAACTGTTTGGTAATCAAAGTGCTGTTTGTAAATTGCCACTTTTCACCAATGAATGAGTCACATCTCATCCTTTAAGAATGCCATATGGCATTTTATGAAAGACAGAGAAAATAGCAAGACTCCAGGGACTTTTAAAAATACGCTTAAGTATTTATTTTCAGTTCTATTTTAGATTTGGGGGCCAAATAAAGTTAGGCTGCCAGAAAAAATTGGGAAAAGATACTTGGGTGGCAGTGAGGGTCATTCTGATTCTCTCTTCTAATCATCAGATAGAAGTAACATCTGTACCTCTCCCGTACCTGGCTTTTGTCTCAAGAACAACTTGGACTTTTAAAATTCAGAACATCTTTTTAAAAAATTGGGGTATGATATAGACATACCGTAAAATATACCAGTTTAGTGATTTTTAAGTGTGCACTTCAGTGGCATTAAGTGTACTTATTGTTTGTTGTGCACCCGTCACCACCATCCATGTCCAGACTTGATTCATCTTCCTGAACTGAAACTTTACCCAATAAACACCAAGCCTCCTCTATTTCCTTCTCTCTAGCCACTGGCAACCACCATTGTGCTTTCCGTCTCTATATTTTTGACTACTCTGGGCACTGGAATTACAGTATCTGTCCCTTTGTGACTTATTTCCTTTAGCATAATGTCCTTAAGGTTCATCTGTCTGGTAGCATGTGTCAGAATTTCCTTCCTTTTATAGGCTAATACTCCACTGCATGTATATACTACACTTTGTTTATTAATAACATAGATACATACATACATACATACATACATACATACATTTATTTATTTATTTATTTATTTATTTATTTATTTTGACAGCAAGATAGGGCATGAGCACGGGAGGGGTGGAGAGAGAGAATCCCAAGTAGGCTTCAAGCCATCAACACAGAGCCTGACACGGGGCTTGAACTCACAAACTGTGAGAATGTGACCTGAGCCAAAATCAAGAGTCAGTTGCTCAACCTACTGAACCACTGGGGCCCCAATAACATCTTTTTAAAAGAGTTTGAGCTTTGAAAATAGATTTCATTAATCAAACTACTGTTATGTCCTAGCAGTCTGACAAAGGAAAATATATAAGATACTGAAATCCTCCAAAGTGAATGTGAGACTTATGGCCTGAAGAAGTCTCATCCAGATCCCAGGAAGCTGTTTTCTTGTCTTATGGAATGACTTGAGCAGAATATTCTCAAAATTGAGGATGTTTTTTGTCCTATTTATCATATAGCTAGTTTAGTGACTTCACTGTTTATCTGGCAATTTTGACATTGAATAGGTAAGATTGAAAAAAAATCATGCTGCTTTATTTAGTAGGAATAATAATTCTCATTCATTAAGCACTTTGTCAGGCTGAAGGTACTTTCCATACATTATCACACGTACCAAGGGATACAGGTTTTATAATCCCTGTGCCAGATGTGGAAGTGAAATTTAGAGATGTTAAGTAATTTACTGAAGTTGTCTATAAATGGTAACTGGCAGAGTCAGACCAGTCCAGGTCTCTCTAGCTCCCAAATCCTTGCCCTTAATTGCTCTGCTACATTGCTTCTTTGTACTAATTCCTCTTTTTGAAGCCTGGGTGATTTGTTTGCATTTTCTGAGTCACAAATATGTAAATTGCACTTTTATAGGCTTTGGACTTGGGGTTAGACAAATAGAACACAACAGATACATTCTAGCAACTTTCCCAGTCTAATGGGGATCACGTAAATAGGTATATTATATCCTCACCAAAGCACATAGTAATTAAACATGCTCAGCTCCCTGGTCCTTCTTTGCCTGTCATTCATTTTTACTCAAATAGGACTTAATTATTTTCATTTTGGTAAGCTATGGGTTATCTTATGGGGTGTTATAATTAATTTAAATTCACTTAATTTTGAAAATGGAGCTATGTCGTATGAAAAAATGGTATGAACAGATAGTAATAGGATATATAACTCCAAAATAATTGGTAGATACTGGGAATTAAAGATCTGGGTAGACTTTGATGAAATCATTAGGGAATAATAGTCTAATTTCCTTACCCTCTCTCATTCTCTAGATGCTGAATGAAGATAAAGAAAAGTTTACTGGAGATTGTCTGGTGTCAAAATATGATTCTCTCAAGATTATTAAACATTTACAGGAAAACTGGACAGATATTGGGTATGGGATATTTGGTCGCCATAAAAATATGGAGGGGGAGCTGCCACCAGAGCAACAGCACATGAAGGAAATTGTGAAAACCATTGGAAGACTCTACAAAGAATTTGAAATAAGAATAAATGGGGATAATGGTAAGAAAAAAACAATGATACAATGCTTGACATTATGACATTATAAAGCATTTTGATAGTAATTATTATTTGTATTACAATTACTATTTAAAAATCTAAATAATAGTGATTATATTTATAATACAACTAATATTTAAAATCAAAATAATACATACACATGGTTTTAAAAATTAAGCAAAAGAAAGCACTGAGCACTGCTTTATTGAGATGTAATTCATATGCAATGCAACTCCCTGTTTAAAGTATACAATTCAGTGATTTTTACTACATTCACAGATATGAGCCACCATTACCACAGTCAATTATAGAATATTTTTCTCAAAAGAAACCCTGTACCCTTTAGCTCTTGCTCTTTTGTCCTCCCATCCCTGATTTTCTGTGTCTGTGGATTTCTCTATTCTGGACTTTCGTATGAATGGGATCATATAGTACGTGATGTTTTGTAACTGACTTCTTTCATTTAGCGTAATGTTTTAAAGGTTTACCTATGTTTTAGCATGTGTCAGTACTCTATTCATTTTTATAATGAATACATTCCATTGTATGTGTATATCACATTTTGTATATCATTTCTTTTTTATATATAGTTTCTTTTTTTAATGTTTATTTTTGAGAGAGAGAGAGAGAGAGAGAGAGAGAGAACACACAAGTGGGGGAGGAGCAGACAGAGGGGGACAGGGGATCTGAAGCAAGCTCTGCATTGATAGCAGAGATCCTGATGTGGGGCTTGAACTCACAAACCACAAGATCATGACCTGAGCTGAAGTTGGACACTTAACCAACTGAGCCACCCAGGTGCCCCTTGTGTATCATTTCATACATTGATGGACATTTGGGTTGTTTCTACTTTTTGGCTATTATGAATAATGCTGATAAAAAATTTTGTTTACACATTTCTGTGTGGAAATAGTTTTCATTTCTCTTAGGTATATATCTAGGAGTAAAGTTGTTGGTCAACTAGTAACTCTATCTTTAAGTTTTTGAGAACTGTCACACTGTTTTCAAAGACGCTGGATCGTTTTATATGCCCATCCCCAGTATATGAGGGTTCTGGTTTCTCCACATCCTTGCCATCGTTATCTGACTTTTGGATTCCAGCCATACTAGTGAGTGTGTAATAGTATCTCATTGTGGTTTTGAGTTAGGTTTTTCTGATGATTACTGACGTTGGTATTTTTTAAAGCTTATTAACCATTTATGTTTCTTCTTTGGAGAACTGTCTATTCAGACAGATCCTTTGTCCATGTTTTAATTGGGTTATTTGTTTTTCTGTTATTGAGTTGTAAGAGTTCTTTATAGGTACAAAAGCTTTTTCAGATATATGGATTGTAAGTATTTTCTATGATTCTATGGGATGTTTTTTTCATTTTTTTGACGGTGTCCTTTGCAGTGCAAAAATTTTAAATTTTGATGAAGTTCAATTTATCTTTTTTTCTTTTTTTTTTTTTTTGTTTGTGCTTCCAGTGCCATGTCTGTGAATCCTCTTCCAAATTTAAAGTCATGAAGTTTATCCTTATGTATTCTAAGAGTTTTACGACTTTTGCTCTTATGTTATGGTATTTGACCATTTCGAGTAATTTTTGTATATTGTGTGAGGTAAAGGTCTAACTTCATTCTCTTGCGTGTGAATATCTAATTATCCCACTACCATTTTTTAGAAATGTATTTCCCACATTTAAAGGCCTTGACACCCTTGTCAAAAATTAGTTGATGGTAGTGGTTTATTTCTGGACTCCCAATTCTTTTCCATTGATGTATATGTCTGTCATTGTGTCAGTATCAAACTATCTTAATTATTCTTGCTTTGTAGTAAGTTTTAAAATTGATAAGTGTGAGGAGTCCTACTTTATGTGTTTTATGATTGTTTTGGCCATTTTTTTTTAAATTATTTTTTTCAACGTTTATTTATTTTTTGGGACAGAGAGAGACAGAGCATGAACGGGGGAGGGGCAGAGAGAGAGGGAGACACAGAATGGGAAACAGGCTCCAGGCTCCGAGCCATCAGCCCAGAGCCTGACGCGGGGCTCGAACTCACGGACCGCGAGATCGTGACCTGGCTGAAGTCGGACGCTTAACCGACTGCGCCACCCAGGTGCCCCTGTTTTGGCCATTTTGAGTCACTTCCAATTCCATCTGAATTTTAGAAACAGCTTATTAATTTCTATAAGGAGAGGATATGCTTGGATTCTGATAGGGATTTTATTACATCTATGGATCCGTTTGGGCAGGTTTGACATTTTAACAATGTGAAATCTTCCAATCCATGAACATGGGATGTTTTTCCAATTATTTGGATCTTTAGTTTCTTTTAACAGTGTTTTCTACAATTCTGAGAATGTTTTGCACTTCCTCTTCTCCTCCCCCTCCTCCTCCTCCTCCTCTTCTTTCTCCTCTTCCTCCTTCTTCTTCTTCTTCTTCTTCTTCTTCTTCTTTCTTCTTTCTTCTTTCTTCTTTCTTCTTTCTTCTTTCTTCTTTTTTAGGAGTGGTCAAAAGAACAGATATTAACTTATTTATTTTATGTTTTTGTTTTGTTTTCAGGAATAGAATTTAGTGCTTCATCACTTACATATAACACCCAGTGCTCATCGCAACAAGTGTTTTCCTCAATGCCTCTCATCCCTTTAGCCCTTCCTCCCCCTCCACCCAACACCCCACTAGCAACCTTCAGTTTGTTCTCTGTATTTAAAAGTCTCTTATGGTTTGTCTCCCTCTCTGTTTTTTTTTTTTTTAATTAATGTTTATTTATTTTTGAGACAGAGAGAGACAGAGCATGAATGGGGGAGGGGCAGAGAGAGAGGGAGACACAGAATCCGAAACAGGCTCCAGGCTCTGAGCTGTCAGCACGGAGCCCGATGCGGGGCTCGAACTCCTAGACTGTGAGATCATGACCTGAGCCGAAGTCGGACGCTCAACCGACTGAGCCACCCAGGCGCCCCTCCCTCTCTGTTTTTTATATTATTTTTGCTTACCTTCCCTTATGTTCATCTGTTTTGTATCTTAAATTCCATATATGAGTGAAATAATAAAAGATTTATCTTTTTCTGAGTGGCTTATTTCACTTAGCCTAATACATTCTAGTTCCATCCATTATATTACAATATAATTTATTATTTATTGGCATTTTATAATTTAGTATTAAAATGGCAGACTTATGACTACTTTTAAAAGTTATTACTTTTCTCACTTTTCTAGGTATCTCTAAAATTCTTTCAAGTTTGATTAGTTCTCTTGAATTCTGTTCTTTCAAGATGGAAAGTGTCCTGGAGTTTCCTGAAATGCATCTTAAAGAATACGAGGAACTTAATGAAAAAATTAATGAAATAATATCTCAGTTGGATGCCTCATTAAACATTGTTGGTACCATCCCTCCGTATATAGACACGGATTCTGGCTCGTAAGTTCCCATAGCTTTCTACTGGACAGAAGGGAATCCTCACTTCTCCACTGCATTTTCCCAGTACCTAGCCTCAGCGACAGGCAAGGGGTGGGGGTGGGGGTCTGAGGAGAAACCTTGGATGTCCTTTTCCTTCCAGGAAAAAAGCCCTCAACTGGGAACTGGAAGATGAGGGAGCTCAGTGTCCATAACTCCAGCAGTCTGGAGTGGAGTGTCTGCCTCACTGAGCACCGAGGGGAAAGAGAGAGAAGAGTCTTGTTCCAAATACCGTAGACTCTCCTTGCTTTTCTTATTGAATTTTCACAGATTGTCTTGACCACATGTTTCTGCAGTTGCTGTTTGTTCCAGAGGCTTTCAGTCGTTTGGTTTTGTTGTGTTTTTCTAACAGTTCTCACCCAGGTTCACTAAGGAGTGGATCAGCTTTGCTCCTCACACTGTCATGTTGGAAACTGATCTCTTGAGAATTTTAAAATTCATTTTTCTCACTTTGTGATCTCACTGCCTAGAAGTGAATGTAAAGGGTAGGAGTGTGAGTTTCTACAGTAGAGAGTTAGCACTGAAGGTAAGATCTACATTGTCCCAAGAGCATCATGCCAGTTGCTACCTGCATGGAGTTAGGAAGGCGATGACAATGAATAAGCCATTATACCAGGTGATTTAAGGTTTTGGTTCACCTTTCCTGAATTCTCAAACAATTGGCAACACCTGAGTTTACTAGGTCCGGTGAAATAAAACCCCTTCTTTTAGCTGATAGTTTAACTTTTATACTCTATGTGAGTCACTTATCTTTATTTTGTTTGACTTTTCCTTCAGGGTGCTTCAAGCACAAATATTTAACATGATTCAACAATGGCTTTTGAAGATAGGCAATGAGATTAACAATGGTAACATTGAACTTCAGCACCAAGTATGTACTTGTAGGGGTTTGTGAAATTATATTTTGCCTTGGCTGGGAGTTTTCTTAAAAGGAAAATTAGGTCATAACTATCCAATTGGAGCAGGAGGTTGGGAGGGCAAAATGGGAACTTATGTGATGTAATTACTCAAATGATTTGTATGGATATTTATTTTTAAATTTTATTTTACTTTATTTTTCTTCTTGAGAGAGTGTGCAGGGGAGAGAGAGAGACAGAAACAGAGAAAGAGATAGAGACAGAGAATCTTAAGCAGGTTTCATGCTGAGTATGGATCCCACAACCATGGGATCATGACCTGAGCTGAAGTCAAGAGTCCCAACGTTTAACCAACTGAGCCACCCAGGCGCCCCTGATTCTAATTTTAAATTCAGCTATGAACCTAAATTCAGCATGCCCTAGATTCTACCATTTAATCTCTACAATACAACTTTGAAATGAAGATAATAATGTTTCTGTTTGTTTATTAGGGATAGTTCAAGGATCAATTAATATTTTATGTAAGCAAAAATTAGTTATTTGAATGAGGGTATAAATCCAGGCCATTGATATAGGAAAGAACAGTTAGGAATTTATTTACTTTGAGAAGCAGCAGGGGTATAGCTTGTGAATGTGGGGGGAAATATCTTTAACTTGTGAAATCACAAGTCAGGAAGAGTTGCCCTTTTCCTGATGTGTTAATTAAGTTATAAAAACACGTTCATCAACATTCCTTTAGGTCATTAACAACCTTTCCTTCCGAGGTGGGAAGCTTGGGTTTTAGTACCAGCTAGGCTCCCAAGTTTGATTTTTATTTGTCCATTTAACAACATTTATTAAGCACTTAATTCTCTGTCAAGTACTATGTGTGGTTTTGAGGGATAAAATGATGGTCCATGTCTTAAAGAGACGCATAGGCTAATTGAGGTGACAGATGTGCGAACAATTCTAATAGACGTGTACAGAACAGTATAGAAACATGGGGAAAGGATCAAGTTAAAGCCAGTGGAAGTTAAAAAGACTTCTCAGAGTAGGTCATGTGTAAGCCTGGAAGAATACTTAGGGACTCATCAAACAGAGAATGGGGATAGGGCATTTGAAGGGTATGGCATGTTTGACATTTGCATTTCATGATGTTTTCTACATTTTATGTCTGGGACCGAGCCTCAGCAAACACCATAATGCAGAACTTCCAAAACTTGACTGGTTCCCACTGCTGCCTGTGCCTCAGTGTTCTCGCACTCCTAAACCAAAAGAAACCCCTCACGGTTCAGTTTATTAAGTAGATAGTTTCGAACAACTTACAAATATTTGTGTCCTAATAACTTAGTAACTTTGGAAAAGCAATATGTGTTAAAATAGTTAAACAAGGAGGCCATTATACTGGCGTAGCTCTGGTCCCTTTGGTAGCCTCTGTAAACAAACCAAAGCCAGAGTCAGTACACTTGAATCTAAGAAAACAAAACTCAAGGACTGATCATAAACAGGCAACTAGATTTTCTTGAATATGAAAAAATGGAACTCAGGAACATCTGTCACAAGAGCCAACTAACTACATTTCCCAAATAAGGCAACATTTGAGTTACAGTCAATTAAATAATTGCATTGCTTTGCTTCAGTGTCTTCTCTATAAAAATATTTTTCCTGGCCCCTGCCTGCAGAATGCCCCTGACCATTTTTTGGTTTTGACACGGCCTGATTCTAATTGCTTGCTCAAATAAGCTTTGCAAAATTTAATGTTTTAGTTTAACTTTTTAGATATACATATGTTGAAAGAAAAAGAAACCCTTTTATTCTCATTTAATCAACATTATTTACTAATACAATGTATGCACTTAACTACTGGACAACTTCTCTAATCTTGAAACCTGATGGGACGGTGCCACCCTCATTTCTTGTTGAACCTCGATTTTCCCAAAGTACTTTTTTTTTTTAAACCACACAACCACCAATAAAACCAGCTTTGCCAAGGAAAGATGTCATAAAGTGATAGAGTGCATCCAGTGTTGAAACTGTGAACTATGTCAAGTTCATGCTGTGCTGATAGGTGTCACACATCACTGTTATTTCCCTCAAGAATTTAAAACCCCACGACAGGGGCGCCTGGGTGGCGCAGTCGGTTAAGCGTCCGACTTCAGCCAGGTCACGATCTCCCGGTCCGTGAGTTCGAGCCCCGTGTCAGGCTCTGGGCTGATGGCTCAGAGCCTGGAGCCTGTTTCTGATTCTGTGTCTCCCTCTCTCTCTGCCCCTCCCCCGTTCATGCTCTGTCTCTCTCTGTCCCAAAAATAAATAAACGCTGAAAAAAAAAAATGAAAAAAAAAAAACAAAACCCCACGACATCCTTGAGAATTTACTTTAGAGCTCTGCAATGTCTTAGTGCACAATTGGGGAACTGCAGCTTTAATGGGTTAATACCTTTGACCAAACTAAAGAGGAAGAGGGTAGTTTAATGTAGTATAATGAGCAAAAGAAAACAAGGTTATCCTAGCTGAGTAGTGATGATTTGATTTCATTAAGAATGGTAGTGTTCATATGTGGATCTTGAGAAACTTAGCAGAAGACCATGGGGGAAGGAAGGGGGAAAAATAGTTACAAACACATAGGGAGGGAGGCAAACCGTAAGAGACTCTTAAATACAGAGATCAAACTGAGGGTGGATGGGGGGGTCGGGGAGAATGGGTGATGGGCATTGAGGAAGGCACTTGTTGGGATGAGCACTGGGTGTTGTATGTAAGTGGTGAACCATGGGAATCTACCCCCAAAACCAAGAGCACACTTTACATACTCTGTGTTAGCCAATTTGACAATAAATTATGTTAAAAAAAAAAAAAAAGAATGATAGTGTTGTTGGAGCACCTGGGCGACTCAGTCATTTGAACTCCCGGGAAATTCTTGATTTCCCCTCAGGTCATGATCTCAAGGTCATGAGATCGAGCGCCCTGTTTTGGTCTCTGTGCTGCGTGTGGAGGCTATTTCGGATTCTCTCTCTGTTCCTCTCCCTCTGTCCCTACTCCCCTCAAAAAAAAAAAAATGGTAGTGTTGTTGCAAGTTAGACACAGGTATGCTTCCTATTTTTACATTTGGTATGGTTTTTACTGTTTGATTTATTTAAAATAAGTCATTTATATTATAATCATGTTTTAACAGATGGATGAGTTGCATATATCTATGATCCAGTGGATGGTAAGCTTGCTGATTTTAATGGTGCCTGACTTTACTGACCAAGACACTCTCCCAAAGTTGGAAAAGGAAAGTGCTGAGAAACATGATGTAAGAGTTGCAAAGTTAGAGCTGGACGCAATCGCACTGGCCAGAAAGTTGTCGCAATATTCAAGCTATTTGAACAGGTGAAACTATCTGATTATTTTATTATTGTCCTTTTGAAGATTAAATGTGACATAAAGCAGAGGAGATAAGGGCGGTGAGGTAGCAGCAATCAGGGATTGTTTTCAAACCTTGAAAGAAATATTAGTTCAGTTTTTAAACCAGCTTCAACACTGCCCGGTTGAAATATGTGATTTTAGTGTTTTCCCATTGGCTTTAGAATTCTTTTGAACACAGTGTTACCATAGGCAAGTTGGGAAGTGTATACTTATACGGGAGAATTAGTAAAAAGAAAACCAAATCAAACGAAAAAGGCCCACTTGTTTGCGTTAATAAGATACATCTTGCATGTTTGCACACACTGCGGGGGCAGGGGGGCATTTTTGAAGAAGCTTGTAATTCCCTATGTAATTCCATGCAAAACTGAATGTACACTTATATTCACTAAATCTATTTAGTTTCACCAAACACCAACTGAAACGTCTCTTAAAAAAAGAAAACCCAAATGAAAAAACCCCTATATCTGAAAAGCTAGAAGATTCTTATCAAATACAGATAAGGTCTGAAAAATTATAATTTTTTAACTAGGAAGCATATGTTAGTACAATTGCTTCAAATTCAGGAAGTAGCTTTTATTTTCATTCAATGTTACCCATGGTCAAGAGTGAGAAGAATGAAAAGGAGGAACAGGACAAGGGTGAGAAACCTGAGAGACAGATTATTTTCCTTCGTGAGTCAATAGTTTAATTATTATGGTAAACTTCCATGGTATCTGAATTTAAAACACTTAGAAGAGGAACCAATAATAAATAGGTCATGCTATGTGTGTGTGTGTGTGCGTGTGTGTGCTTTTATTTATTTTATTTTATTTTTTCCAGTTGTTGCAAAGGGATGGTAACAGCTATGGCTCTGAATAAAGCAGGTCACTTAGAAAAAAATCCTACTAAGGATCTTCATGAACTGAATGAGATGAAGGTAACACTATCTTCCCCTTTTGTTTTGTTTGTTTGTTTTAGCAGACTTCTTAGGTTGACTTGTATTACAACAAACTACACGTATTTAAGGTGTACAGTCTGGTAATTTCTAAATTATGGATACACCCATAAAATGATTATTATTTAAAAAAAGGAAAATATCTAACACATTCAAAGTTTCCTTATACCCCTTTGTAATCTCTCCTTCCAGCATCATCCTGCCCCCATGCAAGGTCTGATCCATTTTCTAACACCAAAGATTATTTTTATTGTCTAGAATATATAAATAGACTCATTCAGAATGTGTACTTTTTTGATCCGACTTCGTTACTTGGCATAATTATTTTGAGAATCACACATATTGTTGCTCTTATTAAAATTGCATGCTTTTTAGTGCTGAGTAGTATTTCATTATATGGATAATACACAATTTATCCATTCTCTGTTGATGGGCATTTGAATGCCAGTTTGGGTTATTACAAAGCTTTAATGCATATTCATGTATATATGCATCTCTTTCATTTCTCTTGAGCAGATATCTAGGAATGGAATGTCTAAGTCACATGGTATGTATGTGTTGAACGTTTTAAGAAACTGTCAAACTATCCTCCAATGTGGTTAAACCATTTTACACTCCCGCCAGCAGTGTATGAATGTTCCCCCTGGCCACTTCCTCACCAATACTCACTGTGGTCTGTCATCCATAGTGGATATTGTTCTAGACATTCTGTTGTGTTCTCTTGATCTGTTTGTTGACATTGTCACCATTATTAAGCGGTCTTGATTACTATGGTCATAGAAGAAGTTTTGAAATCCAGTAGTGTGTATCCTTCAAATTTGTTCTTTTTCAAGATTGATCAAGCCGCCTGAATTAAAATCCAAGTGCTTTGCTTAACTATATATATGACCTTGAGCAAGATGATCAATTGCTCTGTCCTTCAGTCTCTACATCAAAAAAATGAGAAGAATAATGATACATATTTCTGTTCTCATCACAAGAAAAAAATTTGTAACTATGTATGGTGACAGATATTAACTAGGCTTATTGTGGTGATCATGTTGCAATATACGCAAATATTGACTCATCAGGTTGTTCACCTGAAACGAATATAATGTTATTTTTTGTGTGTGCATTTGTTTTGGGGTTAATCCATTTTTTAAAATTTTAATTTTTTAAATTAATTAAGTTTTTAATTAAATTGCAGTTAACATAACAGTATTATATTAGTTTCAAGTATACAATATAGTGATTCAACAATTCCCTGCATCACAAGTGCCCTCCTTAATCCTCATCGCTTATTTCACCCATCCCCCCACCCACTTCCACTCTGGTAACCATCAGTTTGTTCCCAGTGTAATGTTATTTCAATTATACCTCATAAAAAATAATAGCACATATTACATACTGAATGAATTAATATTGCACGTGCTTAGAACAGAGTCTGGCCTATAATTAAAGCCAAGTAAATGTGGGCTATTTCTATTGTTACTGCTATGCAATCACAGTTGACCTGGTCAGCTGCGAAACATTTGTTGGGACAGACTGTTTGCCTGTAGTAAATGCAGCAGCCTTTCTGCGTCTGGTTTTATGGCACATCACAGCTGCTTGCCCCATTACAACCCAGATCCCCAAATCCTGTTGATAAGAGATGGTGTGATTTCAGGTGTGTGTTCATAGAGACTCATTTCTGCACAGATCTTTGAAGTGATAAAAAGTTAATTGAATGGAGTTGTATTTAGAGTTGTACTTAACAGCTCCTCGATAGAAGGAGTGAATAAATGAGTTGTTACAGTCTGATTTTTTCTGCTTAGTAATTATCTTTGATCTCTTCTCAGAGAGAATGTCATGAGTGGATCACCACATGTTCTCACCTCCTTTCTGGGCTTAAAGGCAGAATAATAAAGTTACTGACACCGGAAGAAAAGGAGTACCTGTTTGGAGAAGAGGTATTTGCCATGTGTTGACATTGATCATTATTCAGCCTCATCCTGTATTGCAATAGATAAGGTTTCAGTGACTTTTTCCTATCAGTGTTCTGAGTCCTCACTTATTTACCAGAAGAGAATGTGGTCCCTGGCCAAGAGCATTAGTAGTTCTTCTCCCTTCTAAGGGAGAAAATCATCCACCTAAGTATCTCTCCTCACTTTCTTAGTGGATGATTTTGCTTTCTCCTTCATAAAAGGAAGGATGGCTTTCAGAGGGGAGCTGCCTGTCACATCCTGAGGCAGGTCCTCAGACTGGTCTGCTTTTGTGTGCACACTTCCTCATCCCCTTCAGGCTCTGTCTTCCATTTAAGGTTATTTCTTCTCTTGAGCACCTAACCCAGCCCATTGGCCTCTCTCTTTTGTGTCTTAAAAATTTTTTTTAAGTTTATTTTTTATTTTATTTTATTTTATTTTATTTTTTAGACAGTTTTTAAAAAATTTTTTTAACGTTTTTTTAATTTATTTTTGAGACAGAGAGAGACAGAGCATGAACAGGGGAGGGTGAGAGAGAGAGAGAGGGAGACACAGAATCTGAAACAGGTTCCAGGCTCTGAGCTGTCAGCACAGAGCCCGATGCTCGAACCAGGGCTCGAACTCACAGAGTGAGAGATCATGACCTGAGCCGAAGTCGGACGCTTAACTGACTGAGCCACCCAGGCGCCCCTAAGTTTATTTATTTTTGAGAGAGAGAGAGAGAGCATGTAGGCAAGTGCTGGAGGGGCAGCGAGAGGGGAGTACAGAGGATCTGAAGCAGACTCTGCTGACAGCGGAGAGCCCAGTGCGGGGCTCCAACTCACGAACTTTGAGATCATAACCTGAGCCGAAGTCAGACACTCAACGGATGGAGCCACCCAGGCGCCTTGTGGGACTTGCGTTTTATATTGAAACACCAAAGAAACACCACCTTTCTAAATTATACACCTTTTACAAATGCTTATTTTTCTTTGCTGCCCAGATCTTGGCCAGAATTATTTTGAATTAGCCACTGAATGATTTCAGAAAATTGAGTAACACAGACGTGATCTTGGTTACGCAACAGATCTATGAAAAAATTAAATTCAAGAGCTCTGCACAATCATAGGGAACAGAAAGGATTTTAAAGGTGATTGAATTCAGCCTAACATCAGATGTGTGAAACTTTGCATTACCACCCATCCTTGATCTATGCCTATATTTGAGCATCTGCAGTGGCAGAGACCTACTTTCAGAATTAGCCATTTGTTTTGGTGAGCACTCACTAGTAGAATGTTATTCTTTCTATTGAACTAGATGAAATACATTTCCTTGTAACTTTTTCTGCTCACTGGCCCTGTTCAGCCTTTTGGGTTGATGTGAACAAGGTGGATTTGTCTTCCACATTGTACTGTTTCTAATAGTCCATGTTGTAGTGTTTTCTAACATTTGAAAATAGTGATATTCAACCTAAGTCTGTTTCTGGAATTTATTTTCTATTTATCTGTTCATGGGTCATCACCACAATATTTTAATTTTTGAGGCATTATGGTGCATTTTCATATCTGGTAGGGTCAGCTCTCCTCACCGATCTTTTTCATGGGCTTCAGGGTTTCACCATTTTTGCTTATTTATCTTCTATAGAACTCTATAATCTACCTCTAGAAAAAATAGGAATTTTGAAAACTGGGATCATTCTAAATTTATATGTTAACTTAGAGCAGAGATACTTATGTTGTTGGGTTGTTGTATCCAAAAATGGGGGATACAGGATGTCTACTTTTAATGCTTTTTAATGATGTTTTATGGTTTACTCATTTTGTGCATTTCTTGTGAGGTTTAGGTCTGACTGTTTTATTTTACTGCTATTTAAAATTTTTTTTTAACGTTTATTTATTTTTGAGACAGAGAGAGACAGAGCATGAACGGGGGAGGGTCACAGAGATAGGGAGACACAGAATCTGAAACAGGCTCCAGGCTCTGAGCTGTCAGCACAGAGCCCGACGCGGGGCTCGAACCCACGGACCGTGAGATCATGACCTGAGCCGAAGTCGGACGCTCAACCGACCAAGCCACCCAGGCGCCCCTTTTACTGCTATTTTAAATGGGATCTTCTTTTCCATTGTATCTTATAATTGAGAACTGTGTGTATGTTATTGATCTATGTATTTTAATTTTGTATTCTGTGACTTTACTGAATTATCTTACTGTTTTCAGTAGTTTTCAATAGATTCTTTTGGGTTCTCCAGATACTTAATCAAATCATCTACAAATAGAGATAATTTGACCTCTTTCTTTCAATTATTATGGCTCTAATCACTTTTTCTTGTCTGATTTCAATGGGTAATTCTTCCAATTAGGTGTTAAATAGTGGTAGCAATAGTAAGCATCCTCTTCTGTTTAAAAAAATTAAGAAAAAATTATTTTTTTTTTGGATAGAGAGAGTACAAGCAGGGAAGGGGCAGAGAGAAAGAGGGAGGCATGGAATCTGAAGCAGGCTCCAGGCTCTGAGTTGTCAGCACAGAGCCCAACACGGGGCTTGAACTCACGGACCGCAAGACCATGATCTGAGCCGAATCGGATACCCAGCTGACTGTGCCACCCAGGCGCCCCTTTAATTTCTTTATTGTTCCTTCATACATCCCAGATCTTCTGCCTGAGATCATTTTCTTTCTGCCTTGACCTTTACATTTTTCTTTAGTGAGGATTTACTGGAGGCAACCTTAATTTTTGTTTGTCTGAAAATGTCTTTATTTCACTCACATTCTTAAAATTTTTTTTGCTGGGCATACAATTCTAGGATGGTATTATTTTCTCTTAGCCCATTGATGACACTGTTTCTACTGTTTTCTGGATTTTATTGTTACCAAAGTGACAGTTGAGAATTCAGCTGTCAGTTCCTTTGAAGTTAACCCTCTCTTCTCTCTGGCTGCTTTGAAGATCTTTTTATCTTTGGCATTTTGCAGTTTCACTCTGATACGTTCTGAAGGTGGAGTTCCTTTTCTTTTTAAATTTTGCTGTTAATTCTCTTGGTTTCCTGAATCTTTGAGTTGGTATCTTGAATTAGATATGGAAAATTCTGTTTTTGTCTCTTCAAATATTGTCTCTACTATATTTGCTCTCTCCTTTCTTTCTGGCTGAATGGATATGTATTAGAACCTATGCACATGTCTTTGAACCTTATTTCGTATTTTCTATCTCTCTGTGTCTGCACTACATCCTGGATAATTTCATCTGGTTTACCTTCCTGTTCACTAATCTTCTATTAAACCTTTGTGTTCAGTTTTTATTTTATTTTATTTTTTGTTTTTTTGACTGGACTAAGTGGCTTTATTGGGGAAAGCCAGGATTACATCAGACGTAAGAGTTGGCATTGGGGCCCTTCTTCTTTCCAAAGGTGGGCACAACGTTGACAAAGTGCCAGTTGTATAGTATCCACCACTTGGCTCGGCCTGTCTTCTCCTCCTCCCCCTCCCCCTCCCCCTCCCCCTCTCCCTCCTTCTCCTGTTTGGCCACCTCAGGAGTCTGCCCTCTTACTTTCCCAGCACGGGTCAGGGAACCATGGACTTTACCTTCAAGCCTGCGGCAAGCTACTTCCAGGGTGGTCAGAGCCTCTTCTCCACACTGACCCAGGGTGGCCTCATCCTCTAGGGCCGTGCCTGCCAGGAGCACGACTTGATCTTCTGGAGCGACGCCCTCCAGAGAGGCTACATGAACCTTGATCTGGGCGACCGTCTCCTGGCCGATCACCTCGAGGGTGTGTAGCTCCTGGGCGTGGACAAAAAGCTGCATGTCGGCCACTGGACGACGGCCACCGCAGCCACGACCACGAAGATGGAGTCGAGAAAGAGCTCTGTTCAGTTTTTAAATTTAATTGTTAAAGTTCTATTTGGTTCTTTTTCGAGTCTGATCATTTTTGTAATCTTTGTCTCTTTATTCATATTTTCAATCTTTTATTTCTTTAGACAGGTTAATATAACTTTGTAGTCTATTTGATAATTCTAATATATGATATATCTGTATAAGAATGTTAATTACAAACTGGACAGCAACACGCAAAAGAATGAAATTGGATCACTTTCTTGCACCATACACAAAAATAAATTCACAATGGATTAAAGACCTAATGTGAGACCTGAAACCATAAAACTCCTAGCAGAGAGCACATAAGATAATTTCTCCAGCATCGGCCATAGCAACGTTTTCCTGGATACATCTCCTAAGGCAAGGGAAACAAAAGCAAAAATAAACTATTGGAACTACTTCAAAATAAAAAGCTTCTGTGCAGCAGGGCCCCTGGGTGCCGTAGTCGGTTGAGCGTCCAACTCTTCATTTTGGCTCAGGTCATGAATCCTGGGGTTGTGGGACTGAGTCCTGCATTGGGCTTCACAGTGAGCCTTGAGCCTGCTGAGGATTCTCTCCATCTCCTGCTCTGCCCCTTCCACTGCTCACCTGCTCTCTCTCTATAAAAAAGAAGAAAAAAGCTACACAGCGAAAGGGAATAATTAACAAAACTAAAAGAGAAATACCGAGTGGGCAAAGATATTTGCAAATGTCAGCTCTGATAAAGGGTTAGTATCTGAAATATATAAAGAATCTCTACGACTCAATACCAAAGAACCAAATAATCCAATTAACAAATGGGCAGAAGACATGAACAGACTTTGCTCCAAAGAAGACGTTCAGATGGCCAACAGATACTTGAAAAGATGCTCAACATCACTCATCATCAGGGAAATGCAAACCAAAACCACAATGAGATATCACTTCACACTTGTCAGAATGGCTAAAATCAAACACACAAGAAACAAGAAGTGTTGGTGAGGATGTGGAGAAAAAGGAACCCTTATGTACTATTGGTAGGAATACAAACTGGTGCAGCCATTGTGGAAAACAGTATGGAGGTTCCTCAAAAAATTAAAAATCAGACTACATGTGATCAAGTAATCCTACTACTGGGTATTTAAGCAAAGAATATGAAAACACTAACTCAAAAAGATATATGCACCCCTATGTTTATTGCAGCATTATTTATTATAGACAACCTATGGAAGCAGCCCAGGTGTCCGTCGATAAGTGAATGGATAAAGATGATGTGATAATACACACTCATGTATGCACGTGTGGATACACACACACACACACACACACACACACACACACACACACACAGGAATATTACTCGGCCTTAAAAAAGAATGAGATCTTGCCATTTGCAACAACACAGATGGATCTAGAGGGTATAATGCTAAGTGAAATAAGACAGAAATGTCTAGCTTCTGTTTTTTACACATCGTTGCTGTGAACATCTGAAGGACATTTTTCAGTCGATCATTGTGTAGACTTCTTTGAGGTATTCAACACTGTTGACTCCTTCTTTCTCCTCTTTTGGCTTTCCTGGTGGACCTCTCAGACTTCTGACATGACTTCTGGCCTTCTCTGGGGGCTCGTCTTTCTTCCCTAGCCCTTTATGTGACTAGGTTCCTGTCCTAAGACCTCGTCCCCTAACACTTCACAAGGTCTCCTTTGGTGATGTAATTTACTTTCTTGGCTTCAACTAAATTCAATTAAATAATTGTTAAATGATTATCTTTAGCCCAAATGCCTCCATCTAAACTCTAGATCTGTATATTTAACAACCTACTGAATATTTCCAGTTGGATATCTTAGTGGTAACTCAAAGTCACATAGCTGAGTCTGAACTCATCTGTCTTCCCATACCTGCTTATGCAACTTTGTTCATTATCTCTGTGAATGGTATTATCATCTATGTAGTGGCCTACACCATACATCAGGTATCATTCAAGATGCTTCCATTCCCTAACCATTCCATATCCATCGAATTAGTCAAGCAGTAAGAGTTAACTCCTAAATAACCTCTTGAATCCTTACCCTCCTCTTCATTTCTGAAACCCTGTGTTGTTCATTCTCTACTCTCACCTTTTTCCTTCTTTCTCTTTCTCCCTCCCTCCCTCACTCCTCTCTCTCTCTCTCTCTCTCTCTCTCTCTCTCTCTCTCTCTCTCGCCTTTCTCTTTAAATCTACTCTCATGTTGCTAGAGTGATTGTTTTAAAATTAAAACATATCAGCCAATTTATCAGCACCTCATTGCCTTCAGGTTAAATTGTTTCCCTGAAAAGCCACTGGAGCCCTTCCTCTATGATTGTGCTCCTGTCCATCTACCCCTAAATTTCTGTCCTACTGAACTACTTTCTCCTCAAGAGCCAATCATGCCCATGCAGCATCCTCTGCCTAGAATACCCCATGCTAACTGTCTTTTTCCCTTACTCATCCTTCCAGAAGAAACTCAGACATTATGTCCTCCAGGAAACCTTCCTGACCAACCCTCTCACCCCTATCCACTACCAGATCTGGATTAGGTGTTCCTACCATGTGACTATATGTATCCATAGCATTTTCTTGTCCACTAAATTGTAAGCTTCTTAAGGACAGAGGCCATTCTTATTCACTTTTTTGTCCTTATGCCCAGCACAGTATCCAGTTGGAAGATAAGTATGCATTAAATACTTTTGAATGAATAATTGGTATATACTACTCAATTATTAATATACACTAAGCTATAATTATACTATTGTTTTATCTCACAGGATTTTGTAAAAGAATTAATTGAGCCTGAAACAGACAGGCTTTTTAGAGAAGATGAAGGAGAAAGTATGGAGGATAAGAAACTTGAGAAGGAAAAGGAAGAAGAGAAAGAAGAGGTAAGATGTTTAGTATTATCCTTTCTTTCCCTTTGTGTTTTCAAAGAATATGTTTAGAGGTACTAGTGAAAATAGAAATAGATCATCTGGCATAAATCAAGTTGCATCCTTTCTTGTAGATTTAGCCATACCCGCAGACACCCTCAGCTCTTTGTTTTCCACAGAAGGAACGTCCTTTTCCTTTTCAAAATCCACCTGCTTCCCATCAGCCTCATTCACATCTGTCCTATTTCCTACACTATCTGCCTTTCACTCTGATGCTGTTTCTTTATCCTTTCATTGCCAGATTTTTCAAACAGTGATGTAAACTCTATGTGTCCACTTCTTCAGCTCCTGTTCTGGGCTGCCTTTCCCCTCCTCCCAGGCCCACACCTTCCTTCTCCTTACCCTGTCCCCACCCCTGCTGAGGCATTAGTAGTAATAACAACCCTTCCTGGGGCACTTATAATAATGATGAAAATGCAACGATAACCACCACTAATTGAGTGCCTACTGTGAGCTACATGTTCTGTACATGTTACCTCTTATCTACACAGTACAACTTCAAGGTAAAAATTATTGTCCCGTTTTACAGATAAGAAAATTGAAACTCAGGTTGACTGACTACCCTAAGTCAGATAGCTGTAAGTGGCAGAACCAGCATTCAAACCCAGATTAGTCTGGCAAGAGCCCTTTGCTGATTCCTGGATTGACTATTGTCTTTGGCTCTTAGCACTCGTGATCACCTAACATTCTCTGTACTGTCTTAACTTACTTCCCTGATGTTTCTTCTCTGTGAATAGTTTAAATGTTGGTATGACTCCAGGCTGTGACCTAGGTCCTCTACTCACTGTATATGCTGGACAGCACTACAAAAATATGATAACAACACCCAAGCTTCTTTGGACCAGCATTTTCTGTCATTTCTGCTACAGTCCTTGGCATATGGAAGACACAAAATAAATGGAAAACAGTGTTATGTGGCCACTAAATAATGTCATACCTTTTAACTGTATAATGCATTCCCTCCTCTCCACCTCTGAGGCCTTAGTCCTGGCTCTTTCCTCTCTACGGTACAAACTCTTGTTCAACCTTCAGGTATCACTTTCTTTCTCAAAACTTACCTGAGGGTCTAGGCAGAATTCAGGGCTCTTTTCTGGATGCACACAGCTTTTGGAACCCACCTCTTTGCTAACAGTAATCTGGCATACCATAATTATTTCCTGGGCCATCTCTCCCACTGTGCTATGAATTCTTGGGGTCTGGGAGAAATCCTCTTTGTTTTTCTCACATTTTCCCCCCTGGTCTCCGCTTCCCCATCCCCACTAATTTCTCACACAGTGTTTGCTCTAAAGTCTTCAAAATGCTCGTTGAGTGACTAGAGCAAATGGAAAATTAAAGCTTCAGACATTCCTCCAGGAAACTTGCCCTGTCACTGTGTCCCATACCAGCTCACTAAAGGGACCTTCGTGTTTCTGCGCCCTAGAAGCCTTCAACATCCAGAGAAGAGGAAAGACTCATTAGAATCATTGAAAAAGATGAAAACATTCATACCAAACCTCTATTTGAAACCGATGTATTCTCTTCCTGGGTATGTATCTGAAACGCAAATCGGAGATTCAAAACTAGAGAAAAAAGCCGGGAAATTTAACGGTATGTAAAAATGATATGGATCTGACATAACTTTTAGCTCCAAGAGGACAAGGAGCTCCTACATAATATATTTTTCAGGGTTTTTTTTTTTTTTCCTCCCAGCATCATCCCTGGAAAACTCTTGTTTTTCACCTTAACTTTATAAAAACTTCTCATTCTCTTCTTTAAACCTCAGTTTAAAGATTTTTTTTTTTTTAAGATTTATCTATTTTTGAGAGATAGAGCACAAGCGAGGAAGGGGAAGAGAGAGAGGGGGACAGAAGATCTGAAGCGGGTTCTGTGCTGACAGCAGTGGTGAGATTGATGTGGGGCTTGAACCCATGAGTGGTAACATCATGACCTGAGCCGAAGTAGGACGTTCAACCGACTGAGCCACCCAGGTGCCCCTAAACTTCATTTTAAAATGAGCATTTCATTGACTTTCTTAATTTCACAATATCTTGGTCAAAACTTGACCTATTTTTTTTTTTTTTTAGAATATTCATTCAGATTCTATTGAGAACTGTGATCACCATATACTTCCAACCACAAGAATTAATGGGAAACTGGAAATTTTAGAAACTCAGCAGGAAAATAGATTAAAAAAAATTTTTTTTTAATGTTTATTCATTTTTGAGAGAGAGAGAGAGCTCGCGAGAGAGCATGAGCAGGGGAGGGGCAGAGAGAGAAGGAAGCAGAGAATCCAAAGCAAGCTCCAGGCTCTGAGCTGTCAGCACAGAGCCCAACGTGGGCCTCCCACTCACAAACCATGAGATCATGACCTGAGCCAAAGTCGGATGCTTAGTCAACTGAGCCACCCAGGCGCCCCAGGAAAATAGATTTAAGATTCCTCCACAGAAAGTTCTAGGACCGTGGTAGACATAAGTCAGTTCTAGATTGGCATGTCTCTGTGTACAGGATGTCATGCCTTCATCCCATTAATCCCCCAAAATGGTATGTAGCGTTTTGTGTGTATGTTTATACTGTGCATTTTCCTGGCGGGGGGTGGTGGTGCCAGAAATCCATATATCGAATCCAGTTTCACCCCCACAGTAATAAACCATTTCACTGTCAGAGGTTTGGTCCATCTGAGCAGGTGGGTGCAGTGGGGCTGTGGTGAGGGTCAGGCTGGGCAGGAGCTGGATGACTAAGGCAGAGGTGTGGCCGATTGCAGGGGTATATGTCCAGGGAGGTTGTGGGAAGTAGGCTCCAAATCTTATAGGAAGAACTGCGGGAAATCACGTGGAGGGTCAGTCAGGAGTCATGTGCCGTGAGACACATAAGGAAGGGGCACCACCGATTGATCTTCTAACCCCACCAATCCCACCCAAGGCCTTCCTGCCTCAGATTTTCTCCCCTGCTGTGCTGTGTAGGCTAGGAGTCAGCGTCAAGTCTCCGAGATACCCAAACCAGGCAGGAAAACAGCCTATAGCCTGGGGCAAAATTGAGGGGTACAGAGCTTGTCTTTGGTGGTGGTGGCAGTGGGAGGACGGGGAGGGGGGTACTGCTCCAGGATACCACCTTTCCATCTGACACGGTGCAGTGCCATGTGACTAGCTCATCTGGGACGATGTGGCCCAGAAAGTCTGTCTCCAGGCTCTGGAAGTTTGCTAATGCTGCTACTATAGATCACTGAAGATTGAACCATTTACGTGCTCGTTGACTATAAGGTCTGGGGAATGGAGCAAAATGCCAGCCGGGTATATAATTATTTGCAAGTTCCTGGAGGTAAAGAAGAATCACATTCATCCTATGTGGTGGTGGCTGGAACACTCGCAGGCGGAAAGGGATCACCAGGTGCTCCAACAGAAGAGACCTAATTGTGCTTGGCCAGCAGAGACAAGGTTGATATTTGGGGCTGTGGGTGCCCAGAGAATGAAGGTTCCTTCAACTGGCTTGTGAGGTCAGAGATTTGGGGCAGGAGGCGGAGCTGGGGGAAGCGCCATCTTGGACTGTGCTGCAGGCCAGGTGGAACAGGTGGGGCCTGGGCTCAGTGTACCTGTCACTTACAAAAGTACTAGGGCTCCCTGAGGGTGCTTTAAGGTTTCAAATCTTCTATTGTAAGTTTTTCTTTTGCTTTTGTTTGCTTGTTTGTTTCCTTTATTTATTTATTATTATTATTATTATTATTATTATTATTATTATTATTTGACAGTCTCTGGTTCTAAGAACATAAATAACCATTTTGTAGGGATACAGGTTCAAGGCACCAGACCTAACAAGCAGCTGCACTTTTTTGCTGGTCTAAAAACACAACTCCCAGGAGGCAGTACATTTGATTAACCCTGGGGAAGGCAAGAAAAAAGGAAGGGATCGGGAAGCAGAAAGCCTGTGGTGTGCAGGTATAACTTGTCATGTCCCTGGGAGTTGAGTTGTAAAACTGGAGAGCTCCAAGAGATCGAGGAGCCCCAAGTTTCTAGTGAGAAATAGCGCCAGACCCTTGGGAAGCTAGTGACCTAAGCATGGAGAATTCCAGTTACTCTTAGTATCCCCTCCTGCAGATGACACCAGTGTGGGATTTTCTGAGGGTTGAGATATGAGTGATATCTCAACAGGGGTGGTGATAAGTCACCACCAGCTTGGGGAGGCTGATGGCTTGACCTGGTAAACCACAGCCTCATTCATACCGTTACCCAATGCCTTAGTGTCTACCACATGGGGCTGGACCGTCCACTATTCAAACGCTCCTCAATTAGCCAGGAGTTAGGGCTTTGTGGAAATTCGTGAGGACTGTACTCAAAGCAGGCCCTGTGTGCATAACGTGGCCAGCTCCGTCTGAAACAGGCACATCTAATTTGTCACTGTGCCTGATGGACTGGTGAACCAAGCGATCCCTGTAGGCGGTGCTGGCTTTGCTGCCGTCCTTCCTGGGAGAAGGCTCCTCTGCTTTCGGAGGCAGCCCCGTTCAGTCAGTTCTGGTTACTTGCTGCAACGCACCCCTTGTGGCCCTTTCTGAATCAGAATCATTCCAACATTGTTCCTGTAGGACAGGCAGCCAGAATTCTGTAACATCTCAGCTGGCTGGTGGAGACGTGGGATGACTAAATCCGGCAAGCTCCCCCCGAGGCTACCAAAAGTGCTCAGAGCTACCCTGGCCCCCCAGTGCTTCCTCTTGACCGCATGAGTAGGGTTGGCCACAGCTCAGCTACCCCAACAAACAAGATATTGGAAACGATCTCTTTCAGACTCATCTTCACACCGTAGGTTCTGGGTGTCCATAAAGAGTTATAAGTGTATGAGGATGATAGGAGATTTTGCTGGATCACCTGTGAACTCCTGCAGAAAGATGAGCAGGCACCAGATTTGGGGGGATCAGCAGTATTTTTAACATAAGATTAGACACTCTGCCCTTCTGTCATTGGCCTGAAGGTGGCCCTTAGAAGTGTGTTTCCCTCTCACAATACCACGTACTCCAGAGCAGTGACTAATTTACGTATTTTATAACCGCAACAGGGAAGGGCCCTTGGATTGGTGGTTCTAGAAAATATGTCCAAAGCTGCTGCGGCGCTGTGTCAGTGCTGGGAGTTGGATCCCAAAGAAGTAGGCCTGGAGTAAGATCCTCCCTGAGATAGTGTCAGGCTAGAGCTATTGTCCAATTCAAAGCCCATTAGTGGAGTCAAACCTGAGGAAGACCAAGTCAAAAAGGCCAGAGACAGAATTGGAGTCAGAGACTAAGTGCAAAGCTACAGCAGATCGGCACAAATAAGGAAAGTCCAATGCAATTACTTCCAAGAGCCACGAGGCCCGTGTTTGTCTCTCTTAAATAGGGTGACAGACCACAGAAGCCAGAGGAAGGCTAGGCGTAGGAGAGTAGGGTCTAACGGCATGTCTGTGATTAGCCTTGAGGTGTCAGTATCATTATATGGGTGATGTGGGGGAGGCTGCCACCAGCCATACATAGAGGATGCCACAGGAATTTCCTCTGGAAGGATTTGAAATGGACCACAAAACGTTAATCTGTACTTGCATGTGTCAAAACAGGGACATTTTCCTCGCACACTGTAACTAAATATACGGTGGACTCTTGAAGAGCTCAGGGGTTAGGGACACTGACTCCCTGCACAGTCAAAAATCCGTATGTAACTTTTGACTCTCCAGAAACTTAACTAGTAATAGCCTACTGTTGACTGGAAGTCTCACAGATAACACGGACAGTCAACACATATTTTGTATGTCACACGAATTACGTACTGTATTCTTACAATGAAGTAAGCTAGAGGAAAGCAAATGTTATTAAGAAAATGATAAGGAAGAGGAAAGACGTTTATAGTACTGGACTGTGAAAAAAATCCATGTAAAAGTGGGCATGCACTGTTCAAGCCTATGCAGTTCAAGGCTCCACTGTGTATCCGTTGAACGAATGCACATCTGAAGGCTCTGGTGTGCGCAGAGCACAGTACTGGTTTACTTTGGTTTCTACCTACAAAGTTGTTCCGTAGAGCTGTAAACCATGTGAAGAATTCCAGTTCTAGAAGCCTCCGCCCTGAACACCTTTCTTTTGGCCTCACAGAACAAATAAGTTAGTGGCACGTGCTGTGTGGCCACAGCTGTCACATGCTTCTGGTCCAGGCTGGACAATGATAGCATTTACTTTCCAAACAAACTACCCAAGAAAGGGGAGCAAAGCAGAAAGACAAGAGTAGGTGACTGGGACAATAAGAAGAGAGTAAAAGAGCTAGGGTAACAGTGAAAATGTTTCACGTGGTTTTTCTCTGGTTTTCCTTTAGAAAAAGCTAGCATAGTGCCATGGGCCGTGTGGGTGAGAACGAAGAGGCCCAGATGAGGGTTTTGCTTTAACCCACTAGATCCTTCTGTGTGGATGGAAGGCTGCCTACCCTCTCAGAGCTCCCTTTCCGTCTATAATGTGGGGCTTACCTTTTACGCGCCTCAGGTTCGGAAACATGGATAAATGAGACTTTTAACACAGTTATGGGCGAAAAGGGGCGAAGGGGAGTGGGAGGTATAGGCTTCCAGTTAGGGAATGAATAAGGGAATGAATAAGAGGTACAGCACAGGGAATATAGCCAGTGACGTAGTAATAGCGTCGTATGGTGACAGATGGAAGCTACACTTGCGGTGAGCACAGCATAAGGTATAGATTCGTCCAACCAGCATGCGGTACACCTGGAAGTAATGTAACATCGTGTGTTAACTATCCTTCAATTTTTAAAATGTACGGTTCTGGGAAAATGTCACATTTATTTTAAAATATGCTTATAATTTTTGTTTTCTAAATACCTTCTTTTACCTTTCTCTTGTTTCCTAGAATGTATGTAGAGTCAAGATAGATGAAAGAGGCGGGGTTTTTTTTTTTCATACTTTCACTGCCTTGATATTTATTGAGTTCCCTAAGGCCCTGAGAGATCTGATTGGATGTTACAATGTTATGTGCTTGGTGAAGTAAATTCTTAAGAAAAATAGTTAATTTCCTTGATCATCAACTTGATTTATTACAGAAACACATTTAGCCTTCTCTTTATTTTTAAACCTTTTCTTCTTTCCTTGTTTCTTTTTGTTGATATTATATTCCCTGCTTCTTCACAGTTCTAATCAAATTTATGTCCACCTGTAGCATGAATAATTTGGAAGCTGGTATGCTGTGTGGCCATAGGTAGTCCCTGTTCTTTTTTGGTGTTAAGACTGCTTGATCATTTACTATATAAATATGGATAGTAGAAAAAAATATTCTGGAAGGCTTAGTCCAAAACATTCTGAAGAAGTAGAGTATTAACTGTTGGGATTCTCCGTTCACTCATACTGCTAATTTCCTTTGTCAGAGAGAATCAGCTAGTCAAGGCACACTGGCCCCAAAGTATCTTGAAGCAATGGCTATAATTGAATGCACACAGGAGAAGCTGATGTAAGTATGAGGCTCCACAATGGTAACAACAAAGATTGCCGGCCAGGAGGTTTAGCTGAGAAATCCACACTTCGTGGCTTACCTGTGTTTCTTCTGCTTCCTTTATCCTCACTAGTTGGTTGGGTATCTCTAAGTCTTCTGCTAATGGCAATGAAGTACACTGCTTCCACAGGAACATCCGTCCTCGCCCACGGTGGAGATGGAGGGAGGGAACGTGTGTGTATGTGGGGAATAGGGTGTTAGGAGGGTCTGTTCAGCGTGTTTCTAAGAGATGAGCTAGAGACGAAGCTGGGAGAAATACTCTGCAAGAAAGAATGCTACATAACCCCAAGAGTAGGAAGGGCGATATAGTCAAGATGGTTGTGAGTGCCAAGAGAAGAGCACAGCCATGTAGACATATAACACGCACTCTAGGAATTAAGAAGCACGTTTCGAATTGGTTTTATTTTTTGTCAGATCTGGTTTTAGAGGTACTGGAAAAGAAAGGAGACTATTGATTTAGTATGGTGGATCACATCAATGAAGAGGAGCCAAAATTAGCTACTGAAAAAGGGGTTCCTTGGCTATTGATGAGAAATCCAAATACCCAAAGTCAGATTTCACTAAGAAATTATAAGTATGTTGCATCCTTTTTTTTTTTAAGTTTTATTTTATTTTTTGAGAGACAGAGACAGAGCATGAGCAGGGGAGGGGCAGAGAGAGAGGGAGACACAGAATCCAAAGCAGGCTCTAGGCTCTGAGCTGTCAGCACAAAACCTGATGCAGGGCTCGACCTCACAGACCACGAGATCATGACCTGAGCTGAAGTCGGACGCTTAACCAACTGAGCCACCCAGGGGCCCCATAAATATGGTGCATTCTTAAATCACAGCATGACTGCCACTCTGATATCGCCATCCAAGTAGCTTCCAGGACCCCAGTTCTGGGTTAATGATTGATGCTGCTGCCTCCCTTCTTTGTACGTTTTGGATGGACATATCTAATTCTACTGCCTCTTCTAGATTATGTGTTCCTATTCATGAAAGATACTTTTTCAAACCTTTCCGTTTTGTTGTGTTTTCTCTGGCCTTTCTCCACATCAGAGAGTTTGAAAGCAGAGCCAGACAAGCAGAGGAGAAGTTTGAGGAGGTAAATGAGAAACTTCATCATACCCTCATAAGAAATAAAGAACTAGAGAGGGAAGTAGAGGATATTTTGATAAGGTCTCAAGAGAGGGAGGCTGAAAGACGAAGAGAAGAAGAAAATGAAAGAGGAGGAGAAGAAGAAGAAAAAGAAGACGAGGAAGAAGAAGAAGAAAACAAGGCAGTAGAATGTTCCTCAAAGTCTCTAAAGAAAGGTGAGGCTTGCTTTCTCATTTTGCTTTACTAAGGTTTTACTAATGAAATGAAACTTGTTTGGGTCACAAATATCTTAGAAGAATATTATTTATTGGTTCATACTTTTCACAGGAATGCACATACATTTAACCATGTTACTGTCTTATTTGGACAACTCACAAAAAAGAAACCCAAACGACTAACAATTGTCGACAATAAACTAACATGAGATACAATTTTTACTTCTAAAACTGGCAAAGAGTTTTAAAAACAAAAGAACATAATGCTGATCAGAAGGGGCAAAGTAGTTCGTTTTACAGATGATACTCGTGGGTGGATAGACATATAGCTCTTTGAGAAAATAATTTGAAGGTATGTATGGATATGCCTTTAAAACATGCATATACTTTGACCTCTGAGTAATTTTACCCTTGAGAATCTAGTCCAAGGAAATAATCCTAAATATAGAAAAAACGATTAATCCACAAAGATGTTCAATGTATCATTGTATATAATAGAAACAACCTACCTCCAATCATGGAAGAAGGGTTAATTAATAATGCTATACTAATATACTTGAATATTATACCACTATTAAAATGGTTTATAATGACATGGGGAGTTCTTATATTTAAATATCAAATGTAAGGAAACAGGATATGACACACTTTTTTACAGCATTATTTAACTCTTATTTAAAGCGTTTTTAAACTCTTTTTTAAAAAAGACCAGAAGGAAATTGTGTCCAAATATTGACAGACATTGTCTCTGGTTGATGGAGGTTTATGGGGAATTTTGAGTTTAGTTTTTGATACTTGTTGGATTTCCTATGATGAAAATTGTTCTTCTACGGGAATTGTTATTATTCTACAGGAAAATAGGTAACTCTTTATTTTTTTATCTCTGATTAATGCTATTTAAGCAGTTCTTTGTATCCCCAGTTTTGGAGGCTATTTTTTGATTTTTGTCTTCATCTTCCACCTGTGGTCTCATCCCAGGACAGCTGCTAGTACAAGGGGTAGCACCGGGAATATAGCTACTTTCTGTTTTCTTTGGTCACTCCTGTCTTCACCTACACCCCCAGCAAAAGCAGTAGGTTAGCCGGTGCCCCACAGCCTCCCGCTCACGTGCGCTGTATCCGTACTGTCACCAGACTGAGCTCAGTTTCTCTCTGTTTGTTAACTGTCCACTAGTAACATGCTGATTATTCCAAGTGTGACAGTCCTTTAGCTTTACGTTTGACTGTATATGAGATAGTATTCATGGATTGAAAAATTTTCATCTTACACTGTGTAATTTTATCCTGACGGCTTGCAAACTAGGCTTTTTCCAGATTACGGAAAAAGAAATATGCAAACCATGCCAAAGGCTTTCGCGTTAACCTGGAGAGGTTACCTCAGTATGGAATGAGTGACTTTGTTTCTCTCGATTTCCATAAAGATCGTGGGGATGAGGTTAAATCCAGAATAGAAAAAGTGTTAATTGTTTTAAGTAGAGGATGACTGTATACCCCAACCTATAAACAATTACCTACACAAACATAGCCACCCTGCCCCTTCCTTCCAAATACCCCTTCAGAGTCATTGTCAGGGGGGCTCAAAAGTGGAGGATGAGAAGCTTTGCAAGGCTTAGGAGAGTTGGCTCCTAAGCCTGGCAGTACGCACGCCATGCGGGAGACCTGACCACTTTCCCCGGAAAATCCATAAATTGGACATTCCTTAGGGTGAGCAGACAGCTCCTTTGAAAAATGCAATGAGACCAATGTGGGACTTGTATGGCACATGCAGTGTCATATTTGTGTTAGATGGAGCATGAGATCACCTTCCCCCAAGAGATGGGCTGCGAAGGGATGCTTACATACGGTAAAGGGACGAGGCTTGTGCACGCTGGGTATGGGGAAGATCTGGACGGAGTAGGAGACACATTTGTTTTTGCTTTATGTCAGTATTTTTCATATTTGGCAAATCATTGTGCTCTGAGCTGTGAATGAAGACAGGAATCGAGAGGGAAGTTGACAAAGATGAATGGTGGCTTAGTCTCTGATCTCAGCGAGGCCTGCCTCGGTTAGGAGCTGGGAGCTGGGAGCCGGGAGATACACTAGGAGCAAGACGAGGGCGTGAACAAGAGGACCGAATGCAGGATGAGGTGGCAGCAGCCAGTCGGAAGGATTCGAAGTGAGAAGCCTGGTGTCATGGAGCAGCCAGGGAGAGCCGGCTTGATGGCAGGAGGCCCCCTGCACCCGTCCCGAGGGCGGGGCTGGAGTAGGGTCTGTGTGCAGGAGGCGGGGAGACAGCAGTGCAGCAATGGATGGGGATTCTGGATCCTGGCTCTATTTGAATTTTTTTTTTTTTTTCCCGCCAGTCTCAGGATATGTATAGGAAGGAAGAGGAAATCCCTCTCCTTGACCACATAGTCCTCTTTTCCGGGACCCAGAACTCAGGTGACTAGCTGGCTGCACTTTAACTTTGGGAAAATGTGCTCTGAATCCCAGTAACCAACTGAGAGTCAAATCTGGGGTACATTGCCTGTTTGTAGCTTGGGCAGAATGGAATTTTTTAAACACTGCGTGAAGTTAAAAGTGCTCCGTAAATATTAGATGTCATTACTACAGTATTCTAACTGTTTTTGTCTTTTCAGAAGTGCAGCGCAAGGAGGGTCTTCTCAACCCTAAGTCCAGGACCCGGACTAAACCCATCTATAAGACCAAACCCAAGTAACATCCTCAGGGTGTTGGGCTTCAGCATGGCTGCCCTCACCGATACCCGTGTGCTACCGAGCTGACAGTGTGGCTCGATCCGAGGGACTTCCTGCGCAACGGCTACTACAAAGGCCGCGAATATTTTGTTTTTACAAGTCGCAGCAGTGGCTGGAGGGAATAAGTGCATTAGCTTATTTCCCAGATTAAAAATAGCTTGTGCGAAAGTTTGTTAGCCTCTTCAGCTGAGTTCCTAACAGAGGTCCGTGAAAAGTATCAGTTACTGTCAAGAAAATAATGCTTTTTGAAGACTCTGAACTCTGCAAAGAAGAGTGGCAAATAAAAAGCATTATTTTTTCGATTTAAAAGAGAGGAGCCTGACAAGGCTCTCAGGTTTCTGCAGCATTTTCAGATTTCTTATGATTTCAGGCATCCTTATGATTTATTTGATTTTCACAATACCACTACAAAGTAGGTCGGGGAGATACTGTTATCCCCATTCCTCAGAAGATGAAACTGAGGCCCCAAAGGGTTATACGACTCCCCACGGTCACAGAACTGATCGGTGTCAGAGCCCCCAGCTTACTGGACCTGTGTCCAGCTGTTTGGCAATGGTGATGGAACACCAGGCCATTGTTCAGGTGGTTTCCTTCACAGGGAGAGGGCGGAAGGTCGTTACTGAAATTTAAGAATATTGCTGAAGATTCACCCAGAATCTCCATTTTTTGCTTCAATCGCCTCCCATATCTGCTCTGTTCATGACCCTGGATCCACGTAGGCACTAGAGATGGACTAACTTGCAAAAATAAGTTGCAAGTGACAAATGGACGTTCTGGGCGGTCACTCAGCAAGGACTCCCTCCTGCCTCACTGCTCCTGGTACGCTTGCACTTGCTCTGATCTCGGGCGCCAAACACCTGTGCTGAGATTTCTGTACCTGCTTTGGCTCCACGTATTTGGTGTTCCTTTGGACTCATCTCCTGGAATTTTGGACCTTTGCCTGTTCCTTACACCTCAGAAACCCCGTGACCCAGAGTCCCCAGCCTTTGTCAGCCCAGTCGCTGGCCAGGCCTACGTCTGGCCACCATCAAAGTGTGGGTAGGATGAGATTCAAGAATGCGTGGGGTCTACCGAAGCCTGCGGGATGGCTCTAAGTCTGAGGGAAGAAAACGGGACTTCAGACAGTTGGCTGTGTTTGTGGCTCAGCCGAAAGCCAAAGCTGATGTTCCCACTTACAGTTCATTTGCTGGGGCAGAGCCAGCCCTACCCTTTTGCTTTCCCAGAGATTCTAGATGATTCTAGCAAATGTGGAGGCTTCTTGGTGGGATTTCAGCATACTTTTTAATTAATTTCCCACTTTGCAGCAATGAGTGGTCGTTTCCGTACAAATCAGCAGCCCCCATCCCTGAACACGAGAGCCTTGCCCCTCAGAACACGGCAGCTCCGTTGGGTGCAAGCCTCCATCTCTAAAGGCCAGAGTTATGGCTGCTGCCACAATTAGAACGAGACGTTTGGCACCATGAACCTAGCTGGCTGGTTTGCTTGCGAGCCACAGAAACCCACTCTTGCAAACACACGAAAGTGTGTTGGGGAGCCCAGGGGGTAGAGGGAAGTCTTAAAGAGCCAGGCCAGGAACAGATGGGACCAGACAGTTTTAGATTTCAGGAGCAAGAACTGCTTCACCATGTGCCCCAGTTGCTATCACCAAACAAACTCCAATCGTTTCTTCCGTCTTTAAATGATTGTGCTAAAGTCTGAGTGAGAGAAAGGCTACCCTGTGGTCACAAACCACCCCGTGGATGTACCAGTGGGGGCAAGAGGATGTCTGGGATCTCTAGCTGCCTTAAAGGGAAGGGAGGACACCTTGCTCTACTATTCCACCAAAACAGATCACAGTATGGGGAAAGGAACTGCCCAGAAGACAATGAGGTTGGTGGTAGGAGGGCATAAGGGATGTGAAGTGGGTTAAAGAACAAAACGTGTGCTACAGGAAAGGCGTCTGCACCGGTGCTCCCTAACAGCCTGGGCAGCTCCATTTTCCCAAAGAGCTGACTTGTGGGCAGTTTGAGATAGTCCTCGAGACCTTGCCACACCTTCTCAGAGTGATCCTGAGCTGGGCTCCCGAGAGGCCAGCCGCTCTGCTCGGATGTCCAGACAAAGGCGTGCTGACCTCCGCTCCAGAGAGCTGGCCTGACCCTCCTGGAGAGGAAACTGGATGGGCCTCATCGTAGTCCTCTGTGTTCCCCCTACCCCCCAATCTCAGTGCCTCTGTGCACCTTTACAACAAGTCCTTGAAATCTTGAGGCGGGATTCTAATACAAGAGACCCCGTGCGTTAAGTTCTTCAGCTGGTCCTGTCCAAGAACCACCGCCCTGGGGGCGGGAGCTACTGGCCGTCAGGGCTACCTTTGAAGCATGGGGGCAACCTGTGTAGGGGGCCAGTCTTCTGTTTGTGTACAGCTTGGTCACTGTCATTTAGAGCTGCTGGGGTAAAACCAGAAAACAGTAATAGCCATTTGCTGAGGATTTACTTGGCGTCATCACTGTGCCAAGCACTTCGTATATTATCTCATTTAATCACAACACTTCTGTGATGTGGGTCATACTTTTATCCTCATTCCTGTCAGGACAAGTAGCGTGTTTAAAGCTAAACATCTAGTGAGTGACCAAATCTGGTACATCTAACAGCCGAGCACAGGCTCTCAGCTACAGTGCTATACTGCCTCTCCACATCAGAAAAGGCTGCAAGTGCAGTTGATGGCCCCTCTTGTTTAAAAAAAAAATAAAAAAATTTTTTAACATTTTATTTATTTTTGAGACAGGGAGAGACAGAGCATGAACAGGGGAGGGTCAGAGAGAGGGACACACAGAATCTGAAACAGGCTCCAGGCTCTGAGCTGTCAGCACAGAGCCCGACGCGGGGCTCGAACTCACGGACCACGAGATCATGACCTGAGCCGAAGTCGGCCGCTTAACCGACTGAGCCACCCAGGCGCCCCCCGCCCCCCCAAAATTTTTTTATGTTCATTCTTGAGAGAGAGAGAAAGAGAGAAGGGGGGAGAGAGAGAGAGAGCGAGCGAGAGAGAGAGCGCGAGCGACAGAGTGCAAGTGTGTGTGGGGGGGGGAGGGATAGAAAGAGAGGGAGACGCAGAATCCGAAGCGGGCTCCAGGCTCTGAGCTGTCAGCACAGAGCCCGATGCGGGGCTCAAACCCATGAACTGCGAGATCATGACCTGAGCCAAAGTCGGACGCTTAACCAACTGAGCCACCCAGGGGCCCTGATGACCGCTCTTTTTAGAGGGTTTGATTTCCATACCCTCTACTTGTTGCTCAGCTCAACCGCAGAGCAAATGCACTGACACAAAATTCTAGAGGACATCAGAACCTTTGTAGACCCAGTAGACTCTGCCAGAGAACACGGTAGCCACCAGGAACAATGTGACAAGGGGAATTATACTTACTCAGCCATCCAGAAATGGCCCTCAAAGAAACAGGATGCAAGGCATAGGCAGAATGACCCGGCGGGCCTCCCAGATTTAGGGGGGTCCAAACTGCAGGCCTCCAGCACCTTCCTGCTACTACTGGTGAGCTAGGGTGGCCCTTGAAGTTTTTAAGGAGAGCCTGCAAAGCCTCCTTAAAGATGACTTCTTTCGGTGGAGTCCGACAACCTGTAGTACACCAGCCATTAAGTCACATGCCTGCACAATAAATTCAGGTCTAGACAGACTAAAGAGTCATTGCCAAGCGCCAGATACCCTGGAATAGCACTGGCACAGAACTTGTCATGGACTTGTCCCACTCTCACAGCCATGTTGTATTGGTCACAGTGAACACCAACTCCAGACTGGAACATCTCCCCTTCTATCAGCTTGCTGCCTACAATGGACTCCATTCGTGTGTCGCCCCAGAATTCCTACATTGAAATCCTAGCCTCCGATGCGATGGTGTTAGCAGGCGGGCCTTTGGCAGATGATTAGGTCACGGGGTGGAGCCCTCACGAGTGGGATTCGCGCCCTTATAACAAAGACCCCAGAGAGCTCCCCTCTTATGCCGTGAGAGGACACGGCGAGAAGACAGCTGTCTGTGAACCAAGAATTGGGCCCTCGCCGGTCGACTGGCATCTTCATCTCGGACTCCCCAGCCTCAAATGAGAAATTTCTGTTGTTTGGAAGCCACCTTATGGTATTGTGTTATAGAGCAGCCTGAACTAACTAAGGCACTGCTGCTCTGTTAATGTTAAATTTCCGGAGAAAAACTTCCCTAGCACATATCTTGGTTTTGGATTGTACTGTCCAGCTTGTGGTAGTAGTAACCAGCTGGTAGTAGTAACCAGTAGTAGATCAGTAGTAACCAGCTGGAACGCAGCACCTGGGTGTCAAGAGAAGACTGCTGCTGGGACTTGCAGGAGGCACTGAAGCCTCACCAGCCTCTGAAGAACTTCCCCTTGACCATCACTAGACCCTTTCCCGCAGGACAGTTTCGTAGCAACTTAACCTTGGCATTTCCCACCCGTCAAGCACTCCCATTCCATCCCAACAGCCAATGAATAGTGGAAGATAAGTCACAGGCTGCTCGAGCAGACCCGGAAGGTGCCCTCTGGCGAGCTAGTGAGAAATTTAAATGTTGACTAGAGCCAGACAGCAGAGGCGACCAACCAGGGGCTGGTGGCACAGGCACTCCCCAGACATGTAGGTAAATCTGCCTTTGACAAGAGGAACCACACTGCAGGGAATTCTTATGGTCATAAAAGCCATTATCGCATTATTGCTCTGGAACTCCCTCCTCATTGTTCTGTTCCTGGCTCTGGTCATACCTGAATCAGCACGACCCTGCCTCCTTCCTTACTTATGCCAACATCTGCCAACCTGAGATCAGGAGCCATGTATATGTGGTGAAAAGTGACCAACTACCCTCGATGCCATCTTCTTTCCAAGAACCAGTAGTTGGGATGGGTGTGGGCCAACACAATGGTAATGAGAAATATTTCCCACTTCAGGGGTGCTCTCATTGCCATTGGTCCTGTAAATGGGCTGGACCGTCAATGACCGCGCCCTGGCTGGTTCACAAAAGCAAACTGCAAACCCTCAATGGTTAGGTACTCTAGGAAATCATGCAGAACGTCCCTCAACTCTCATCCTATCTATTGCCTCCTCAGTGCTTGCTTTCCTCTCTCTGGCACCATACGTTAGGCCCTGACATATTTCATGACCTGCTTTTGGCTTCCTTGGATTTGACGGCCTCTTGGATTCCATATTTTGTATCTTGGCACTTCCGCTGGTTTAAAGTTTTGCCTGTTCCTTTGGCTTTCAGAATCTTCCATTGACTCTAGTTGAGACTAGTCGATCTGTGGCTTTCAGTACTGCCACTCCCCCACAACCAAGTATGGTCACTGGGAGTAGGGAGGGACACTTCTTTTGAGAAGATGTGGAAATATTTTTCAGATGCATAGGGGCACTTGTACCCCAATGTTTATAGCAGCACTCTCAACAATAGCCAAAGTATGGAAAGAGCCTAAGTGTCCATCAACTGATGAATGGATAAAGAAATTGTGGTTTACATACATAATGGAGTACTACGTGGCAAGGAGAAAGAATGAAATATGGCCCTTTGTAGCAACATGGATGGAACTGGAGAGTGTTATGCTAAGTGAAATAAGCCATACAGAGAAAGACAGATACCATATGGTTTCACTCTTACGTGGATCCTGAGAAACTTAACAGAAACCCATGGGGGAGCGGAAGGAAAAAAAAAAAAAAGAGGTTAGAGTGGGAGAGAGAGCCAAAACATAAGAGACTCTTAAAAACTGAGAACAAACTGAGGGTTGATGGGGGGTGGGAGGGAGGGAGGGTGGGTGATGGGTATTGAGGAGGGCACCTGTTGGGATGAGCACTGGGTGTTGTATGGAAACCAATTTGACAATAAACTTCATATATTGAAAAAAAATGTTTTTCAGAACTGGATGAAATAGCCTTTTGAAACAAAATTCAAAGTTACCATCTCAGTGTAGAGTGATCACATAAGCTGTTAAAATAATAAATGAATTGGGCATGGTTGCATGAATATGTAGGTCGTTTGGTGTTTTTCTGAGAGAGAGCACACACATGTGTGCAGTGTGCTGGGGAGGGGCAGTGGGAGAGGGAGAGAACCTTAAGCTTGCTGAACATGGGGCCCAACGTGGGGCTCAATCTCACCACCGTGAGATCACGACCTGAGCCAAAGTTAAGAGTGGGACACTCAACCAGCTGAGTCACCCAGGCACCCGTGCATGTGTAGGTTTTGAAATGATCTCACAGTTCTGGGGCTCCTGGGTGGCTCAGCTGGTTAATCGTGCAACTCTTGATCTTGGCTCGGGTCACGATCTTGTGGGTCCGTGAGTTCGAGCACCACGTCGGGCTCCCTGCTGACAGTGCGAAGCCTCCTTGGGATTCTCTCTCTCTGCCCCGCCCCTTCTCACTCTCTCTCTCTCAAAATAAATAAAAACTCAAAACAAATCATCTAACGGTTCTGCCTAATTTTGGGAAGACGCATTGCTTGGCTAAAGCCCTCGGGCACACAGGCTTGGGCTAGAGCGTGTGCTTTCCCAGCTGTGGATGGAGGTGAGGAGGCAGCTTAGAGGTGTATAACCCAGACGACCCTAGGTTGGCATCATTGCAACTGCTGTATAATAAGGTACTGCTAGGGAGTTTCTGGTCTTTTGTTTTTGGAGGACAGGAGGATTGGTGGAGAGGGCAGAAAGGTAGAAGTGATTGAGAGAACAGAAAAGGTAAAGCATCCTTGATCCTGGGCCTTGTTTCTGTTACTTAAACATAGTGGGGAAACAGCCTGTCCCCGATGGACAAAATGCTATAAAAGTTTCTAGGTCCATTCCTATTTCATTCGTATTTTCATATTTCTAGGTCCATTCCTATTCTATTCACGATACATTTTCTCTGTGAAATAATGCTCGGTTGGGTTTTATGGGCTAACGTCATAAACAAAAACACTTTACAGGTGTGTTTACTAAAATGTTTAAAGTTCTCAGGGATAGCAGGAACACATCTCCAAGGTAAAGTAATAACCTTGGATTAACATGAAGAGGAAACAGGTGGTCTGAAGGACAGAGCAGTCACCAAATAGTTACCATTTCTTTCCGTACTAGCAACATGGAAGTTCCCATTATAAGTAGCATTTTACTAACATACACGATTTTAATAGTATTTTTGTAGTGTAAGATTTTATAATATTATTGATTTTTGTAAGTCTTTAGAGGGTTTGCCATATACCTCAGCATGCTTTCTTAGTTACTTGGCTAATTCTTTTCTGTAGCCACATATTTCTAATTGTGTAAGACAAGTACACAGGAGAAGCTTACACTAATTGTGTAAGATGAGTTAGTGGACACTAAGACTTACAAGAATGTATTCATATTTAAGATTATCTGTACTAGAAGAGAATACTTCAGAGCATGTATGGATCACATAATGTCATTGCTGTTTGAGAAATAAGCAAGCTGGTAAATTCTATACTGAGAATACATCAGCCCCATGTTTACAGTGATGCTTCTTCAGATTTGAAGCGACATGTATCAGGTAAATGCTTTTGTCCTTTTATTTCTCTATTTTATTTATTAAATTTTTTTTAATGTTTGTTTATTTTTGAGAGAGAGAAACAGAGACAGAGAGTGAATGGGGGAGGGGCAGAGAGAGAGGGAGACACAGAATCCAAAGTAGGCTCCAGGCTCTGAGCTGTCAGCACAGAGCCAGATGTGGCCTGACGCGGGGCTCAAATTCATGAACTGTGAGATCATGACCTGAGATGAAGTTGGATGCTTAACCAACTGATCTATCCAGGCACCCCTATTCCTCTATTTTAAAGAGGTCTCCAGGGGTGCCTCGGTGGCTCAGTCAGGTAGGCATCTGACTCTTGGTTTCTGTTCGGGTCATGATCTCATGGTTCATGAGACTGAGCCCCATGATGGGCTCTGCACTGACAGCACGGAGCCTACTTGGTATTCTCTCTCTCCCTCTCTCTACTCCCCCCCACCCCCGACCATAAACTTTTTTTTTTTTAAAAAGGGGACTCCATAAAAAGAAATCCTTTTAAATTCTTTAATTAGGTGTAAACTTTATCTCCAGACCAAGTGTATCTTATTTTTTTTTCTTTTACTCAGGAACATTCAAGTGTCACTATGGTGCAATTATCAAGGTTAGATGTGAATATAGGGTAGAACATACAAGGTTGAGTGTGGTCAGGGAGAAAATGACCAAGACGTGCCTGTGAGGAGTTCATAGTATGGTTGGAGAGAAGCCTGAATCTTAAGTTCAAGATTACAGTAAAGTGTGATGAACACAATAATAGGGGCAGGTAGAAAGGGCTACGGAGCACATTTGACCCACATCTTCGGAAGTCAAAATTTAGCCCTGTACAGACGCAAAATTCTTTCCAAAGTAGAATGTTGGCTAAAGCTCTTTCCCATAATTACTCTGATTAAATGATGCATCTAAACCTGTTATATGGTTTCTCTGTCATTACATCATCTCATTGTCTTCTCATGCAGATTCCTGAATTGTGACTGTGTGCATTCCAAGGGCATTCCATATGGCAACCAAAGAAAGGGCAGGAGGTGAGGACAGAGTGCCTGACTCAGGGATGTGGCTGTTATAAGTCAGGCCCCTTCCAGTCACATTACCCTTGGCTCTTCCTATAACATGGGAGAGTCTTTCTTTTTAGGATTTGGTGGCTCAACAGGTCTGGAAGGATTTGGTAAGGGGAGGCTTCCTTGAGCTCTGTTGCTGGGAGAAGACAGGAAATTTAGCAAGTCAAACGGCAAAGGCAAAACCACTGTGGCAGGTTTGTCTGTGGACAAGGACTGGAGCGTGTGGAGGTATCGCAGCTGAGCGGCAGCCGGAGTGCCCGCTAGGATCTCAGCTGCTGTTCTCAGGGACTCGGAGGCGGCCTTCTCCCCTTCCGCAGCGATCACCTAGAGAACGGATGTGCAGAGAAGCAAAGTGACTTTTCCTCCTCGTTCCTCCAAGGCTTTCCTCACTATTCAGGGTTCCTCAGCAAACATGGAGCATGGAGCACCTAGTAGGTGACGGGCACTGTCAGGCACAGAGCAGACTGCCCTGTTTCTCAAGGATCTGGTCCAGGGGAGACAGGTGATACTACTGGTGTAATTTAGGGCAGAATCTGTCAAGGGCCCTGACAAGCAGAGTGAAGTGTTGAGGGAGTTGTTATGTCTGCTGGGCCTTGAAAGATTAGTAGGATTTTGCCATATTGAGAAAAAGTTGGCCGGCATTCTAGGCAAGGTCGTGGAAGCCCGAAAGGGGGACTCCTAACTAGGGCAAAATGAACAGTAAGCATTTCAGAAGAAAAAGCACTCAGCTCACCATCCAAATGCCACCGTCGAGTGGACAAAGAGGGCGACCCAGAGATCGGGAAGGTACTCTGCCCAGCGGACCACTTCCTTCCCTCCCTCCTCCTCCTCTCCACACTCCGGGGTTACTGACCTCTTCTGTGGTAGGGTTTTCTCCACGTGCTTTCTGTTCTTTAAGAGACGTCTGTCTCTCCTTCTGTCCTCATTTTCCTTTTCCTGACACCCGTCCCCCCACCCCCACCTCGGTCCTCGGGAGCTGCCGGCAGCCACATCCGTGCCACTCACTGGCGTGGCCGCGTGGAGGCTGCGAGCCGCGCAGCCTTCCCTCGGCTCTGGCATTGTGGGAATTGGGCCCTCATCATGGTCACCCCTGCACAGCTCACACAGAGGTAGGGACACAGGTCTGGTGTCATTCACATAGAGGTGACGGGTGACTGGCATTCCCTAGGGAAAGGCGTCAGCACAAGAGAAGGATGAAGGATGGAGAGACGCCCTTAAGGAGAGGGAAGGCAAGACTCCAGAAGGAGGAGGTGGTCACTGTTACCAGTAGCTTCAGAGAGAGGGCGTAAGAGAGATGGTTTTAATAGAGTGGGGTGGGGGGCACAGGCCAGCGTCCTCCCAGCTCCTGCACAGATGGGAGGTGAGGAAGCAAAGGGGACATGTTCTGCAGGAGCAGGCCTGGAGAGCGGGCGCAGCGCTGACTCACCCGCGCTCTGGCCTGTCTCTGCGCTTCGGCTTCCATAGCCAGTGAGTGTTGGAGCCCGGCCGGCAGCCTCACATCCTTACTGGAAGAGAGAGACAGTGGGCACGTGGGTAAGCAGCACTGCTTGCAGCAGCCGGGGCTTCCTACAGGCTGGCCACCCGCGCAGCAAATTCGGACCGCTCAGCGGGGTGTCCTGTCCCTAGACTCTGAGGTAGACAGTGGCGGGGGAGAGCATCTCAAAAGTCAGTGCCTCAAATGCAGACTGCTGTTGTCGTGGATGTTACCGTAGAGCTGTGGCTTTTTTTTGACAAGTAGAACACGTTTTTCGGTTGATGGGTTGTTACGATCTTTCCCACTTACAGTTTAGGCTAAATCCCAGCTATTAAATTTGAATACTGAAAACAGTCTTGGGGCACCTGGGTGGCTCCGTCGGTTAAGTGTCCGACTCTTGATTTCGGCCCAGGTCACGATCTCATGGTTTGTGAGACTGAGCCCTACGTAGAGCTCTGTGCTGACAGCATGGAGCCTGCTTGGGATTCTCTCCCTCTCTGCCCCTCCTCCACTCATATGCTCTCTCTCAAATAAATAAAAGATAAAAAGCACATAACCTTTAAGAAAAAACACAGCCTTGAAGGGCCATACTATTTAGAATAAGGGAACTCATCTAAGTTTATAAAGGAATTGATTTTGAAAAGAGTAGAACTGACCAGACAAGAGTAATACTTAATGTATTACATAAAAGATACAAAATTGTATTTTTACCCTATTTGAAACTATGAAAATCACACAGAAAACAATTTGGCAGTTCCAGGCAAAGTTAAACACAGAGTGACCGTATGGTCCAGTAATTCTATTCCTGGTTGTATCTGAAAACGTGTTTGCACAAAAACTTGCACCTGAGCGGTCACTGCAGTGTTGTTCATAATAGTCCTAAAGTGGAGACAACCCAAATGTCCATGACCAAATGAGTAGATAAGCCAGATGTGGAGGATTATCTGACCATAAAAAGGAATGAAGTGCTGATACCCACTTCACCATGGAGGAACCTTAAAAACAATATGTTAAGTGAAAGAAGCCAAACGCAAAGGGCCATATAATATATGACTACCTTTGCATGAAATGTCCAGGACCGCCAAATCCAGAGAGGAGACCCGTGCTGTCAGGCTGAAGGGGGTAAGTGAGCAGTGAGGGGTTCCTGCCTAATGGGTGTGGGCTTTCTCTTTGGGCTGATGAAAATATTCTGGAATTAGATGGTAGTGATCGTTACACCACTCTGTGAAAATAATAAAACTCTTGATTGTACTTTAAAATGGTTATATTGGTCCATTTTTATGTTATGTGAATTTTATCTCAAAAAAATTTTTTTTAATCCATGAAAGGAATTTGCCTAAATGTTACAGTGGTTCTGTTATGGCTATGAGTACTGGGTAATTTTTTCCTTTTTCCAAATTTATGCTAATGTGGCTATAATACTCAACTCACTGAAAATAATTTTTGAAATTATTAAAAAAAAAACCCAACACATTTCCTTTTATCATATTATCTTTCCTGGTTGATTTCCTACCCACATTTCTGTTCTCTCCACTTTGATTCCCCAGATACAGGTCACTGAATCCAAGGCCACCTGTGGAGGGAAGAGTTGAGATGTCAGTGAGAACCTCCAGGTGAGGGGAGCACCTCTACGCCCTCATGGCCCTTGTTCTGTACTGAGGAAGTACATTTCCTCTGAAAGGACTTTTGTGTTAGCATTACCGTACCTTGCAAAGAGTTGCTTAACTTTGCACGGTGCCACTCAACAAACATTTGTGGAATTAAAGATGGTGTGGTAGGCTGAATAGTGGCTTCCAAAGACAACCGTGTCCTAATCCTCAGAGCCTGTGAATGTTACCCCGGAAGAGCCCTTGCAGATGGGATTAAGTTAGAGGATCTGAAAATGGGGAGAGTATCTTGGGTCTTCCCAGTGGGCCCCGAATGCAGTCACAAGTGTCCTGTTAAGAGGAAAGCAGAGGGAGGTGTGACTACAGGAGAGGAGAAGATGATGTGATTCTGGGGGCAGAGACTGGAGTGATGGGTTGTGAACGTGGAGGAAGGGGCCGCAAGCCGGGGAAGGTGGGGGAGAGGGGGTTGAGAGAAGCTGGAGAATGCAAGGAAACGAATTCTCCCCTCAGAACCTCCAGAAGGAAGTGGCCCTGCTGACTGACACCTTGACTTTGGCCCCAGTGAAGCTGATCTGGCACTTCTGGCCTTCGGAAGTGTAACAGACTAGACCGGCATCATTTGAAGTCCCCGAGTTTGTGGTAATTTGTTACAGAAGCCGCGGGAAACCGATACAGATGGTGTAGTTGTTAAATCTGTTTTAAGATGCATCTGTTAGAGAAACCAGAGTCTAGTGTCTCCCAAATGGCTGGCATTTAAATACAGGTGCCTCCTTCCCGCCAGTGGCACCGATTCCCCCCACTTCCCAGACCCACAAGGCAGGAGAAAGGCAACTGGGCTCTGGGAAGGAGGGGAGGGGATAGAGCTCCGCATGTGGACCCACACTTTTCCTTTTAAATGATTTCTGATGATTTCTCAGTGGCTACACAGTCAGCTAGCTTCGTGCATGGAGGGCCCTGAGGAGGCTGGCTAATCTGGGGGTTAGGGTTGGGGTGATGACAGGAAGGGATGTTGAAAAGAGGAGGTGGCGTCTTAAAGGACAAAGAGGGTTTTGCCTGCAGGGAGAAGGGAAGCAGCCCAAGAGGAGGCGTGCAAGTATGAAGTGTTGCACGCGGGCCAGGCACCGAGTGCACGGGGTTAGCTGCCCAGGCGGAGTAGGGGGAGTAACAGTGGGGTCACTCATTCACTCATCCAAAGCACACTATCTGACTGCTGTGGGACAAGCCCGGTGACAGGTGCTGAGAACAGAGAGACGAATAAAATATGACCCCTGCCCTTATGGAGTCCATAATCCAGGAAGACAAATGTGTGAATACATAAAAATTCAGTGTAACAAAGGCAAGCTTGTGTGTCCAGAGTCTGGACCCTTTCCTTTACCCTTTAGAGGGGAGGGATGAATAGGAAGAAAGGCTGAGGGGGACGAGGGGGAACACACTGGAGTGGTTTTATTTTATTTTTTTTAAATGTTCATTTTTGAGAGAGAGAGTGTGAGTGATCGCGGATGAGGGGCAGAGAGAGGCAGAGAGAGAGAATCCCAAGCAGGCGATGTCAGCGTAGAGCCCGACGGGGGGACTCGATACCATGAACTGTGAGACCATGACCTGAGCCGAAATCAAGAGTGGACACTTAACTGATGGAGCCCTCCAGACGCCCCCATGCTAGAGTGGTTTTGAAATTCCAGAGCAGCAACTACCTGTGTTCCTCTTATTCTAACTTTTTTCTTTTTTGGTTCTCTTGTTTTCTCAATTTTCTCCTTCTCCACCAAGATGCTAATCTCAGTTTTATGAGTAACAAGTTGGACAAATCACAGACACCTGGGTACTTCACCTTCTAAGATTAGTGACCGCTCAGGCCCCATCAGACGCAAATGCAGATGACTGATTGGGAGATTAACCACTAAGGGTCTGTGACATCTTACCTCTTTTGATCTGAAAGTCTTATTTGAACTTACTATTTAACTTTGCTGTTTTCCCAACTAGGCCGTAAGCTCCCAGGAACCATTCCTGACCATCTGTGTATAACCACCACCCTGTCCTGTCCAGCCCCGCCATCCCTGCCAGCTCTCACTCCCACACTTTGTGCTATGTGGGCACTTCGCAGTGAGTCCAAAGCCACTGGGGCAGGGTTAAGAGCAGAACTTACGGCAGTGACTGACTAGTCATCACCAGATTGACCCAGGGTCAAATTTGGCGGCCTCTTCCTTAGCGGTCAGCTTAGCAGTGAAGGTCTGGCACATGCTTCCATAGCACATGCTTCAATAAGTGGCTAATGAAGAAATGAATAAAAGAGCTATTTCAACATACTTGATGTTAAATTTATCTAAGTACCTTTATATCTTGGGCAATGCTCTTCCTCTCTAGAAGAATCTCAGTGAGGGAGCGATGTGCTAGGAGACGCTTCATGGTGGTTTGCACAAGAAACTGGACAGCTTTGGACACGTGAGCAAGACTGCTCAGGAGAAGAGAGGCATTTTCCATTCGGTAGTAGCAGATGGCATCTATCTCCATTATAAACATGTCTTTGGTCACAACCTGGGCAGAAAAAAGAGTTTGGATAACAGGCCTTATGTTAGGGCTCCTTTCCCAGGTGGGGATAGAGAAGCTAAATGTGTTCAAAGGAAAGCTTCTCAGTAAGATTATAGCAAGAAAAAAAGTCATTGGCCCACGCTTTATTCAAAATAGATGTGTTTTTGAAGATTACAGAGTTTTTATTAAATACAATAAAGAACTCACAATTTAAAGGAATCCTGTTGTAAATGGCTTTGTAAAAATATCAGGAATACTTTTCTTAGGCGAAAACATCCAGTTAATTGTATACCAGACCTTTTTAACCTGAGGCCGAAAGAACCCTGATGCTGAAAGAGAAGCACATTCTGGGAAACGAGCACTCTGATGAGTTGCTTGCTGGGAGTACGAACGCTATAGGGCAGACTGGCGACGCACTCCAAGAGTCCTAAACGCTGCACATGCTCAACATTTCCGTCTTAGACGCTTACCACAAGGACATATTTTAAGGATTTAGCTGCAAAGATGTCATTCACAGCGTTGCTTATTATCATAAAAAATTAGAACTAAATAGTCACCATAGGGAATTGGGAATTGTGTATCCATATGCTATGTGTCCATTGAACACAAAGGGGTAGAAACATAGCTAATATATGCAAACGTGATCACAACAGTGTTGACTGAAAAAGGCATGTTATGAAGCAGTATGGTATGTATACCTGTCTGTAAATATAACAACACACATGGAAAAATCTGAAAAGATACACTCCAAAATGACAATACCTATCTATAGATATATATAGGATGGGGCGCCTGAGTGGGTTAGTTGGTTAAGCGTCCAACTCTTGATTTCAGCTCGGGTCATAACTGGGTTCATGGGATCCAGCCCCACATCAGGCTCTGTGCTGACAGTGCAGAGCCTGCTTGGGATTTTTTTTTCTTTCTCTCTCAAAATAAATGGATAAACATTAAAAAAAAAAAAAGAATTTAGATATGCATAGGATATAAATATAAATATGTATATGTATATACCATTTATATATACATATAGGATACATATAGGATTAGGGGTAAGTTTTATTTCTTCCCTTTTTACCTTTAATTATCCAAAATAAGCCTCTTAAAAATTTATGTATTATTTGTATTTAACAAAAGATGGAATGAGAAAGACCTTCAAATGGACAGTGGGAGACAATTTAGGAAAAGTTTACAAATCTAAATTACTAATACAAAAATCTGGATATTTACTTTTAGTTTTTAATTGTGGCAAAACACACGTAACATCCAATTTACCATTTTAATTTTTTTTTTTTTTTTTTTAGGGAGAGAGAGTGCGAGCTGGGGAGAGGGATAGAGGGGAGACAGAGAGAGAGTGAGGGAGAGATTCTCAAGCAAACTCCATACCCAACATGGAACCCAATGCAGGGCTCAATCCCATGACCCCAGGGTCATGACCCGAGCTGAAATCAACAAATGCCCAACTGACTGAGCCACCCAGGTGCCCCCTCTTTTTTAACCATTTTTAAGCATACAATTCAGTAGTAGTATGTTATACAAGTCACATTGTGGTACAACCAGTCTCCAGAACTCTCTTTTATCTTGCAGAAGTGAAATCCATTAAACAACTCCCCACTCCTTTCCCCCAACCTCTGCAACCACCATTCTACCTTCTGTCTCTATGAATCTGACTCCTCTAGGTACCTCATATAAACGTAATCCTAAGAATATTTGTCTTTTTGTAATGGCTTAATTCACTTAGCTCAATGTTCTGAAGGTTCATCCATGATGTAGTATATGTCAGAATTTCCTTCCTTTTAAAGGCTGTGTAATATTCCATTATATGTACCACATTTTGTTTTCCAGTCAGTCATCAGTGGACACTAGGGTTATTTTCATCTTTGGCTATTGCGAATAATGCTGCCATGAACATAGGGATGCAAATATGTCTTCAAGACCTCGCTTTCAATTCTTTGGGGTATGTACCCAGAAGTGGAATTGCTGGATCAAATGGTTAATTCTATTTTTGATTTTTTGAGGAATTGTTTTCTATAGCAGCTGCACCATTTTACTTTCCCACAAACAGTGCACAACACAATTTCTCTACACCTTTGCTAACCCTTGTTATTTTGTTGCTGCTGCTGTTGTTTGTTTTTATAGTAGTCATTCCAACAGGTGTGAGGTGGTATCTCATTGTGGTTTTGATTTGCCTTTCTCTAATGATTAGTCTGCTGAGCATCTGTTCATGTGTTTGTTGGCCATTTGTGTATCTTCTTTGGAGAAATATCTGTTCAAGTCTGTATTAGTTAGGGCTCTCCAGAGAAATAGAATCATTAAATCATTAGGGTGTGTGTGTGTGTGTGTGTGTGTGTGAGAGAGAGAGAGAGAGAGAGAGACAGAGAGAGAGAGAGAGAGAGAGAAAGAGAGAGAGAGAGAGGGAAAAACAGTAATTGGCTTACACAATTGTAGAGGCTGATTAGTCCAAAATCTTCAGGGCAGGCCAACAGGCTGAAGACCCAAGGAAGAGCGACGTTGCAGCTCAAGGCTGAGAGCAGTCTGCTGGCAGAATTCCCTCCTCCCAATGGGAGGTTAGTCTTATGGCCTTCAACTCATTGGATGAGGCCCACCTACATTATGGAAGGTAATCTACTCAAAATCTACTGATTTAAATATTAGCCTTATCTAAAAAATACCTTCACAACAATACTCAGATATGTTTGACCAAGTTTGGGTGCCATAGCTTAGCTAAGCCGACACGTAAAATTAACCATCACAAAGTCCTTTGCCCATTTTTAATTGAGTTGTTTGCTTTCTTGTTGAGTTATAAGATTTCTTTATATATTTTGAATATTATCAGGTATATTATTTGCAAATATTTTCTTCCATTCCATAGATTACCTGTTCATCTTTTGATCATGTCCTTTGAAACACAGAAGTTCTTAATTTGATATAGTCCATATCTTTCCTTTTCTACTTTTGAGCTTAAATATTATTTTGCCTTGGGTCAGACCTGGTAGCTCAGCCATATGAAATGTAGAGAGAAAGCAAAATCCATCATTTGGCTTACCTCATGAAAGGGTATCTCCAAGGTTTGGAGACGAAGGTCGACCTTGTGGTAGGTATCCAGGCAGGGCAGAAAGAAGAAAAGGCCTATAAGAGGGGGCAGGGAAATTAACAGGTGAATAATTAGTAGGGAGACTGCTTGGGGTTCACCTCTTTGGTGTCAGGTCGCATATTGCATTGTTTTTCTTAGCCTCCAAATACACACAGATCATCGGGCAATCCCACCTCCACCCATATAATGTGTTTGTGGTTGCTAAGGTTACCATATAAATTTTTTTGTTCAATCTAGCACACTTCTGAGGATGAAAGGAGAGCACTGTTACAATGTACTCCAGGAAACTGGCATTAACAGGGATTAGCCCCAGCAAAATGGGCCATATGGTTACCTCGGTCATGGTGCTGACCCCTCCAGATCTTGAGTAACATGTCTGTCCTCTTCACTAGATTTGAACTCCCTAGCAAGAGTGTCTTATGCACTATTGCTAGCTTTACTGCCTGATGTAGTGCCTTTTAGGTGCTCTGTAAAATTATTTTTGAATGCGTGCACGTCCCAAGATGACAAACTTTAGAGCCAGCAACCTCCCTGTGGTACTTCTTAAAATGTGAGCCCCCAAGGTAGCACAATAGCAATATCATGATACCAGCCATTGAGTTGGTTCATTATTCCTTATGTACTTAATGTAATGTACAGGGTTAATGGGCAATAAATAGTTTTAGATTGATTTATCGAGATTTTCTAGAGCCAGTGGGCAATGTGGGCTCCAGCAATCGCCAAAGCCTTACTGGAGCCAGGAGCACCTCACAGAGCCCAGGACCTCTCTGAGGAGCAGCCCAGCTACTGGCCCTTTCTAGCCCCAATAAAGAAGGAGGCCGACAATTAGAACCAGAACAAGATGGTCGCTGTCCTAGACTACAGGGTCTGGTTCTACTTTTATGTGGACCCATCTGCTTGTCCTGAATCGTCAAACTCTGATTTGTGTCCTCTAGTCTAGTCTCTCTTCTCTGCTGTTTCTGTTTTCCTGGCTTAGCACTTGGACCCTTTCCAATATATGCACAGTGGGACTTTGTTCCTTCCTATGACTTCCTGGCTGGCTTGGATCTCTAAACCCCAACGACTAGACTTTATAGGCTAACCATGCTTCTATCTGTGCACCATAATCAGCTTGGACCTCTAGAGAGCAACTCTACTAAACTGTAAGGTCCTAGAGATCAGAAACCATGTCTCATTTATCCACCTTCATCTCCCTGGTAGTTTTTTTTTTTTTTTTTAATGTTTATTTATTTTTGAGAGAGAGAGAGAGAGAGAGAGAGAGAGAGAGAGAGAGGAAATGAATGAGTCGGGGAGGGGCAGAGAGAGAGGGAGACACAGAATCTGAAACAGGATCCAGGCTCTGAGCTGTCAGCACAGAGCCTGATGCAGGCTCAAACTCACGGAACAGTGAGATCATGACCTGAGCCAAAGTCTGCCGCTTAACCAACTGAGCCACCCAGGTGCCCCCATCTCCCTGGTAGTTATATAGTATGTAAAACACAGGAGGTGCTCAGTCTATGTTTTCTAAGTTCCATGAACCAAAGGCCAATTTTCCACTTGGATGCTAGACTTTGCCTATCTCCCATGGTTTGGTCTGACCCCTAGATTCTGAACTAGCTCAGCTTTGCTCTGAGAATGGACAGCACTCTAACCAAATACACGTTCTGCTCAAACCAGTGCCCAGCCATGGGCCCTAAGCCTACTTGCTACTCCAGCCAGCCTGGCCCTGGCATTTGACTTTCTGCACCCATCCTCTCTCTTGGTCACTGTGACTTGGTGGTAATGCTCTCTGACTAATCTTTCATAACCTGTGCTACAAATAACAGAGGGGTGCCTGGGTGGCTCAGTCGGCTAAGCATCCAGCTCCTAGTTTTGGTTCAGGTCATGATCTCACGGCTCTTGAGTTTGAGCCCCACATTGGGCTCTGTGCTGATGGCACAGAGCCTGCTTGGATTCTCTCTTTCTTCCTCACTGCCCCTCACCTGCTCTTTCTCTCTCTCCCAAAATAAATAAACTTAAAAACTTTAAAAAGATTAGAAAATGCAAATACCACGGATCAAGTTATTTCATATTATCTGAGGTCCAAATGACAAATATGCATGGATTGAAGAAACTGGCAAGTCTATGGGGGATAAAAATGTGTTTCGTACCAGGGCCTTTGGCTCTTCCAGGAAGTAGATGTCCCAGTCGGAATATTATTACTCTCTCATACTCCTGTACAACCTAAAGGGAAAGATTATACTTTTGAAACATTCCAAGAAAGAAAAATAAAGTCTTCAAAAGGCCTTGGCAAGAGAGTGATCCTAAATATCAGAAAACTTTAGTTCTGAGAACCAAGAAGAAATTTCTATTAATATTTACATTTCCAAAATCTACACTTAGCAAGTGGAGAATTTCAGAAACATGTTATTTTTTTTGAACCTATGAACAGAATTTTGTTTAAAGAGTCATGATTATTTAAAAAAATACTTCTACTATGTCCAACATATCTAAGTCAAGAAAATCACGGCATGTTTTATCTTGTATTTTCCTGGGACTTCTGCATTATTAGCTTTTATATGTATCACGCATTAGCTATTTAATAGAGAGGGTATATTTTTTTTTTTTAATTTTTTTTTCAATGTTTATTTATTTTTGGGACAGAGAGAGACAGAGCATGAACGGGGGAGGGGCAGAGAGAGAGGGAGACACAGAATCGGAAACAGGCTCCAGGCTCTGAGCCATCAGCCCAGAGCCCGACGCGGGGCTCGAACTCACGGACCGCGAGATCGTGACCTGGCTGAAGTCGGACGCTTAACCGACTGCGCCACCCAGGCGCCCCGAGAGGGTATATTTTAATACCACTTGTGATATTTTGTTTCAAACTGCAATTTTTCTGAGGTTGCTTCAAAATCATTCAATTGGCTTTTAATTTGTCTATTCTCATTGGTGATGTATCTAGAAAAATTAAGTGCACCCTGGAAATGTGTAGTTATTTTGTAAATGGCAAAAGGGGAGATTCTCTGTGTAGAATGTCTGTGTATTAGAAAAGCGACAGGAAAGTTAATGAACACTACTTCAAAAATAAACTTCATTTTCTGGCCCAGTATCAAGATTTGGGTTCTAATGCTTGCTTATCATTAGCTTACATGGTCTGTTGTTTTGTATATATGCCCCCACCTGTGAACTGTTGAATGAACAAATGATTATTTGTGACTGAGCCATATATCTATTTTCCTTCTTCATTCTCTTTCCGCTTTAGAAAGCTCCACTGAGGGGCACTGGTGGCTCATTCAACTCTTGGTTTCAGCTCAGGTCATGATCTCAGAGTTCATGAGTTCAAGCCCCACGTCAGGTTCTGTGCTGGCAGCGCAGAGCCTCCGTGGGATTCTCTCTCACTCTCTCTCTGTTCCTGCCCCATTTGCACTGTCTCTGTGTCTCTCAAAATAAAACAGTCAATTATTAAAATGTAACAAAGAGACCAAAAGTAACACATTTTGAAGTGTGCTTCTTAGGGTAACAGGCTCCACTCTTCCACTATAAGTTCCTTGGGGTCAAGAACCATGTCTTGTTGATCCTGCTGAGTCTTATAGCTCCTGTGCCTGAATGCTGCCTTGCCTGGTGAAACAACGAATGAGAATGAATGTCTAGATTTGGTTTCCAGAGCAGGCCCCAGGTACCCACAATTTCTTGGCTCTCTAGCATTACTTGTTTCTCTTCTGCTTTTATTGGAAGAAACAAATTCTTCCTAGAGACGAAGAGGAGTCTCACTCCTTCAAGACCTTGCTCAAATGTAATACCTCATTCTGCTTCAATATGCTCTTCCTAATTGGCTTTTAGGGTTTACCATCTTAAGTGGCCGGACCTGAGAGCCTTCACCACAATGCGTGGCTGAGTTAGTGTTGGACTCTAGGGCAGCCATACAGGTGCTCAGATCCCCCTTCAAAAGAACCCACTACCCACTATCTGCTGTCTATAGAAGACACATTTTGGATTAAACGTTACACATAGATGGAAAGCAAAAGGATAGGAAAGACATACCACACAAACAGCAACCAAAAGAAAGCAGAAGCAGCTATACTGATACCAGACAGAATGGAATTTAAAGCAAACACACAAAAATGTTATAGGTGATAAAGAGGGACGCTACATAACAATAAAAGGGTCGATGCATTAGGAAAGTATAACAATGATAAACATGTATGCACCTAAAAACAGAGATCTAAAACATAAGAAGCAAACACCAAGAGAATGAAAACAGAAATAGACAATTCAAGCAACCCTAATAGTTGGAGATTTTAATATTCCACTTCCCTTTTTTTTAAGTTTATTAATTTATTTTGAGAGAGAGAGACAGAAAGAGTGTGAGCAAGTAGAGGAGGGGCACAGAAAGAGAGGGAGAGTGAGAGAAGTATGGGGCTCGAACTCATGAACCGTGAGATCATGACTGTAACCGAAGTCGGACACTTAACCAAATGAGCCACCGAGGCACCCCTTTAAAATTTTTTTTTTAACGTTTATTTATTTTTGAGACAGAGAGAGACAGAGCATGAACGGGGGAGGGTCAGAGAGAGGGAGACACAGAATCCGAAACAGGCTCCAGGCTGTCAGCACAGAGCCCGATGTGGGGCTCGAACTCACGGACCGTGAGATCATGACCTGAGCCAAAGTCGGCCGCTCAACCGACTGAGCCACCCAGGCGCCCGAGGCACCCCTTTAATATTACACTTTCAATCACGGACAGAACAACTAGACAGAAGATAAAAAAGGAAACGAGACTTGAACAACACGATACACAAATTAGACCTAACAGATGCTGACACACAACTCCACCCAACAACAGCAAAGTATGCTTCCTTCTCAAGAATGCAGGAAATCTCTCGAGGATAGACTAAATGCTAGCCATAAAATAAACCTCGATAAATTTAAAACTACTGAAATTACACACAAAGTATATTATCTGACTACAAAGGAATGAAGTTAGAAATCATTAACAAGGAAATTTGGGGAATTTGCAAATATATAGAAGCTGAACAACACACTCTAAAATAACCAATGGATCAAAGAAGAACTCAAAAGAGAAATTAGAAAATATTTTGACTGAGTGAAAACAATAACACAAGATACCAAAACATATGAGATGCAGCTAAAGCAGTGCTGAGAGGAAAATTTATAGCTGTAGATGCCTATAATAAAAAAGAAGAAATATCTCAAAATAAAACCCTAATTGTCTACCTTAAGACACTGGAAATAGAAGAGCAAACTAAACCTAAAAAAAGCACAAAGAAGAAAATGATGAAGATTAGAGTGGAAGTAAATGCAATTGAAATTAGAAAACCAATAGAGAAAATCAACTAAGCCAAAAGTTGGTTCTTTGAAAAGATCAACAAAATTGTCAAATATTTAGCTAACCTGACCAAGAAAAAAAAGAAGACTCAAATTTCCAAAATCAGGAATGAAAAGGAATGACAAGAACATCATTTCGGTCCTTAGAGGGAAAAAAAAAGATTATAAAAGAAAATACTATGAACAACTATATGCCCCAAATTAGATAATTGAGGTGAAATGGACAAATTCCTATATAGACACAGTGACCAAAACTGACTTGAGAAAAAAGAAACCTGAAAAGACCTAGAAGTAAACGACTGAATTAGTAGTTTTAAAATTTCTCATAGAGAAAAGTCCAGGACCAGAGGCTTCACTGGTAAATTGTGTCATCCATTTGACAAGGAAGTAATACCAGTTCTTCACAGATTCTCCCCAAAAACAGAAGAGGAAGAAAATATGTCCAACTCATTCTCTGAGGCCAGTGTTGCCCTGGTCCCAAAACAAGAGTGAGACATCACAGGAAAATAAAACTGCAGACCAGTATCTCCTATGAACATAGATGTGAAATCCTCAACAAACTGCCAGCAGCCTAAATCCAGAAACCAGTGAAAAGGATTTTACACAACAACCAAGTGGGATTTATGTTAGGAATACGCAGTTGATATAACATTCAAAATTCAGTGAATGTAATACACCGTATCAATGGAATAAAGGGCAAATACCACGTGATCATCTCAATGGGTGCAGAAAAAGTGTGGGACAATATTCAACACCCTTTCCTGAAGAGAGAGGAGGAGGAGAGAGAGGAGGCAGAAGAGAAGGTCTTAACGTGAGAAGTATAATCAGCAATGGCCCCAGCAGCACCTGTAGCATTCCAGCCAAGGACATGCTCTTCCCCAGCAGCTCCAGACACTGGTAACAATGGCAGGGGTCTTAGGGCCTGGCTGTTTCTGCCCATCATGAAGCAAACTTAGCTCTGGAGTTCCCTTTCAGGCCAACACTACCTTGGGGCCGTGCCACAGTCTGAGGCTCTTTCTGTCCAATCCTTCCTTCACTTCTTACAGCACAGGTATCAGAACCACATCATTATCTGAAGGCTTTCTTTGCCTACTCTTATTCTCTCTCCCCTTAGTCTTTCATAGAAAATGCCTCCCAATAAACCCCTTGCACTTATGTTCCTGTCTTGGCACGTGCTTCCTGAATAGACATGGTCTTTGGTCTTCATTTACTTCGAGGACAGGCATGTGGGCCAAAGAGAATCATCGTTCATAGTACAGAAGCTGCCTGAGAAGTTTCTGGAAGTGCCAGAAGTGGACATCATGATCTATTCTGGGTTGATCTTTGTGTCGCAGAGTGCAGATGACCTAGACAGAGCCCCTGACCTGAGGGCTCTCAGTCTAACGGGAGAGACTGGGTGCCAACAAAGATTATACATGTACTAAGTGCTAGAATGGATGTGAAAGCAGAGAGACACGAGAGCACCGGGAAGGAAATGACAGTCTTGGGGAGTCTGGGAAGGCTTCGCAGTTACATTTGAGCAAGGTCTGAAAGGAGTAAGAGCTCTCCTGGCAGACAAGTGGGCGGAAGGCCATCCTATGCAGAGCAGATGGCACATACCAAACCGCAGAAACGTGGACGTGTGGTCAGTGAGAGGCACCGGGAGATTACGTATTGGGTCCTCATGGAATCTCACCTTTATGCAGAACCAGATAGAAAAAGGGAAGGTCACAATGACGAAGAGCAGGGATGTGAGGACAAGAAGCCATTCACAGGCCCCTAAACCTGAAGACTTGGTACCTAAAAAAAAGTCAGGGAATAATTATATTAGAACTTTACCATACTCACTGACTAGCACTTGTTGGTCAGTCCTTGGTATTAGGGGCAGGGCAGACTTTGTTGGAAATTTAGAGTGAGGTGGATGTCAGTGGTCAGTTCCCATGATAGGGCATGTCTGTGAAGGGCTATGTGGGCCTGTGGAAGGTGGAGAAGATTCCTGGAAAGGGGGGGAATGCCTCAAATAAGTACAGAATCTGGGCGGAAGGTCTGAGTTCGAGTTCTGGCTCCACCATTTTCTGTCAAATGACCTTAAGCAAGGCACGTGATCTTTCTGAACCTGATTTCTCATCTATGCAATGGGGAGGCTAACTATGCTATATCTGTTATATAGACATAACACTATCTCTTAAAATCTCATACCAACACTCTCATGAGACATTTTCCATAGTATCGATGTAAGTATGAGATGGCATAGATGCACAAAAAGTACTGAAGTGTGCTTCTCATGTACCACGTGTTGAATCCGAGGAGACTGGACCTCTGGTCCGGTGCAGAGGCTCATCTTCCCTGAGCTTACTTCCCCCTCCACTCCTGCCCCAAATGTCCCCATTCCTCCACTGGAGTCCCTTCTTTGGGTCAGGGTGTGGATCTCCAGACAGTCGTTACCAAAGTAACGATGAACTGGACTGCAGAACATCCGGGTTGCTTGGGTGATAAAGGAAAATGTATGAGGGAAAGTTAATCTCAAGAACACAAGCTTCTTGGGGCCTTGTCTTGGTTACATTGTATCCTCAGGGCCTACAATAGTGTCTGACGCAACATAGGTGCTCCATAAATATTTGTTGAATCATAAGACTGAAGAAGTGGATAGTGAAAATTAGTTAAATGTAATACTTAGGGAAATCTCAAGAATTTTAATCTCCAAGGTACTGTGACACTGGCCGAAGGGATATGATTTGTGAGTTTAAAAACCTCGTAGAGGACTAGAAGGTGACTAATCATTAGGAATGGTGAAAAGTCTATTTTTGAGGGATGGAAAAAAGAGGAAAATTAATCGGTAGGTTTGAATGTTTGATTTCCATGCCTGTGAAATAGTTGGAAAGGTCATCACCAAATTGATCACTTGAAGAAAACAGATGCAAAGCTATGCTAGCACGAAACTAGCATCAGCACTAAATGCTCTAGTACATAGTTCCCCAGGTCTGTCCCATGGAACTCTAATCCCACAGGGTGCCCCACAAACCAAGAGTTCCCTGGCTAAACAAGTTTAGGAAATACTGTGTACTGTATCCCAGTGTTCACCTGCATACTGAAGCTACGAGTGTCCCTGCAGTAAAGAAGCATTCTTAGCTTTGTTTAACCTAGGATTTCCCAAACATTTGGCCAGGCAAGTTTTCTCCAAGGAAATTCATGTTCTATAAAATTTATTTCCTTTACAATCTATTTTGGGAAATGCTACTCTAGCAACATCATATTAGTTTTTACAGCATTCTTTCTTAGGGGCAGTAAGGGTGTTATTGCCATGTTTAATTAGTTTATAAATATATTTCATTTGCCAGTGGTAACCGTGCAAGTAAAAATAAATAAAAGTACATACAGACAAAATAACATCTTAGAAGGGAAGGAAGGCCTCAAAATGCCTTCCTGCAGTAGTTAGGGATGTGAACAGAAAACTAACAGTTATATTCCAAATCTAGCTTATAGCTTTACTCACAAAATATTATTCTCTTGAAATGAGTTCCTTGTATACTCAATTTGGTTTAAGTGAATGGTGAAATATTAAATGTTAAGGCAGAAGGAGCCTTAGATATGACATAATCGAAGAATCTCCAACATTTCGGTAAGGTGAAGCTCTACTCACGTCCGAAGCAGCCTGGCCGTGGGAGTGTGGTTCTAGGTGAGAAGGGGATGTTGTTTCTCTTGCTCCCTGTCCCCTGGAAGCCACAGAAAGTTCAGACAAGGGCTCAGCAAGGCCGACTCACCTTCAGTGAGATTTCTCATCTATTGCTTGGAGTCTTGGGCTCCAGTCATTTAATAGCTGGAGAAACTGAGTGAAGCCCACGAAGGCGACGTTACTTGCCTGAGGCCACATAGCCGGTTGGTGGCAGTGCTGGGACCATGACCACAAAGCAGGACCACAAAGCGCGGTACCATGCGAGGATGGGCTTTTCAGTGAGACCACCTTACTCTGGAATTCTGGCTCCTCCACTTCCCAGCTGTAGGTTTTTGGCAAGTTACTTAATTTCTCACCATGCTTCCTCATCAGTGATATGGGAATGATAATACTCAGTAAAATACCCAGTGTGTGCCTGGCACAGAGTTAAAACTCCATACAGGGCAGGGGGCGGGGGCTTTCTCCCTTGCCTATCCTGCCAATGTGGTCTGAGGCATAATACTTACCTCTAACCTCATCCATACTGTGGCATTGACCCAACAAACCTTTAATGACCAGAAGTTTCTGAGTGATGAAAGGGCTCAGTTGGGCAAAACAGCATTAACACGGTCTGTATAAACTGCATCCCAGCTGCAGGAATCTTTCATAAATCATAGCTTTCAATGTTCCAGCATACACTGTTTTGCTGGTAACCAGGAAATTATGTTAAAATTTCATTGCCAGCAGGAAGCAATACAACACACTATTCCTTATTTACTATCCTCTAGACCCCTGTCATTCTACACTGAAGGTGTAATGATTTTTTTCTCTTCCATTCATTACGAAAAGGGCTGGAAGCAGATATATTTGTTCCTAAGAGTGGCTTCACCCCCAGAAGCCAAAAATATCTATTTTCCTATGATTCCCTCCTTCAGTCTAACTTTCCTCTCTCTTGCAAGGAATCTGTGCAAATTTGGTATATTCTCTGCTCCAAGCTTTGTGCAAAGTGCTTTGGATGGCATATCTCCTTGTACCCTCACCTCTTTCCTCCAAGGTACCTATTGTTGTTATCCCTGGTGCTTAGGTGGTTAAGGCCCTGCCTCTGATCACATGGCTAGTTAGCTGAGTTGGAATCCAGGTCTGACTCTTCTTGGCTCTGCCGTCAAATGATCATCCCAAAGTTTAAAATACTTTTAGGTAAGACTGGGGATGAGGAGAGAATAATAAGCTACATAGTGGCGTAGAACCACCAACTCAAGAATGTCTTCACTTAAATTAGGTGCCCCTATACTCATTAGCCACGAAAACCAGCTGCACATTCCTTTGCCATATTCACTGGTCCCCAACCTGGACCACACTCCCCTCCGCTTCCCATCCATGGCTGGCCTCTAAGACCAACGTTATTCAGTTGATGTTATTTGTATTTCTTTTGTATTTTGGTCCCCACCACTTGGTGGAGGGTTGGTGGGTCCTAACCAATTTAGGCCTTTCATTCCCTGGGAATCTGAGCAGGAGCAGGAGGTTGCTCTGGCGTCGGTGGCTCTCGGTGCCATGACTCGTTCCACTTGATGTGACATCCCGTGGTACCACCTGGAGAGACACCCCCCACCTCCCTGCCCATATCCCCCGTCCTCCCGTACCTTCCTCGGGCCGCTCGCTCTCCAGCAGCGCCGCCACCTCGGTGCCCTCCTCACCGGAGCCGCGGACCTCATCCACGTCCACCACGGTGGCTGCGGGCGCTGGGGGCTCCCCCCGGCTCCCCGCCTGCTCCCGCCCGGCGTCCCGGCGCCCACGGACACCGCCGCCCCTCTGGGTCTTCGCCCTCCTGTCCTCCCTGTGGGGGGATCCGGCGCCTCTCCCGCGGGCCTCTCTGGAGGAGCTCCGAGCCCTCCTCTCCATCGTCGGAAGCGGGCCCGGGATCGCGGTCCCTGCAGAGTGGCCCGCGGGCGGGACCAGGGACCATCTTGACCGTGGGCGGGCCCGGGCGGTGCGCGGGGCGGGGCTCTGCTCGCCCGGAGGCGGGACGGCGATTCCCCGAGGCACGCCCGCCCGCCCAGCCCGGCGACTCGCGCGACCTTGGCCACGAGGCGTTTGTGAGAAGCCCGCGTGCCGCTTGGTGTGGCATCAACATGCGTTTCTACGGACGACGATTTGAGCTGTAAAGCAGGTTCGGTTGCCTGACCCACCGCGGAGGCTCGCAGATCGCCGAAGGGGCGATGGCGCTCTGCGCGGCCTCTGCGCGGCCTAGGAACTAGGGACGTGGTCCTCGAGGGGGCGCTAGACAGCTTAAGGGAACAGAATATAGGTCGTCGAATTAGGGTAACCCTAAGGTAAAATGAGAAACTTCTCCCAAGCGTCCCCTTACCCCCTGGAGGCTTCCGCAGGGCGCCTTTCCCCTCTCCCCCTCATTTATTTTATATCCTGGCCCTGCTCTTGCAAGTGCTTTCAAAGTGGAATTAGTGTCGTCGGACTACTTTTGGGAGGATCCACATTTCAAAAGGTGGGGGGATTAGGGAAACTCTTTTAGGCCCCTTCTCTCTCTCTCTCTCTCTCTCTCAGTCTCTCTCTTTCTTATTTACATTTATATTTCTTTTTTTTTTTAAATTAACTTATTATTGTGTTTACTAATGCTTAAGCCTGTTGATGATGTAATGCTTCTTGAAGAATCATAGAAGGGAAGGGATCTGATTTTTTTTTTTTAAGGATGCTTTTGTCCTTTGCTAGGCTCTGTTCCCATGCTTCCTTGATGAAGGCAGGACTGTCACTTTTTCAGGTTCCTGGCCATGCTCCATTCAGCAACAAACTGGGGGAGCTGCCCCACTCACTTCTGAGGAACTTGAAACATTGAATAAATTTATTTCTCTTTTACTATTAATCATTTCTCACTGAATGGGTAATGCTTCAAACTCAAGATTGAGGATTCTGCTCCAATACCGCAGATCACGATGGCAGAAATGTTTTTTATTTTTCCATAGTTACTGAGTTCACACAGGTTTTCCTGTCAAAAACCTTATTAAAGAATGTGGACCCGAAGTAACTCCCAGGGCTCTGGAAAAACCACTCCAGTACTTTCTTCCATATATTCTAAATTAGGTCACTGGGAATAAAATAAAGGATTAGTAATAAAGTAACTTAAATAGATTTGGCTTTTACTCTCTAAACCTGATTCTTGCATGGTAGGAATGTAAGAGAGGCAAATGTTTCTTTCGAGTGCCTGCCTCAATTTATAGTTCCTGCCTAGAGCAGGACACTTAGAAAAATTCTGCAGCTTCATTTGGTCCATAGAGGGAAAAGTATCATGATTACCTAATATTCACTCAAATTAATAGTTGCTATTAAACACAGTTTATCATCCTGTAAATATTTTCCTGTTCAGAAAAGCCTGAAATCGATGATAGTATTTGTTTTTCTTCTCAGCCTTTGATTCTGTTACAAATTAATTGGACCTGGGGTCCTAGCTATGGATTCTTAAAGTAAACTTGGCCCTCAATTTTTACTCCAGGAATTGGCAGGCTATCTGGCCAAATGATAATCTCAAAATTGCACCCTGTCTGCCAAGAAGATAGAGGGATTTCTGGCCGGAGAAAAATTGATGAGAAAAGGCCCTACTTGGCATTGGAGCCCATGTAGGGTGCCTGTTGTCAGTCTCCTTTGCTGTAGGGATGATGGAGAAGTTACATGATCTGACTTCATTTTCAGTATCCACATATAACAGTAACACACGCACCTGCTTACAACACAAGGCTGTTGAGATTATGGATGGCAATGACAATAGCTGAGAAAGAGCATCACGTTGCATGGTAGAAAGGTCAACCCAGCATCTCTGAAAGGTGTGGGGTGGGGGGGTTGGGGAGTGCTGAGGCAGCAGAATGCACCTCAGGCTGGCTGTACTTACAAGGATGTTGCTGTTTTCTTTCTAGATTCCTTTTTAATTGAAAGTATTGGTCATCCCTTTGTTGAAAGTATATGTGCACATTTTTGTACTCTTAATACTTTACTCCTTGTTTGGATTTGTTATGAGACTGGCATCTGTGAGGGTTTACTAGGAAGGGAGGACCAATTACAGTTGTTGACTTTTGAGTTTGTTTCCAAGATCAAAGGCCAAAGGTCTTGGACGATTTCAAGGCTTTCTAAATTATTATAGTTATTATTTAGTATTTTGAAATTTTATATCCATTTGCTAAGTGGAGTGAATATTGGTTTATATGAATTATTTAATAGAAAGCCTGGACTTCCTTGTCACTAGATAAAGTTGCAAATCTTATCATTTTAGAGCTGGAGGAGACTACAGGGACTTAAATTTGACTTTCTCAATTTGTAGATGGCAGAGAGGCCAACCAGGAGGGCATAGCAGAGGTCTAGAAAAGTGGTGCTATTGAGAGCTGGACCTGGGCTGTGGCAGTGGGAATGGCCAGGAGGCAGAAGCTGCTTCTCCGGCGGAGAATCAACAGAATTTGGTGACCACCTGCGTTAATGAGGGGGGCAGTGAGGAGATAGAAGACTTGGGAAGGGTGGGTATTTTAACCTTAATAGGCTGGGCAGTTGGTCACAACCGTAGACATCTCTGGCAGACCCACTTCCCCTAACTATACTGATCTGGAACATCTATGTTCCTTCCCACCTTCTTCACTGGCGATGCACTTGTCCCCTTGTCAGGTCCAGTGGTGAGGTAAGACTGACCTGACTTTTCTCTCATTAATTCACTTCACAGATACTTAGTGAGCACCTGCTATGTGTTTGGCACTGCTCACCTCTGAGGACGTAGAGGTAAGATATGGCACATGCCCTCGAGGAACTTACAGTCTAACAGGGAGAAACTGATGTGTAAACAGGTGTAATAAAGTGTTATGATGGAAGGGTAGCCTGGGATAAGGCTGTTCCTTTTATTTTATTTTATTTTATTTTATTTTTTATTTTATTTTTTATTTTTTTAAAGGTTTTTTCGGGGGGTTATATATTTATTTTGAGAGAGAGAGGGAGAGAGGGCACATGCAGGGGAGGGGTGGAGAGAAGGAGGGACAGAATCCCAAGCAGACTCCGTGCCATCAGCACAGAGCCTGATGTGGGGCTTGAACTCACGAACTGTGAGATCATGACCTGGGCCATGATTGAGAGTCGGCCGCTTAAGCGGCTGAGCCACCCAGGCGCCCCTCCTTTTATTTTTTTAATGTTTATTTATTTATTTTGTGTGTGTGTGTGTGTGAGAGAGAGAGAGAGAGAGAGAGAGAGGCAGAGAGAGAAGGAGAGAATTCCAAGCAGGCTTTGTACTGTTAGCACAGAGCCTGATGGGGGCCCTGATCCCACAAACCCTGAGGTCATGACCTGAGCGGAAACCAAGAGGCAGACATTTAACCAGCTGAGCCACTCAGGTGCCCCAAGGCTTTTCCTTAATTGTAGGTAATCTTCCGTCCCAAATCTGGAGGTATTCCTGATTGCCAAGAGGGAGGGAAGACAGAGAACCACTAAAAGAGAACATAGCATGCAGAAAAGGGATTATGGACAGCTTTGGCTCCATTATACTTCAATTTAGAATTTGTTCCCATTATAGATGAAATTCCCTTAAATTTCTTATTTCTGGTGACTTGTGTGACCCTGAGGATGCTGAAAACAGGTATGTTACCTGTTTAAGTGTTGGGTTATGGAGGAGATGGAGGGGGAGGGAGAGGGAGGGGGAGGAAGAGTGAGAGAGAGATCTTGAGATCCTAGAGCAGTGCTTCTAATTTGCCCATTATGGCAAAAAAAATTTGAATAGCATACTGGGGCATACAAAAGGATTTGAGGTTATCTATAAAGGGCACAGCAATAAAATTATATCTTTGAGGGGAGCTGGGTGGTGTAGTGGGTTAAGCGTCCAACTTTGGCTCAGATCATGATCTTGTGGTGAGTTTGAGCCTCATGTCCAACTCTTGTGCTGACAGCTTGGAGCCTGGAGCCTGCTCTGGATTCTGTGTCTCCCTATGTCTCTGACCCTCCCCAGCTCATGCTCTGTCTCTGTCTCTCTCTCAAAAAATAAACACTTAAACATTTTTCAGAAAAATACATCTTTGATATATGATCATGGTAAAAAGAAAATGGAAAAGTATTAGGGATTCAATATCAGAAGGTTTGTGTACTAATAAAATATTTTTTAATTACTTTGAAAAAATGTTTATTTATTTATGTTTGAGAGAAAAAGAGCGAGAGCATGAGCAGTGGAGGGCAGAGAGGGAGAAAGAGAATCCCAAGCAGGCTCTGCACTGCCAGCACAGAGCCCAACGTGGGGCTTGAGATCTCACTCATAAACTGTGAGATCATGACCTGAGCTGAAATCAAGAGTCAGACAGTTAACTGACTGAGACACCCAGGCGTCCCCTAATAAAATATTTTCAATTTTAAAATACAATCTTGAAATGCATGAAGGGAGTAAAGAGATACAAACTTCCAGTTATAAATAAATAATGGAGATATGTAGTGGCATGGTGACTGTAGTTAATAGTACTGTATTTCATAAGAGAGTACATCTTACAAGTCCTCATTACAAGAAAAAAAATTTTTTCTAAACTGTGTAGGGGCATGGATGTTAACTGTTGTGGTGCTCATTTGCAATATATACAAGTATCAAATAATGTACACCTGAAACCAACATGTTACATGCCAATTAATTATACCTCATTAAAAAAAATTAAAGTTCGGGGCGCCTGGGTGGCTCAGTCGGCTAAGCATCCGACTTCAGCTCAGGTCACGATCTCACGGTCCGTGAGTTCGAGCCCCGCGTCGGGCTCTGTGCTGACAGCTCAGAGCCTGGAGCCTGTTTCAGATTCTGTGTCTCCCTCTCTCTCTGACCCACCCTGTTCATGCTCTATGTCTCTCTGTCTCAAAAATAAATAAACGTTAAAAAAAAAAATTAAAAAAAAAAATTAAAGTTCATTTTAAATGAGGAAAAGAAGAATCGTGAGCTTGCATCCACAAATATATTTTTTGAAGTTGTTACATAAAATTTCTAATCAAATCTTTTTAATAAGCTTTTAAAATTTTTGTCACCATTGATGAGAAATGTGTTCACACAATTTTAAAAGTTATTTTCCAGCTTTAGTGAGCTATAATTGACAAAAATTATTTTTAAGGTGTCTAACACGATAATTTGATATACATCGTAAAGTGATTAAAAGAGTTTTTAAAACTGGAATGTGTGGGTGGCTCAGTTAAGCACCGAACTCTTGATTTTGGCTCAGGTCAGGATCTCACGGTTAGTGGAATCGAGCCCTGCGTTGGGCTCTGCACCGACGGTGCGGAGCCTGCTTGGGATTTTCTCTCACACAAAATAAAAGAACGTTGAAAAAAAAAGCTGAAAACTCTTTTTACAACCACTTAAAAAAATTTAGGTTAACAGTTGAAGAGTCGAGTAGCTTTCATCAACAAATGTAATTTTGATATTCCTTGTGATGATGCAAATGGATTTAAAATCCAATCAACCTTTTTCCTAAGGACTATTTCAGAATCACGATGAAACCTTAAGGACCAGGTGCCTTACTAAGAGCGCTCAAAGCACAGCTAGAGCGGAAGCTGTCCTGAGTGCGCAGACAAGGGCCCAGCAAGAGCCACGCCCCTCCACCATCGCGGGCCTAGCTTCGCGCTGCGCTGCGCAGACTCTGCGTTCAGGTCGGGAACTTCATCCGCGCAGCCGCAGGGGTGGCCCTGAAGCAGAAGTAGAATCTTTAGCGCCTAGCTTCTTGAGCCTGTTGGTGAGTGTTGAACGGCCCTTGCCTTCCTACCTGGGTCCCTGTGGGTACTGCGTCTGACCCCACTTGCTTGCCTCTGAAAAGTCTGGGTGGAGGCTACTTTGGGCTGGAGGGCTTCCAGCACCTGCTTGCCCCCACCCCTGAAGCCGCCCCAGTGGGCTGAGAAAAATCGGCATTAGACTCCACGCCTGTAATGTATTCATGACGCGTGCGGTGGGAAACTGCTCTGGAGTGGTGGTTCTCACTTTGCATGCCTCAGAATCACCTGGAGGGCTTATTAAAACACTCTGCTGGACCCTCTACCCCTCCCCCGCTGCCGTTTCTGATTCAGCAGGTCTGGGGTGGGGTCTGACAACTGGCGTTGCTAACAAGTTTTCAGGTGATGCCGCGGCTCTGGAACCACACGTTGTAAAACCACTATCGTAGAGGCCAAACAAAAACAGTTTTCTAAATACTTCATTTAAAGCAGTCCCTTCTCACTCCCTTAAGCAATTATTACTCAACATTATATATTTATCTGCCTTTTGCTTGTCCTTGTTAAGGTCCGGGAGAACAGGCACTTTGTTTTGCTGTTTTAGTTCCATCTTCTAGAACGCTGCCTGGAACGTAATAGGAGCTAAAAAGATATTTGTTGCTTAAATGAACAAAGGCAGCCCCCAAAGCTGAAACCATGAGAAAGAAAAAGGTCACTCAGGAAGAGGGAAGAGTAAAAAGGAGAAGGGCCAAGGACACACCCTGGAGTACGTGGGCATTTCATATCAGAAATAGGAAATAGAGCAGAAAGCTAGGATCCAAGGCTGGTGCAGCATAGAAACCCACCAAGGAGAGATTTTTAGAAAAGGAGGGGACACCAAAAGTAAACATCAGAGATTATCAAAGATGAAAAGATTGAAAAGTCCTTAAGATTTGTCAATTACAAGATTTATCATTGGTGATTTTGCTAAAAGTAGCTTAAGAAAGCTATTTAGAGTAGCAGGCTCCTTGCTTTGGGTTGAGTAGTGAGTGGTGGATGAAAAAGTGGGAAAAAAATGAGTGTGGACTGTTTATTCAAGGACTTGGCCACGCAGGAATGGCTACAGAGGTACATAGGTCAAAAGTGTATTTTTACGTTTCCCACTCCCTGTGTCTGTGTTGTGTAAGATTAAAAGGATTAGCGCATAATTTTGTTATAGGAAAGGAGTGTAAAGAGATGTTGATTATACAGCACTGTGTAATAATAGCCAAAGGTCATGGAGCTAGAGGAGTTGGGGAGATAGACACAAGAGTAGGATGGATGGGTGAGATAGATGGTCCCTCACCTGCTGGGTCCACAAGGAAAGCTGAGAGCAGGGCTAATTGAGTTGTTTCTGAGTTGGAAGCTCAGAAGGTTCATGCATGAGAGCCTCCACTTTCTCTGGGAGTCCAAGCAAAGTCAATTTCTAGTGGTGAGGCAGGAGTGGGTAAAAAGTGTAGGAGGGATGGCAAAAGTTGGAGTAATTGCTTGTGGGAAGAAAAATTGAACAATACCATCAAATGGTCCCAAATTAGGCATAATGTTAAAAAACGTTGGGAGGCAGGAATGCTATATTGGTTCTGTCATGAACTTGAACTCACCCACTCTCTCTTCTGTTTGTCTAAAGATCCTCTCATTCTTGTCATGAGGCATATTTAAAGCTTCAGAAGCTTGAACAAAACACAAAAACCTCTTTCCTGGCTGTTTTCTAAGGCAGAACTGCTGGTAGCAGCAGCTGCAATTGAAATACGCTCCTAGATGCAAGCAGGGATGGGAGGAGACCAGCTGGAGACAGTTAATTACCAGAATTAACTGATCATCATAATAGGCAGCAGGGTGGAAAAACACATTGGTCTAACTCACAGAACTCTCTGGTTGTTGTTAATTAATGGTAGGATCCCAAGGAATGAACTCAAAAAACAGCGGAGTCTTTTTGATTTGTGTAACAACAAAAGCAAACAGACCAACAAAACACTATTGGAGGTCTAGGGAACAGAGGCATCTCATGAGTGAGAGACCTGGCTTTGTCACCCTGTTCCTCAAACTAAATCAGATCCTGGACCCAGAGTCTCTTGAATGCAATCTGACTATTCTCTTACAGAAAGATGCTGCCCTACCTAACATTACAAACCTTCATCCTTTTTAGGATAACTGCTCTGAAGAAAAGGAAGCGCCTACGTTTTTCAGTGACTATCACTTCCTAATGCTAACTAACTCTAATTTCTGGGACCCCAAAAGTCACTGTTTGCCATTCACATTCTGAGTGTACAGGGGTTGGTGATAAATGAATTCTGGCCCACTGTCACCTTTGGATAGGGCTAGTGGGACTGTGAGTTCCTCTTGGGGTTATGTACCCTGCTTGCCAAGTGAAAAACTGGACTAGGAATCTCAGTAACAGACAGAATTCCTGCATTGGTGCATTCACTCATTGAGTAAGGGCTATTCTGGTAGAAAATGCCAAGCAGAGTGCCAGAAACATACATCAAAAGCCTACCTGGAGAACTGCAGAGGCAAGTGTTACCATAAGACATGGAAGATACCTGGTGTGATTGTTCCTACCTTATTTCCATTCACTTCCCAGGTGAGTCATCACAAAAGACTTTTGGGTCTTGGAGAATGACTGCATTATCATAAACCCAAGCACGTGAGGACTTCCAGTGGGATCTCCTCACTGGAGTAATTCAAATAGCCCCTGACTCTTGGTTTTCAGTTATTGATCTGGGATTTAGCTCCAGAATAGCTTTCTAAAAGTCTCTTTTTTCTTACCTTTCTAGATTGAGCCATAAGTTTTATGTTTTTCTTGCCTATCACTCTTTGTTGTACCTTTGTTCATGTCTGTATATCCGTTTCTTCACTTTAATGTGGGGATCATGATTGTACCTCAGAGTAACTGGGGAGAAAATTAGATATTCTACATAAAAGAGCATCTTGTAAGTGCTCAATGTGTGGTAGCTGTTAGATAATTGGGGATGAGAATCTGGGATAATGTTTTTTCAATTCTTTGTTCATTTTGCAGGAGTCATTCTCAAGTTAGATAAGCTTTCTGAATCTTACATGTCTGAAAATGTCTTTTCTTTTCCTGCACTTAATGCTGGTTTGGCTGGGTAAAGGATTTGTTTCAGCTTTGAAGATACTGCTCCACTGAGAAATCCGATAGCCATCTAATGTCCAGTGCTTATATAATCTCTTTATATAAAATCTCTTGGGTGCCTGGGTGGCTCACTTGGTTAAGCATCTGACTTTTGGTTTCAGCTAGGGTCATGATCCCACTGTTTGTGAGTTCGAGTCCCACATGAGGCTCTGTGCTGACGGGACAGAGCCTGCTTGGGATTCTCTCTCTCCCTCTCTCTGCCCTTCCCCCACACACTCTCTCAAAATAAGTAAACTTAAAGAAAAAACAAAACTCTTGATTCCCTTTCTTCTAGGCTTGGGATGGGATCTTCTCCTAGGATGGGATCTTTTTTTTCATTACTTATTCTAAGGACTCACTCGGCCCTTTTAATCTGAAAATGTGTTTTTCTTCACATCTGGGATATTGTCCTTCTTTTTTAACTCCCAGACCTCATCACCATTCTTTCCGTTGCTTCTGTAACATTTGTCATTTGGATGTTGGAACATCTAGATTCACTTTTCACATCTCATCATTTTCCTTTTTGTTAATTTGCTATTTAGCCTTGTCCATTCGACTATAAACCAGCCCATAAATCTTTTCTATTTTCTGTCAGGGGTTCCTCAATATACCTGCCTCATTGATGGAACATTTTGTTCCTAGAGCTTTTTTGGATTTAACATGTCATGGAATTTTAGATGGAAATTAAAGTAGATGTGCGTGCACAGCTTTCCTTAATTCAGATTCCTTGGTTATGTTTTGGTTTGCCTTTTTACTTTTTTAGAGTGTACATCTTAAAGGTCTTTATACTGTGCCTCTGTTCTGCACCTCTTAAACTGTTTTCTAGTTTTCAAGGACCATAGAAATCGGGCTCATTCCACCTGTCCAGTAAATACATTCCCAGGTTATTTACCCAAATATACATTCCCTTTTTTAGTTTGCCAGCTCGTTTTTCTCCAATGGCACCTGGAAGTGTCTTTCTCCAGGTCCCAGTCATTCGTCTCTTCCGGGAGCTTAAATTGCATGTAACTCTGCAGGGATTCAACACCTAGCGTCAGAAATGCCTGTAATTTCCCCCGACGATCAGACCTGGGTATCTTTTTTCCCCTTAAACAAGCTCCACCGGTGACTATGAGGCACACCCAAGTCAAGAACCTCGAGGCCCCCTCCACCTCCTCCTCCCACCTGCCTGTCCCAATGGCGGGACGGCCCGCTGCCCTTGCCCCTGTCGGTCTGGGGATGTGGTCGGTGGTCGGAGAGGTTCTTGAGCCGCGGCCCCACCTGGCGTCTCCCAGCCACGCTGGACGAGGTAGGCGCCGGCGATTTCCGGCCCCCCCCCCCCCCCCCGAAGGAGCCTACGCCGCCCGAGAGCCTAGCGTGGCGGCCCCGCGCCGGCCGCCCCCAGCCTGGACCCCCGAGCGTCCCGCCCTGCCCAACCGTCCCACCCGCCGCGCGCCCTCGGGGCTGGAACGCCGCGCGGGTTGCACGCCTCCCGCCCTCCAGCACTGGTGCGCAGGCGCGCGGGCGCCTTGGCGCTGCTCCTACAAGGCGGCTGGATGGGAGAGCGCCTTTGAGTCTCTGGGCCACGCAACGGCAGCGCCCGCCCTGTGGGCTACACGGGTGAGGGGCGACACTCCACGACGCCTGCCTCCTGCCGGCCTCTCCCCACAAACCCCTCGCTGCGTGGGCAGTCCCCAGGGATCGAGGGAAGGGAAGCTTCCCCTTCCGCCTGGCGGCAGGGAGGGACGTTGGGGTGGGCAGGGGACCCCGCTCCCGGGCACAGATGAGGTCGTTGACTTGGGTAAGAGGAAGTGGGCAGCCTCCCCGTCGGTCTGGGGAGGTATGCCGGTGCGAGCTTCTTTACCGGGAGCCCTCTCCTAGCGCTGGGGAAGGCGGTATTGCGTTTGCCTCCTTCCCGAGCTTTTTCCCAGCGTCGAGGAGGGATCCCGTCTGAAGCGAAGTTTGCGGTGTAGAGACCCCAGACAAACCGTTATCGGGGCTTCAGCAAAGTCGAGCCAGGAACTTGGACTTCCCACACATTAGCCAGGGGCAATGATGTCTCCAGACTCGTGCAGGTGAATCGACACAGGTTGAGAGAGCTTGAATAGTGTGAAACGCCGAGTTTCAGAGAATCCTCATAGTTTTGCTTCTGCTTTATCACCTTTAGAACTCTGGTGTCGATTGTTTATATTCCACTATTGATCCTTTTAAACTCTCCCCTCCCTCCGTCTTGGGTTTGTCTGCTCTTGCTAATGAGCCACGTTTCTATCTTAAATCCGGTAGGGTGCTATGTCTGAACAAGAGCGCATCCAGGAATGCCTGAGGAAAGAAATAAGGTCACTTCTCATCTCCACCAAAGATGGTTTGACCCCACAGCAGTTGGAAAAGGAGTACCTTTTGATGGTTGGCAGCCATTTACCACTCCGGGTTCTTGGATATCGGTCCACTATGGAGCTGGTGTTGGACATGCCTGATGTTGTCACTGTCTGCCCTTGTGGGGATGGTACTGTAATACTGAAAGGTAAGCTTAGAATTTGAAGATCTATAAGTAACACGTAATTAGTAAAGAATTTTTCTGGTAAATAGGCAATGGGGAGTACGCCAGGTGATGTATGGAATTATTGAATGTGGTACACCTGAAACTAATATAACACTGTATGTTAACTGGAATTAAAAATATAAAAGAAAAAAGAATTGTAATAGCGATTATCCTGCACCCCAGGCAGGGGATTTTAATTTTTTGAGGGGGAGAGGGTTCATGGTTACCTTTGAAGTTGTGAGCAGAGTTAAAGCTTTAGCAAAATCAAGAATTTATTTCTCCAGAAAAATGTGCATTCACAGGAACTACATTTTGCATGTGATTCAAATTATTGCACCTTAAATTGGAAGAAGCATAACAATGGGACTTTAACTACGAATTCATGTTTTAAATTTCGTGACGCACAGAAAAAAACATTGCAGGAAAGTTTGTTCATCTTGAGAGTTTCAGATATTTCAGGAGTCAGAAGTAATGTTAAATATTGGGCTTGATCTTTCTGTCTTCATCGTCTGATAGAGGAGCTAACAAGTGGTTGTCTAAAAGATGGAGGAACCAAGGGTTCATGTTTATCATGTTGCCTAGATACACAGCTCCTTGGAGAATTAAAATTGTATAACCACAGATGTAAGGGTAAAGAAAGGAGCACGTTTTCATCTAACTGTGATTTCTTTTTTCACACCTCCTTAGCCATTCCAGATGAATCCACCAAAGGAATAGCAAGTTTAGTTGCAAAACAGAGGAGCAACCATAAGGTTCGAAATTCCATGCCAAGGGGAAGGGCCAGTGTTTGCTCTGGGCCGAGCTCCCGTCGGCGAGTACCTTACCGGGGAAGGGTGCCTCCCATTCTTCCAGCTGTTGTGAAGAGTGAGTTGAAAGACCTGTTGGCGTTATCTCCCGTTCTCCTTTCTGATTTTGAAAAGGCATTTTCCAGGCGATTTGGACGTTCATTCCAGTATGTACAGTATGGATTCCTCTCTATGTTCGAAGTACTTAATGCTGCTTCAGATGTCATTTCAGTAGAGCAGACCAGAGCAGGTTCTTTGTTGATGCTAAGGAAGAGCGTAACAGAGGAAAAGCAGAGAGGATGGCCAGCAGGTAAGCATGTTAGCATTAGTACTTAGTAACTTAGTACTTAGTAATTGTGGGTTAGCAAATTTTGGAGCAGTCATGGTAGATAGAGAGGTGGGTAATGCCTAAGCTCCCAGAGTTTGTCAAAGTTGCATCTTGGCTCTGCCACTTGCTGGTTGAGTGATCTCATTCCAGTTACTTAAAACATCTGAGCCTTAGTTTCCTCATCTCTAGAATAGGAATAATCATACTTGCCTCTTGGAGTAGTGCTGACGATGAAACGAGATGAGGTCTGAAAAGTGCCTGGCATTTATAAGGGTGTAATAAGTGGTAGCTATTATAAAAATACAAGATCTGTTTTCTCTGGAACACTGTAAGCGAACATTAGTTGTGTGTGTTGACGTAAGGAAGATAGGGAAGATGAAAAGTTTAAAACTAATACTAGTTAGTAACATTTGCCATCTGAGTTTTGCTGGCACTGATGTTTGGTATCCTAGCAGGCGCTGCAATAATTTATGTAGTGTAATGATAACCACTTATATAGCGTTTTACCTTGGATTCTTCTAGCCACACCGTAGGGTAAATGACCCAGTCTTAGGGATAAGGAAAACAAAGCTCAGGATACGTAAATGACTTTTGCAAAGTTGCATGGCTAGAAAGGTGTTATAGCCAGGGTTAGAAACGCAGCTGTTAATACTGTTTAGCCAGTGCTGTTCTTACCCAGTCATTGTCCCTCTTGTTTTTGTTTTATGTTTATACACACACACTACTATATACCTATATAGTAGTTGAGTTGACACACAGTGTTACATTAGTTTCAGGTGTGCAGCACAGTGATTTGACTACCTTGTGCTGTGCTCCCCACAGTGTAGTTACCATGTGCCATACAATGTTGTTACAATACCATGGGTTGTATGCTGTACCTTTCGTCTCCGAATCACTGTCCCTCTTAAAGTCTCAGAAGACCAATGTGATCATTTGTATAGTGCATCACTAGACCCTTGACGATACAGAATCTATACACTGAGCCTATTTTGGGAATCTCTACGCCTATTTCAGTGATTTTTCTTTTTCTATAAAATCTGTATTTAGATTATTATAGGTGAAACCATGAGAATGTCCCCAGTTTAGAAACCAATACTTAAACTGTGGTAGGAAATGTAATTTGATATAGATATCCTAGGGGGTTTACGAGCTCTCGTCAGGGAAGACTATAGGGGCCAGTGTGTGTTTTGAATCTTACCCTCAACCATCAGCAATATCAGTATTCTTGAGTTACTTGAACTTGGGGAGACAAACCTATGCTATTAAAGTTGTAAGAGGTTGATAGTGTATAAAGCAGCTTGCCAACTTATTGAATGGGGGGAGTGATATTCCTTCCCAGTGATTGGATTGTTCATGTTTCTCATCTGTGACCCTTCTTCCTATCATCAGGGTATCTTGGAAACAATTTGTGTGTGTGTGGGGGGGGGGGCTTGATCTTATGGTAAAGAAAGAGACCACAGTGAGGTCTAGTGATTGATCATGTTGTACATCAGCATATATCTTGCCAGTGGTATTTTCCTCCCTACAAATCTTGAAGAAAAAAAATCTGTACTCTAGAATAATATCCTTTATTCTATAGCTTTTTATCCCCCTTTCCTGCTCCCATACTACTAGGTGATTATTCAGTTTGAGAAGCATAGTTTTAAGCAGACTTCTTAGTTGGAGACTTTTTGGCCTCCTAAACGTTTTTAGGTTTTTACCTATTGAAATCTGCCTTTCTGTAATTATATTCAGGTGATCTTAAATGGAGTTTTTAGATAGCTCCAACCTTCTCAGTAACATATGTATGATCCCTTGGTTTTCTTTTATAGATGACTAATCTTTTCCATTGTATGTAAATTTTATTTGGCAATATGAAAATGTAAACTTACTTTCCATAATTGTTATTTCTAAGTTGGGAACAGTTAGGTCACAGTAGCCTCTATATAGAATCACCAGAAAATAAAGTAGAAATTGTTAGTGACAACTTTTCTCCGCTCTTCTTTTATTCACAAAAGGAGGTAAAATGTTTACCCAGCCTTTTAGAATGAAACAACAAAGGTCCTACCCTACAGTCTCCCCAGTCACAAAGGCACGCTTTTCGCAACCCACTTCAAACTTGGAACCACCGAAGCAAATACTGAACGTGGAAAATACTTTTAAGTCAAATGTGGTAGAGACTTCAAGGCTGAATCACGCTGAAAAATTAAACCAGGTGAGATATAGGAGTTTGGAGGTATAAACCAAAAATGTGTTTAAATTCAGTGGTTAATACTTAGACGGAGAAGCTTAATTTCAGATTTAACTTGAGCATTTTCTATGGTTGTGTGAATTATTAGCTAGTAAGAGGTGGCAGTGAGAAAAGAATAAAATTGTATCAACTCCCATGGTTTCTGTTCCAGGCTTCCCCCACTGTTGGAAAGTAGGGTGTTCCTATGAAACCTTTTGAAAGTTGAAACCGTGTAAAGCAAAGAAACAATTGCCATTAATTTATATAGAGAAAATTTTGAGCCTTCTTAGACCCCAAAAATAACCTCTCTTAGGCTTTTCTGATACCTTATGATACATCTAGCCAATGGATTTTGTACCTTAGGACACATCTTGCTAATGGATGCACAAAATAAATGGGGGTAAAGCACAATTCAAAGCTATGGTGGTTTGATGCTGAATGTAGTTCTTGGGGAAGGAGGCTGGTGATGCCACTCTGGCTGCTCGGCGCGCGCTGCCCCTATAACCGCTCACTGCAAAACAATTGCTGGATGCTCTTTTTGCTTTTGGCCTTTATTGATAAAAGTGAAAATCCTCTTTCGATTTCTTTGGGTTAGCAAAAATGAGAACGGACCCTAGATTTTTCGTAAAAGTGAAAGGGCATAGCATGAACTTTTGAAAAGTGAGGGACACCTGTACTTTGTGCAGCTGTCTCTAGTTCCAGCTTCTCACCAAAGTCCTAGAAGTATATTTGCAGCTTTCCTCATGAATATCTTCACCTGAATGGCTGGCCCTGAGCACTACAGTCCTGGTACTTTTCTGACTGTGTGTATGCTGAAGGAGTTTTGAACAAAAGCTACTAGAATATAACCAACAAAAACCCTGGTTAAATTAGCAAGATGACAACTTTCGTAGAGCTTAGAAGAAGCACATGGAAATTAAATTCAAGATATAAAAGTGCCTTACCTCTATAACTTAAAAAATACTAGCTTTAGTAGCATAACTTACATATAGTTTATCCATTTAAAATGTACAGTTTGAATTTTGACAAATGTACCTCATTGCATAATCATCAAAATCAAGAGGCCAAACATTTCCATCATTCTCAAAAATTTCCATTATGCTGCTTTGTAGTTGATCTCTTTCCCCAGCTGTAGACACTACATAAATATTGCTTTCTGTAAGTTTGACTTTTCAAGAATTTCATATAAATGGAATTAAATAACATCTAGCGTTTGTGTCTAGCTTCTTTAACTTACCATGGTGCTTTCGAGATTCATCAGTATCAGTAGTTTGTTACTTTTTCTTGTTGCGTACCGTTCCACTATATTGATCTATCTCAATTTGTTATCCATTCCCATCAGGTGACATCTGGGTTCTTTCCTGTGTGGGGTATTTATATAAATAAAGCTGCTATGAACATTTGCATACACTTTGATCGTGGACTTCTCTTGAGTGAATACCTAGGAGTAGGATTATTGGGTCATTCAGTAAGGGCATGTTTAACTTTATAAGAGATTGTCAGACTCTTCTAAAGTGGCTGTATGATTTCACATTACTCTAAACTACATATGAGAGTTCTAGCTGTATCTTTGTTAATGTTTGGTATTGTCCACTTAAAAAAATTACTATTCATGGGGCGCCTGGTTGGCTCAGTTGGTTAAGCATCCAAGTTTGGCTTGGGTCATGATCTCATGGTTCATGGATTTGAGCCACGCGTTGGTGTGGTGACACCTGTGCTGACAGCTCAGGGCCTGGAGCCTGCTTCCGATTCTGTGTCTCCCTCTCTCTGCCCATCCCCAACTCGTGCTCTGTGTCTCTTTGAAAAATGAATAAACATTAATTTTTTTTTAAATTATGGGTGTGTAGTGGTATTTAATTATGGTGTTGAAATTTCTCTAATGATGAATAATGTTGGGCATCTTTTCATATGCATATTTTCCATTTGTAAATTTTCCTTAAGGTGTCTCCTTGCATCCTTTGCTTGTTCTTAAAAATTGACTTTTGTATTGAGTTGGAAGAATTATTTATATATGAATGGGTACAAGTCCTTTACCAGAGACATGTTTTGCAAATACTTTCTCCTGGTATATGCTTATCTCATTTCCTTAGTTCTGCCTTTTGTGAAGCAGAAGCCTTTAATTTTGATGAAATCTAATTTATTTATATTTTTCTTTTGATTCTTGCCTAACTAATCTTTGTTAAATCCAAAGTCACAAAAATGTTGTATGTTTTCTTCTAGAAGTTTTATGATTTTAGTTCTTAGGTCTATTACTGATTTCAAGTTAATTCTTATATAAGGTACCAGTATGGACCAGAGTTTTTTGCAATGGATTGCTAATTCCTCTAGCACTATTTTTTTGAAAAATACTCTTTTCCTTGCTGAACTACCTTATTACTTTGGCACCTCTGTGAAATCTGTTGACCACTTGTATGTGTAGGTTCTGTTTTTAGGACTGTCCATTCTGGTCCATTGATCTACAGGTTCTTTTGCCAGTACCCTTCTCTCTTAATATAGCTTTATAATATCTTTCTTTTTATTTTTTTTAATGTTTATTTATTTTTGAGAGAGAGAGAGACAGCAAGCGGGGGAAGAGTAGAGAGAGAGGGAAAAACAGAATCAGAGGCAGGTTCCAGGTTCCGAGCTGTCAGCACAGAGCCTGACACGAGGCTTGAACTCATGAACCACGAGATCATGACCTGAGCCCAGGTCCGTCGCTAACCCAGTGACTGAGCCACCCAGGTGCCCTTTAACATCTTGAAATTATGTAGTTAAGTCCTACAGCTTTATTCTTTTTCAAATTGCTTTGGCTACTTTAGGTTCTTTGCATTTTCATATAAACCTAATTTGATATAAATCAGCTTGTCAATTTCTACCAAAAATAAATATGCCTCTTGTGATTTTGATTAGAATGAAACAAGGGATCTAGAGGTAAGTTTGGGGATAAATGACATCCTGACAGTATTAAATCTGCTGATCCATGAGCATAGTATAATTTCTCCACTTCAGTCTTTAAATTTTTAGTACTCTTTTATAGTTTTAAGTACTCAAGGCCTACATATGTTTTGCTAAATTTAACCCCCCCCCCCCCCAACCACCATTTTTCATACTTTGGATATTATAAAGGGTATTTTCAGTTTATTTTCTAGTTAATTGTTATTAGTACATAGAAATCAATTGGATTTTTGTATATTGACCTTGCATCTTGTGACCTTGAATCAAGGTACTTGATAAACTCAATACTGTAGTTGACAGGTATTTTCAGTTTATTTTCTAGTTAATTGTTATTAGTACATAGAAATCAATTGGATTTTTTTTATATTTTGACCTTGCATCTTGTGACCTTGAATCAAGGTACTTGATAAACTCAGTACTGTAGTTGACCTCATTCTAGTAACTATTTCGTAGAGTTGGGATTTTCTGCATAGACCATCATACCATCTGGGAGTAGACCATTTTACTTCCTTTTCAATCTGTATGCCCCCCCCTTTTTTTCCCCTTACATAAGCTGGGCTCTCTAGTATAATAATGCATAGAAATGGTGAGCATGGAAATTCTTGTCTTGTTCCTGACTATAGGGGAAAAACATTCAGTCTTTCATCATTAACTATGGTGTTAACTCTAGCATTTTTATAAATGCTGTATACCAGGTTGAGAAAATTCCCTTCTGTTCCTAGATTCTGAGAATTTTTTCCATGAATGTGTGTTGAAATTTTCTCCATCCATTGAGAGGATTATAGGATGTGCTATTGTGATTTATTATATAAAAATTATATTCCTTTTCTCATTTCTAGCATAGAGCTCCTAAAACTCTTGGAATTTTTGAAGTGGTAAGAAATGTAAAGGTATCTTTTGTTGCTAATGAAGTGTCTTTAGAAAGGACCTAAGGATGGGGGCTGGTTGCCAGTTGGAGCAAACAATGTCGTTAGAGGGTCTGAACTTTTAGTCCTACCCCAACCTCCTGAGAGAGGAAGGGGGCTACAGATAGAATCACTGGCCCCTAGTGAATGAATCAATCAGTTGTGCTGTTGTAGTAAAACCTCCATAAAACCCCAAAATACTGGATTTGTAGAGCTTTTAAGCTAGTGAACAGTAGAGTTTTGGGGGAGACTGGCATGCCTGGAGAAGGTATGGAGCTCTGTGCCTCTTCCCACTTATCTGGCTGTATGCATCTTCTCCATCTCACTATTTCTGAGTTCTATCTTTAAAAAATTTTTTAACTGATTTTTAAAAAAAAATTTAAGATACAGTTGATATATTAGTTTCAGGTGTACATGATGCTTTGATATGTGTATAATGTGAAATGATCACAGTATGTCTACTTAACATCCATCAGCACATATAGTTAGAAATTCTTTTTGTGATGTCTTAAGATTTACTGTCTTAGCAATTTTCTGTAGTAACATATATAATACATATTATTATAATTGTATAATGTGTCATGTAGTCTTATTATATTTATTAATACATTATGAAATATAGTTACCATGCTGTATATTACATGCTGTACAGGACTTAATTATTTTATAACTGGAATTTTATACCTTTTGACCCTGTCCACCTATTCTACCCACTCCCAAATACCTGCTTCTGGCTATCATCCATCTGTTCTCTATATCTATGAACTCAAGTTTTTATTTATTTATTTATTTTTATTTTGTTTTTTAGATTCTGCGTATAAGTGAGATCATACAGTTGTCTTTCTCTGACTTATTTTCCTTAGTGTGATGCCCTCAAGGTCCGTTCATGTTGTCACAAATGGTAGGATTTCCTTGCTTTTTTTTTATGGCTTAATAATATTCCAGTGTGTGTGTGTGTGTGTGTGTGTGTGTGTGTGTGTGTGTGTGTGTATCATACCATCTTTGTCCATTCATCCGCTGATGAATGCTTAGGTTGTTTCCATGTCTTGGCTATTGTAAATAATGCTGCAATGAACATAGGGATTCAGATATTTTTTTGAGTTAGTGTTTTTATTTCCTTTGGATAAGTACCCAGAACTGAAGTTGCTGGATCATGTGGTAGTATAGTTTTTTTGAGGAACCTCTGTAATGTTTTCCATAGTGGCTACACCAATTTACATTCCACCAACATGCCCCAGGGTTCCTTTTTCTCCATATCCTCACCAGCACTTACTGTTTCTTGTCCTTTTGATAATAGCCATTCTAACAGGTGTGAGGTGATACTTCATTGTGGTTTTGCTTTGCATTTTTATGATGATTAGTGATGTGGAGTACGTTTTCATGTACCTCCTTGTCATCTGTATGTCTTCCTTGGAAAAATGTCTATTCAGATCCTCTGCCCATTTTAAAATTTGGTTGTTTTCTTGCTGTTGAATTGTATAAGTTCTTTATGTATTTGGGATATTAACCCCTTATCAAATATTGGACTTAGAAATTTTTTCTCCTTTTAAGTAGGTTGCCTTTGATTTTGTTGATGGTTTCCTTTGCTGTGTAGAAGCTTTTTTGATGTAGTCCCATTTGTTTATTTTTGCTTTTGGTACTTTTGGTGTCCAATCTAAAAAATCACTGCCAAGAATGGTATCAAGGAACTTACCATCTGTGGGTTTTTTTTTTTTTTTTTTTAGGGTTTGTATGGTTTCACATCTTACATTCAATTTTAATCCATTTTGAGTTTTTGTGGGTGTAGCATTATATTGTTTTATAATAAACCAGTAATAAATCAGTAAGTAAAATGTTTATGAGTTCTGTGGCTGCTTTAGCAACTCGGTTGAACCCAAGGAGGGTGTCATGGAACTTCTGATTTATAGTAACTTGATCAGAAGCACAGATAATAACCTGGACTTGGAATTGTGGTGGGAGTGGGGCACAATCTTGTTGGACTTGGCCCTTAATTTATGGAAGCTGATGTAATGCCAGGTAGATAGACATGAATTGAAGTACAAGATACCCAGCTGATGTTGGAGAATTGCTTGAGTGTGGGATAAAATCCACATACATGTAATTCGAGTCAGAATTCTATAGTGCTTTTCTTTTCTAAAGAAAAATTATTATAATTATAAAAAAATTATAATCCAAGTAATACAGGCCTCTTAAAAGGAATTGGGAAGTTTTTCTTTTATTTACTTATTTATTTGGCATTTTTTTATTTTTTATTTTTAATATGAAATTTATTGTCAAATTGGTTTCCATACAACACCCAGTGCTCATCCCAATGGGGGGGGGGGCGCACCCCCCCCTTCCCTCCCTCCCACCCCTCCCTCCCATCAACCCTCAATTCTCAGTTTTTAAGGGTCTTTTATGTTTTGGCTCCCTCCCTTTCTAACATTTTTTTTTCTTCCCCTTCTCCATGGTCTTCTGTTAAGTTTCTCAGGATCCACATAAGAGTGAAAACATATGGTATCTGTTTCTCTGTATGACTTATTTCACTTAGCATAACACTTTCCAGTTCCATCCATGTTGCTACAAAGGGCCAGATTTCATTCTTTCTCATTTCCACGTAGTACTCCATTGTGTATATAAACCATAATTTCTTTATCCATTCATCAGTTGATGGACATTTAGGCTCTTTCCATAATTTGGCTATTGTTGAGAGTGCTGCTATAAACATTGGGGTACAAGTGCCCCTATGCATCAGCACTCCTGTATCCCTTGGGTAAATTCCTAGCAGTGCTATTGCTGGGCCATAGGGTAGATATATTTTAAATTTTTTGAGGAACCTCCACACTGTTTTCCACAGCAGCTGCACCAGTTTGCATTCCCACTAACAGTACAAGAGGGTTCCCATTTCTCCACATCCTCTCCAACATCTATAGTCTCCTGATTTGTTCATTTTAGCTGTTTTCACTGGCGTGAGGTGGTATCTGAGTGTGGTTTTGATTTGTATTTCCCTCATGAGGAGCGACATTGAGCATCTTTTCATGTGCCTGTTGGCCATCTGGATGTCTTTGGGGAAGTGTCTCTTCATGTTTTCTGCCCATTTCTTCACTGGATTATTTGTTTTTCGGGTGTGGAGTTTGGTGAGCTGTTTATAGATTTTGGATACTAGCCCTTTGTCCAATATGTCATTTGCAAATATTTTTTCCCATTCCGTTGGTTGCCTTTTAGTTTTGTTGATTGTTTCCTTTGCTGTGCAGAAGCTTATTATCTTGATGAGGTCCCAGTAGTTCAATTTTGCTTTTAATTCCCTTGCCTTTGGGGATGTGTCGAGTAAGAAATTGCTGCGGATGAGGTCAGAGAAGTTTTTTCCTGCTTTCTCCTCTAGGGTTTTGATAGTTTCCTGTCTCACATTCAGGTCCTTTATCCATTTTGAGTTTATTTTTGTGCATGGTGTAAGAAAGTGGTCTAGTTTCATTCTTCATGTTGCTCTTCCAGTTCTCCCAGCACCATTGGTTAAAGGGACTGTCTTTTTTCCATTGGATATTCTTTCCTGCTTTGTCAAAGATTAGTTGGCCATACTTTTGTGGGTCTAATTCTGGGGTTTCTATCCTATTCCATTGGTCTATGTGTCTGTTTTTGTGCCAATACCATGCTGTCTTGATGATTACAGCTTTGTAGTAGAGGCTAAAGTCTGGGATTTTGATGCCTCCCACTTTGGTCTTCAATATTACTTTGGCTATTCAGGGTCTTTTGTGATTCCATACAAATTTTATGATTGCTTGTTCTAGCTCCGAGAAGACTGCTGGTGCAATTTTGATTGGGATTGCATTGAATGTGTAGATTGCTTTGGGTAGCATTGACATTTTGACAATATTTATTCTTCCAGTCCACGAGCACGGAATGTTTTTCCATTTCTTTATATCTTCTTCAATTTTCTTCATAAGCTTTCTATAGTTTTCAGCATATAGATCTTTTATATCTTTAGTTAGGTTTATTCCTAGGTATTTTATGCTTCTTGGTGCAATTGTGAAGGGGATCAATTTCTTTATTTGTCTTTCTGTTGCTTCATTATTAGTGTATAAGAAAGCAACTGATTTCTGTACATTGATTTTGTATCCTGCAACTTTGCTGAATTCATGTATCAGTTCTAGCAGACTTTTGGTGGAGTCTGTTGGGTTTTCCATGTATAATATCATTTAATATTGTTATAAATCTATTCTTCTATGCTTATAAAGGAAACATATATACTTGTAGAGTTTTGAGTAGGAACAGCTAGTAAACTCCTCTATAATTTTGAAGAAATGGCAAGTTGTACTTTTATAAATAGGATCTTCAGAAAGGTAATATCTTTGTGGGTAGCTCTAGACTGAAGGTTTTCTCTGGACTGTCTTAGTCACTAGTGCTTCCATAATAAAGTAACTTAGATCAGGTAGCTTTAAACAACAAAAATTTATTTTCTCACAGTTGTGAAGGCTGGAAGTTCCAGACTGGGGCCATAACGTAGCTGCGTTCTGCTGAGAGTTCTCTTGCTGGCTTGCCCCTTCTCGCAGTGTGCTCACATGGCCTTTCCTCAGTGTGTGCACATGGAGGAGACCAAGCTCTCTGGTTTCTCTTTTTGTAGGGGTGCTAATCTCATCACGAAGGCTTCACCCTCATACCTCACCACAAAAAAAAAAAATTACATTGGGGGTTAGGCCTTTAAAATATGAATTTTAGGAAACATAATACCTATCCTAACAAAGCAAAACTCAGAATGATTTAGTCCAAATAAATTAACTGTGTGAAGCTCCACAATGAATAAGTTTGTTTTGGCTTTTCCAATGTTTGAAGTTATTTCCATTTTCCAAATTTATTGTATTGATTAAAAATTCCCGAACAAAATATTAGAGAATGATATAGCATGTTTTTTGGAGACTTTATAGAATTGGGTGGGACGACTGTGCGTTTAGCCATCAGAGCCAGGGAATAACAAATGCAAAGTCTAGGACCTTTGCTCCTGGCATGGCTCCAGGGAGAAGGGTGAGAAAGATGCACATACACTTCTTCTATATCTTTTCTCCTTTGAGTTTCATCCTGTGTTTTGCAGCTCCAAGAATTCCTCGTAGCTGCTGTCTAATAACCACATTTCACTTCTGGGTGAAGTTTTTGCCATTGGAACTATTTAAATCTTGTTCCAAAGAGTTGGCTCTCATTCTTGAACTATGTATTTTACTTTGGTAGCAGACCATACTCTACATAATTACCAGATCTTACATAATCCTATTTCTAAAAAGTACAAATTCCATTTCTTCAGAATTTTAGATCAGTTTGCTATGTGTTTTTGATCAAAACTCCACATGTATTTATGAACATAGAAAAAGAACAGATCTATAACAAATTTAAATTATGAATTTACAGACTTCTTTTTGATCATCTGTATTTCACGTATTTCCAGTGAACACGTTATTTTGTAATAAGGAAAACATGTTATTAAAAAGAAGAAAAATAAGTTTCTCCTTTGTAAAATGAGGGTTAGTATTTTTTCATCTTTCACCTTCAAGAGAAACAGCCAGGGTGGTCACTAGTATCTACCCTTTGTCCATTGTAATGCTTTGTTTCACAAAGGAAATGGTTAGAACAGTTTAAAGCCTCTTTTGCAAGATACGAATAATCTTTTTACCACATTCTATTAAATTTCCTTTAGATTGACTGAAGGGAAGTTTGGATGGAGATGCAAATGTGAGTAGGTGAGAATGGATTAGCTGTATTTTCTAGTGAATGAAGCTTCCTGTAGTCCTACATCACAGGTAACCATAGTGTTACTGTTACTGTGAATAGGTCATGGCCTGTAACAATGGCCGGGGTTTGGTCGGGGAACAGGGATCTGACATTTCTAGGTTGTCTAGCTTTAAGAGTACCCCATCCCACCCTACCCCACCCTACCCCATCTTACATAGTAGAAAACTTCATTGTAACATTCAGCATGAGGTTTAAAGTAGATAAACCTGGAATTATAAAAAGATCTCGCCTTAAACGAATTAAAAATCAGGGCTGGGTGTTAGTTTGCACCTAACTTTTAATTTGCAACCAGACAATTTGGTAGTTTCTGTGTGAATAAGGAGGTGTGCTTGGTTATTGCATATAAGAAAGGATACTTCTTGTATCTCACTTGGTGACCTGGCTCAACTATCCTGTGAGCATCTTCCCTCAACAAGCAGCTGGATACGCTAAACAGTTCCTGTCGGCAGGAGCCGTTCCTGGCTTCATTAATGCAGTTCTCCAGAAGTTGTGTTCTCTGGCCAACTCAAAGTAGCTGTTCGCTATCTCGTTTTCTTGTGAGTTTGGGTGAAGTTTTTAGTATGGCAAGTCACATTCCGTGCTGCCTGGCCTTTAGTCAGATGAGGTATCTGGCAAATATTTAAGCAGTTGAAAGCTTTGCTTCCGTGTGTGTATTGGTGCCAGTTTTGTGATCTTTATCAGAAATGTGTTCATGTTGTACCATATGGCCAAAGGGCTGGAGTATATTCTTCTAAGATGTCACTTCTGTACCTTCCTTCCTTTCAAAATGCTTCCACCCTCATGTTTCTAAATAGCACCCAGGTGTCTGTTTTTAAAACCTTTTTTTTCTTATTACAAAAGTAATATAGATTGATTATAGAAGACTTAAATACAAGAAGGCACAGAAGAAAATAAAAATCACCTGTACTTTTATCATCCAGAAAAGCTGATTTTTTAATTTAAATTCCAGTTCGCTAACATAGTGTAATTAGTTTCAGGTGTTTAATACAGTGATTCAACCCTTCATACAACACCTGGTGCTCATTGCAAGTGCCCTCCTTAATCCCTATCACCTGTTGACCCCTTCGCCTCTCTAGCCATCATCTGGTTCTCTGTAGTTAAAGGTCTGTTTCTTGGTGTGCCTCTTTTCCCCCGTCTTTGCTTGTTTGTTTTGTTTCTTCAAGTTCACATATGAGTGGAATCATATGGTATTTTTCTTGCCCTGACTTATTTCAAAAAGGATACCTACACTCAGATGTTTATAATATCATTATCTACAATAGCCAAATTATGGAAATAGCCTGTGTCCATTGACTGATGAATGGATAAGGAAGATGTGGTATATACATACACTGGAATATTATTCAACCATAAAAAAGAATGAAATCTTGCCATTTCCAATGATGTACATAGAGCTAGAGAGTATTATGCTAAGTGACTTTTTCTTTTTTTAAATAGAATCATTCTGGTCCAGGTTTGTGACCTGCTTTTTTAAGTCATAACTGTGAATTGTGAACATCCCACACTGTTAAATATTGTAATGCAACATAATTAAAAAAATTTTTTTAGTGTCTGTTTTTGAGAGAGAGAGAGACAGAGACAGAGCATGAGCAGGGGAGGGACAGAGAAAGAGGGAGACACAATTTGAAGCAGACTCCAGGCTCTGAGCTGTCAGCACAGAGCCCAACGTGGGGCTCAAACTGAGGAACCGTGAGATCATGACCTGAGCCGAAGGTGGACACTTAACCGACTGAACCACCCAGGTGCCCCACCAATACAGTTTTTAATGGGAGTAGGATGCACCATAATTTATTTAACTTGTAACTTTTGTTAGGCACTAAGGCTGTTTCTAGTGTTTGCTATTAAAAATAGCCTTGTGGGGGCACCTCGCTGGTTCAGTCGGTAGAGTGTGTGAGTCTTAATCTCAGGGTCATGAGTTTAAGCTCCACGTTGGGCATGGAGCCTAGTTAAAAAAATAAAAATAGCCTTGTGATGAAAATCTTGTTCAAATTTGCATATATCCGCTACTCCACAGAATAAATTTCTAGAGCAACAGTCACTGCATCAAAAGGAGTGTGTATTTTTATGTAGTTAAGTTGTCCTCATAAAAGTTTCAGGTAGCACTGAGGTAAGGTGCGTAAGGAATGTGCTTCTTGTACCTTTGATGATACTCAGTATAAATGATCTCTCCCTCACCGCCAACCCAGTATGTTCGGTCTCCCAGTGCTTTTCTAATGCCTTCTGGCATATTATCCCTTCATAACACTCTGTGGATCTTTTCATGATATTTTTTATAATTGCAATTATATTTATGATTGTTTCATGTCTGTCTCTCCACACCAGACTGCAAGTTCCAGGAGGGCAGTGACCATATCTAGTTTATTGACCCCTACAGTGTGCAGCACATAGTATGTGTTCAGTACATTTTTGTTGAATGAATGGGCATTATTATAAAATTAATTTTCCAATATGATAGGTAACTATATTGGACTATTGTCTTTTTATGAGCTTGATGCTTTTATTGCTTAATATTTATCAGTTGCCTGTTTATGTCTTTATCCTTTTTTCTGAGGAGTCCATCTTTTTGATTCAAAGTTCTTCTCTGCCTCTTCTCTGTTCCTAGAGGCTCCTCTCTGAATATGGTATTTTTTCGCATCACTTTCCATCTTTATTTGTGCTCTGATAATGTTTTGTTCACTTGATTTATTCATTCTTTTTGTTTGGTATTTAGGCATCTGGGACTGGAGGATTATTGAAATCAGAGGCCCCTCTTGATTACTTTCCTTATGTCAGTCACTGATTACCTTCCTTTCTTACCCCTGCCCCGGCCCCCATTTTAATTTCTACCCTCCAATTATAGATATCCCCAAGATTAACTGGACTTTAAAAAATCTCCCCACCCCATTCAGTTTAAAGTTAGCTTAATATAGTGGTCTAGCTTGAGGCTAAAACCCATTTTTTTACTTTAAAAAAAAATAATAAAAAAAATTTTTTTTAATGTTTATTCACATTTGAGAGAGAGAGAGAGATAGAGCACAAGCTGGGGTTGGGGGCAGAGAGAGGAGGAGATACAGAATCTGAAGGAGGCTCCAGACTCTGAGCTGTCAGCACAGCCCGATGTGGGGCTTGAACTCACAAACCATGAGCTTATGACGTGAGCCAAAGTCAGACATTTAACCAACTGAGCCACCCAGGCGCCCTGAAGAAAAATTTTTTTTTTAATGTTTACTTTTGAGAGAGAGAGAGAGAGAGGGAAGGGCAGAGAGAGAGGGAGATACAGAATCCAAAAGCAGGCTCCAGGCTCCAAGCTGTCGATACAGAGCCTGATGTGGGGCTCAAACTCAGGAACTGTGAGATCATGACCTGAGCTGAAGTTGGACACTTAACCGACTGAGCCACCCAGGCGCCCCTGTTGTGTTGTTGTTTTGTTTTTTTTTTTTTTCCTTCTTGAGAAACACTCTGTTCCTAGGTAAGAGCATTGTAAACCCAGGCTTGGTAACTGTTTTCTCTAAAGGGCCACGTGGTAAATATTTGAGGCGCTGTTATAAACACCCAACTCTGCCCTTGTGGTGCGAAAAGCAATCATGTGGATAATGGGTAAATGAGTGAGTGTGGCCATGTTCCATTAAAACTTTATGAATACTGGAATTTGAATTTCATATAATTTTCATGTGTCACAAAATATTATTTTCTCCCCTAGCTGTTTAAAAATGTTGAGACAATTTTTAGCTTGTGATTTGCCTGTTACAAGCCATAGTTCAGAGGGAAAAATGACATTTGTAATCCTCATCCTGTTACCTCCCAGTTTCTCAAGCTTTTGGAATTGATTGAAAAACAGCAAAATCCTATCTCTGTGTTCCCAGGTCCTTTTTCCTTCTAAACTGTATAGTCTTTGAGGCTGTTTCCCTGGCCTCTTCCTATTCATCCCTCAGCAGTTCCCTCCTTTGCACGGTGTTCTTTCCTAATTTCCTGGATTCCATGTCCCACCTTTGTCGTGCCCCCTCTCTCTAGTCTGACTTGCTTAGTGCCCTGGTGAAGACGCCTGCCCTCAGTTTTCGTGGCCTCCCAGTTGGTCGTCCACCCTCCCAGTATCATTTTCTGCTGCTGCCAGATTAAACTTCTGATGATGCCTCTCCCCTGCTAAAAATCTCCAACATATGGATTTGTCTACATAACCCGGTGAAACTCCTTAGTTTGGCGTCTTAGGTATTCTGTAGTACTTCCTTCTCCTTTTGTCAGTGTTGTCTTCCGCTCTTTCCTTATTCCCTTCAGGCAAATTATTATTTTTTTCCTTTTTTCCTGTGTTCGTGAAGTTCCTTATACCTTTATTGCCTTCTCTACCACCCTTCTCTGTGATGTTCCCCGGAAGGAAGCCTTCGTTATATTTATAACTTAGTGTGATAATATGTCCTTGTGCAATTCTGCACCTCTTCTTCAGTGATGCTCAGACTCAGCCTTAGCTTATAGTGGTTTATCCATTTATCTCCTTTCCCTACTTAATTTTAAGGGGCTTGAGAAGAATGGCACTGAGGTGACTGTGTGTGTGTGTGTGTGTGTGTGTGTGTGTGTCCGTCCCCTGAAACACCTAGCACAGTGATAAGACAAGAAGTTGTTGTATTGAATCTTCAAATGAGGGGACCATGTTGGGATGTGAAGAATCCGTTACCTTTAGATGCTCTTACTGTTCACTGGGGGAGCTTTAGGGGGTTATCTCATGGCGATTCAGAAGATGTGTGAAGAACATAAGCCCAAGGGCCGAGGCTTTTTGTGAAAGCTAGTGATATAATAATCTTAGGAACCTAATCCGCCCCCCCATCCCCTTTCCCTGTCAACCTTAAGAGATAGTGAAATTCATTTTTCAGATGAGGAAACCCAGACCTAAAAAGGTTACACAGTTTGTAACTAATAACAGACCAAGTGTCAACAAGAAGAAAGATGAAAAAATGCAAAGTTTAGAAGGAAAAAGTATTAATAATGTTTGTGTCTGTGTGATAAAATTTTAGGTAATTTGTTGTTTTTCTCTTTTGTGTCTTTTGTAACATATTTTTTCCACTCATTGTCTTTAAACATAACTCCATGATCTTTCATTCCACTTTAGATCTCCCTGCTGTAGCTGTTCCCTGGGTGTGGGCTGTCTGCATATGCTCCGTGCTTCTCTGACCATGCTTGCCTATGCTTCCAGCTTGCTTTTCCAAGTATTCCTGTACATCTGCCTTACTGGGGCCTCTCCATGCCATTGGCTTCTCTCAGCTAAAATCCTGAGTCCCCTGTTGTCTTAACTTTGGCCTCTCCTGTTTTCCTTTAGAACTGCCGGCCTGTTGCCCTTGCACAGTCCTCCATCATTTTCTCGCCTTTATTTTTCTACTGTCTCAACTGCCTGAACTTTTTTCCCCTTCCCTCTAACTCTTAGGAATGGGCCTTGCTGCCCAACTCACAGAGAATACTGAAGTCATCAGGTAGTAACTCCACCTGACCCCACATTCTGTATCATATGCCTCCTGGTTCTTTCTCCCTTTTTTTTCTACTACAGCAGAAGAGCTTTTCCTTCTTGCCAGGCTCTGGTGCTTTCCTGCCTCCCAGGGACCTTCCATCATCCAGTCTCTTCCTTGCATTTGGCATTCACTAAGCATATGTTTAGTAAACACTGAATTTTTTTAAATAGAAGGAAACTAGGGGCGCCTGGTTGGCTCAGTTGGTTGAGCATCCGACTTCGGCTCAGGTCACGACTCGCGGTCCGTGAGTTCGAGCCCCGCGTCAGGCTCTGGGCTGATGGCTCAGAGCCTGGAGCCTGCTTCCGATTCTGTGTCTCCCTCTCTCTCTGCCCCTCCCCCGTTCATGCTCTGTCTCTCTCTGTCTCAAAAATAAATAAATGTTAAAAAAAATTTTTTTAAATAAAAAAAAATAAATAGAAGGAAACTAGTAACAAGAATCCTTTCTGGGTATGAGTAGGAGATTGAAAAATTGGATACTCTAGAATCTAATTGTTAAAGAGAATGTTAATTATTCTGGAAAATTGAGAGTGTTTAGTTTTATAGATTGCATCTATTTTAGAGGTATTTTATGTGGTATGAAATGCTACAGTGCCTCTTAACAATATTTTACCCATTTGATTGAAATAAAATTTCCTGTGGTAGATGTTTCCTTTTACATATTGTTCATATTTATCTTTGATCTTTTTGGATTATAACCTGAACTTTTTTTTTTTTCATAGTTGGAGAACACATTCAAATCAGTTATTGCACAAATTGGGCCTGGAGGGACTATCAATCCAGAACTAAAACATAAGATAAAATTGGTAAGTATTTTCTGTTTCTGGGAAATGAATAGGGATGATTGATTGTACAATTTAAAAATCTTTTAATGTTGGTTTGTTTTTGAAAGAGCACGAACAAGGGAGGGGTAGAGAGAGAGAGGGAGACACAGAATCCACAGCAGGCTCCAGGCTCTCAGCTGTCAGCACAGAGACAGATGTGGGACTCAAACTCACAAACTGCTAGATTATGACCTGAGCTGAAAAGTTGGCGTTGAACAGACTAAGCCACCCAGGCACCTCTAATTATATATTTAGATCTCATTTGTGGTTAAATTTAATTTGCCTGTAAGTATTTATTAGTTTTACACTTATACCTGATCTTTTCAAATATATAGCAAATGGAGTGGCTATTCGTTTAAGATCAGAAAAAAAAAATACCCACTCCTAAAATTTTTTAATGTTTTCAAAATTATTTTAAAAATTGAAGTGCCAGAAATGCTGTCTGCCTTTTGTTCTTCCCCTTACCCCAATAAATCGTTAGCAAACAGTTCAAGATCTTTACAGTATCAGTTTCGTACATATGTATGTCAAATATTCTAAAAGTTACGTGGCATTTTACTCTGTCGATGTACTATGTTTCATTTATAAGATGTGCAGTTAATTAAATTGGGTTATTCTAGCCTTGGCTATTAAAAAATACTACAGGTAATGTCCTCAAACATGTATCTAGAAGTAGACTTGCCAAAGGTATTGAATAGTCTAGTTTTGGTCATTAATACCTAATTACCCTCTAAAAGGTTTGAACAGATTGACACCCCAAGTGACCGTGAAATGTTACTATCCAATTGGGTTTTTGTAGTTTATACCCCTTGATTTTTACATTGAGCATCTTTTCATATGCTTAGTAGTCATTTGTATTTCTTTTTTTTTTTTAAGAGAGCATATCTTTTTTTTTTTTCAACGTTTATTTATTTTTTTTGGGACAGAGAGAGACAGAGCATGAACGGGGGAGGGGCAGAGAGAGAGGGAGACACAGAATCGGAAACAGGCTCCAGGCTCTGAGCCATCAGCCCAGAGCCCCACGCGGGGCTCGAACTCACGGACCGCGAGGTTGTGACCTGGCTGAAGTCGGACGCTTAACCGACTGCGCCACCCAGGCGCCCCAGCCATTTGTATTTCTTATGTGAATTGCTTTTTCTTGTCTTGGCTTAATGTGTTGTTTTTCCCTATTAACTTGTGAAAGTTCTTTGCCTGTTACGTATCAGGCTAAAGGGTATGTACACTTGAAATTTTGGCAGGAGCTATTTTTTTTTTTTTTTAATTTTTTTTTTTTAACATTTATTTATTTTTGAGACAGAGAGAGACAGAGTATGAATGGGGGAGGGGCAGAGAGAGAGGGAGACACAGAACCGGAAGCAGGCTCCAGGTTCTGAGCCATCAGCCCAGAGCCTGACGCGGGGCTCGAACTCATGGACCGCGAGATAGTGACCTGGCTGAAATCGGATGCTTAACTGACTGTGCCACCCAGGCGCCCCAGCTATTTGTATTTCTTATGTGAATTGCTTTTTCTTGTCTTGGCTTAATGTGTTGTTTTTCCCTATTAACTTGTGAAAGTTCTTTGCCTGTTACGTATCAGGCTAAAGGGTATGTACACTTGAAATTTTGGCAGGAGCTATTCTTTTTTTTTAATTTTTTTTTTTTAACATTTATTTATTTTTGAGACAGAGAGAGACAGAGTATGAACGGGGGAGGGGCAGAGAGAGAGGGAGACACAGAATCGGAAGGAGGCTCCAGGTTCTGAGCCATCAGCCCAGAGCCTGACGCGGGGCTCGAACTCCCCGACCGCAAGATCGTGACCTGAGCTGAAGTCGGACGCTCAACCGACTGAGCCACCCAGGCGCCCCGGCAGGAGCGATTCTTAATTGAATGATCAGAGTGCCATTACAACTCTTACTGCTTTTGAAGTTATTCCATTTCTGATGTCATGATTTTACTGGGAGAAATGCAAAAACCATGGTGCATTCAAATCCTGCTTTTTTGTTTGGACATTTGACCATGTATCCAACGATTATTTAAGGATGTTGAATATGATTTTTTTATGGTAATAAAAAGGAGAAAAATTAAGTATTCACTGGTAAAGCATTGGTTAAATTAACTACCCAAACTAGACAACATCATGTGGCTCATAAAAATGTTTCTTTATATCTCACTTAATTTACATGGAAGTATCTTCTTGACATATTGTTAGACTTTAAAAACAGGGTTTATAGAATAGCATGTTAAGTGTTGTCCTTTCATGTAAAGTCATGTGTAATGTGTGTGTACATAAAGGGGTTTCTGAAAGGATGATTTCTGAAAACCAGCAGCAGCTATCTCTGGGTCACAGGATTTTGGAGTCATTTTTATATTTTTCTGAAACTTGATTTAGACTTTTTAATTAAATATGTAAAATTTGGAAGAATCTGGGAAAACAAAGCTTTTTATACTTTCAGGGGATAGAATAAGTTTGCTTTTAGGAATTTTTCCTAAAAAATTGGACAAGTGTGAAAGATGCAAATAAGAGAATAATTATAAGAATTGTGATGATAACAAACAGGACACAACCATAAAGAGAGGATCTAGTAAATAAATATAAATATATTGAATTATTAGAAAACCCTATAACCAGTAAATATGTTGATCCGTATTTACTGCCATGGAAAGATGGTGGTATGATAATAAAAACTTGTTATGGAAATGACCTTATTTTTTATACTAAATATAGATATTTTTATGTGCATATGGGCAACAATGACTATGGATAATTTTTTTCTTTGCTTAATGGTATTTTTTTCAAAGTTTTCTATAGTGTCCATTGTATTTTTTCCTTCCATTTAAAATACTTGAAGCTATGCTGTAGGGTATTTATTTTATGTGAGCTAAAGCTAAATAGGTTTGCTAAAGATTTGTAGGAATTTCTGGAGAGCTGTGGCATTGCAGTGTTATGTAAGAATGATTTCCCACTCTGGAAACATTGGAAATCACTGCCTTCGTTTGGTTATAACCTTTTTTAAAACTGGAAACCGATCTAAATTATTGTGAGTTTTAATTCATTCACTCAATAATTTTTTTTTACCTTTATTACTATTTAAGTTTATACTGTTTTATTTTAATACTTTGTTAGCAGCACCCTAATGGTGTCTATTTATATTGCATTTTATTTTCTATTAGGTTGTATCCAAATTTCCAGAGGGTTTGCTTATTTCTAAACTTCTTGGAGAGTTTGAGGTGAGTATTTTTTTTTTTTTAATGGCTTATGTTTCTTGTGATGGATAGAAATTTTGTTGCCACTCGTGGGATCTTCCAAGTGTGTGCCCTAGAACTTAAATATTTTGTTTTGCGTTTTGGTATCCTTTTCTTTACCAAAAGAGTTAAGAATATGGTGCTTTGTAAGTACTTCATTGTACATAGGAAGGATATCTTTACCACTTAAAATTATTATTAGAATCAAAGTTAATTTATTTTTAAGGCCTGATAATACTAAGTGTTAGTCGGCATGTGGAGAAACCAAATACGTCCTCCACTGCTTGTGCAATAGAGCCCCTTTGGAGAGCATTTTGTCAGTATCAAGTAAAGTTGAAGATTTGCACCCCCAGTGATCCAGCATTTCCACTTCTAATGTATACTCTAGAGAAACTGCTGCATGTGTGCACATGCACACATATGTAAGACGTGCACGTGGCAGCAGAGTAAAAACTGGAAACAGATTAAACGACTGTCATAGGAAGATGGATAAATTGAGGTGGACATTGATGCACTGGAATAATACACAGTAGATAAAATGAACTAGGTTTGTTGTGCAATGCAGATCATTTTTGGAGCCATCTGTTGAGTGAAAAAAATCAAGCTGCAGAATGGTAATTCAGTTATTACTTTAAATCCAATTAAAAAAATGCTAAGACCTGTATAAGTTCTATGCCAAGCTGCATTCTGACTGCTTTTCATATTGTAATTCATTTGACTTTCACAACAGACTGAGGCACAGAGCAGTGACTTGCCTAAGGGTCACATAGCCAGTAACAGGTAGATCCAGGATTTGAACCCCAGGCATCCTGGCTTCAGAATCCTAAATCTTAACTACTGTGCCATGAAAACTGTCATATATTCGCAGATATAAACACAGATATTGTGATATACTACCACATAATAGTTAAGATACATTAACCTTTATGTGCTAGGTAAAAAAAATTTGTTTTAATGTTTATTTTTGAGAGACTGAGAGAGGCAGAGCATGAGTGGGGGAGGGGTAGAGAGAGAGAGGGAGATACAGAATCTGAAGGAGGCTCCAGGCTCTAGGCTCTGAGCTGTCAGCACAGAGCCTGACCCGGGGCTCAAACCCATGAACAGCGAGATCATGACTCAGATGCTTAACTGACTGGGCCACCCAGGCACCCCTGTGCTAGTTTATAAATGATATGTAAAGTCAGGATATTATTTACTCAGTTTTGTGAAGTTGTAATGACTTCAAAATGAAATGCTTAGAACAGTGCCTGCCATTGCTCAATAAATATTAACTCTTAGAAGAAAAAGAAAGATTGAAAAGACACACATCATGGCTTGGGGTAGTGATAGAGAAAGCTTAACACTGTTTAAAAAAAATGAATCTTTTAGAGCCACACAGTTTATTTCAAATGAACTTAAGGGCTCTTTTTTTTTTAACCAGAAAATTAACTTATCTAATGAAATTCCAGAAAAAAGTCTATAATAGAATATGACTTAATTATCACAAATTTATGGATGAAATCAATCTCCTATGCGAGATTCATAACTCAAAGTGAATAGTTTTATACCACAAATGTAGCTTATGATAAAGTTCATGTCATTAAGGTTGCAAGTCAGCAATCTTGGAGAAATTAAAACAAACCTTTTAGGCTAGTCTCCAAAATCTGTAAAGAGCTCACCAAACTCCACACCCAAAAAACAAATAACCCAGTGAAGAAATGGGCAGAAAACATGAACAGACACTTCTCTAAAGAAGACATCCAGATGGCCAACAGGCACATGAAAAGATGCTCAACGTCGCTCCTCATCAGGGAAATACAAATCAAAACCACACTCAGGTATCACCTCACGCCAGTCAGAGTGGCCAAAATGAACAAATCAGGAGACTATAGACGCTGGCGAGGATGTGGAGAAACGGGAACCCTCTTGCACTGTTGGTGGGAATGCAAATTGGTGCAGCCACTCTGGAAAACAGTGTGGAGGTTCCTCAGAAAGTTAAAAATAGACCTACCCTATGACCCAGCAATAGCACTGCTAGGAATTTACCCAAGAGATACAGGAGTACTGATGCATAGGGGCACTTGTACCCCAATGTTTATAGCAGCACTCTCAACAATAGCCAAAGTATGGAAAGAGCCTAAATGTCCATCAACTGATGAATGGATAAAGAAATTGTGGTTTATATACACAATGGAGTACTACGTGGCAATGAGAAAGAATGAAATATGGCCCTTTGTAGCAACGTGGATGGAACTGGAGAGTGTTATGCTAAGTGAAATAAGGCATATCTGTATGGCAGATCTGAAAGACAGATACCATATGTTTTCACTCTTATGTGGATCCTGAGAAACTTAACAGAAACCCATGGGGGAGGGGAAGGAAAAAAAAAAAAGGTTAGAGTGGGAGAAAGCCAAAGCATAAGAGACTCTTAAAAACTGAGAACAAACTGAGGGTTGATGGGGGGTGGGTGATGGGTATTGAGGAGGGTAACTTTTGGGATGAGCACTGGGTGTTGTATGGAAACCAATTTGAAAAAAATTTCATATATTGAAAAAAAACCTTTTAATGTTACAGCAGAGCTCTTTGCTCTTCCTAGTAAACAGATTTATGCAGAAATTCACCTTGATGATTAGAAGTATATACTAAGTATAGATTTAATTTAACTTTTGTTCTAACTTGTGGAAACACTTGCTTAACCTTTATTTATCCAACGTGATATAAAAGCTACCTTTATGATTTGCTCTCTTGAAATACCTGGTGAGTAGTCTGTCATTTGTTCAAGATCCCTTGTTAAATTGCTAATTGAAGGGAAGATATAGTGCAGTGGCAGCATAGTTTTTGGCTTCTCCTGAGGCTCCACATAAAGAGAGAAAACCAGATAGCAAAACCAGAACTCCACTGATAATATCTACAACAAAACTGGGTAATATATTTTCCAAGAACAATTGTGTGGGGAGTAGTTACCAGCAGCCACAAGGTCTTACTGATACCAGTGTCTGTGTCAGGATAAAAGAGGGAAGCAGGGGAGCCAATGTCTGATGGATCTAGAAACAAAAAACTATGAAATAACCATCAGATATTCACTAGATAGTACAGCAAGCCATTTTGAAAACAGCAGCTGAGACTGGATAATATTTTGATATATCTAATAGCAGAGAGTGCAAAGCACATGTATCTAAAAGCAGGGAGTGTTTCATGGTAAGCCTTGAATTAGGCTGGAACATATAGTTACCTGTGAATTCTTGAAATGGACAGGTCAGAACTCTCTTCCAGATAGGACCAAAAATGAGGGAGAAATTGAGCAGATAGGGACCATAGAAAAAGAAGAGTCCAGATGTAAATAGGATTAAGGGAAAAGAGCCAGGACGCTTCAAAAACAAGCTACTATATATATATATTTTTTATTCATTTTTAAATTTGAATGTAGTTGACAACGTTGCATTTAGTTTCAGGTGTACCACATAGCAACTTGACAAGTTTAAATATAATGGTGTGTTTACTGAAAGTGTAGCTACCATCTGTCACCATACAACACTTATAATATCATGGACTGTATTTCTTGTGCTGTGCCTTAATTTCTGTGACTTATTCCGTAACTAGAAGCCTGTATCTCCCACTTCCCTTTACCCATTTGGCCCCTCCATTCCATCCCCTCCCTTCTGGAAGCCATCAGTTTGTTCTGTGTGTTTACAAGTCTGATTCTGCTTTTTGTTCTTTGTTTGTTTGCTTTTAGATTTCACATATAGTGAACTTATATGGAATTTGTCTCTGACTTATTTCACTTAGCATAATATTTTTTAGATCCATCCATGTTGTTGGCAAGATCCCATTCTTTTTTATGATTGGGTAATTGTGTGTGTGTGTGTGTACACCACGTCTTCCTTATCCATTCATCTACTGATGGATTCTTAGGTTGCTTCCATATCTTGGATATTGTAAATAATGCTGCAATAAATATAGGGGTGCATAAATTAGTGTTTTCATTTTCTTTGGGTAAATTACCCAATAGTGGAATTGTTGGATCATCCTGTATTTCTATTTTTAATTTTTTGAGGGATATCTACAGTGGTTATAGTAGGATACTATATTTTTTTTTTAATTTTTTTTCAACATTTATTTATTTTTGGGACAGAGAGAGACAGAGCATGAACGGGGGAGGGGCAGAGAGAGAGGGAGACACAGAATCGGAAACAGGCTCCAGGCTCTGAGCCATCAGCCAAGAGCCTGACGCAGGGCTCGAACTCACGGACCGCGAGATCGTGACCCGGCTGAAGTCGGACGCTTAACCGACTGCGCCACCCAGGCGCTCCAGGATATTATATTTTTTAACAGTATATGAAAATAGTAGAAGAAGGAACTCTGTGTAGCACAAAAGCCATCCAATGTGATGTTTTAGAAATTAGGAGAAAGAATTTCACCTAAAATGTGCAACAGAAGAGGATCAGGGTCAAACCTCTTCATTGTGTTAAGAAAAAAGAGAAGAAGAAGTAGAATATATTTACAGGTAGTGAAAGTATATCAGAAACACATGCCCCTATACAGATCAAAACTGAATCTTCTTTTTCAAAATGATACATTGAGAAAGTGATATAAAACATGATATAAAACATAAATCCAAAATACATGAGTTTGAAAATAAGGTAATAATAGACTGGAAAGAATGGGAAATGAAAGAAAAAGTCATTTCCAAAATGAAGACTAAACTGCAAAGATGACAAGAGCAAAAATGCAACAGATAATGCTCTCAGAAAAACAAATAAATATGAGCAACCTTTTGAAAATCAAAAGGAAATGAAGGAAACACTGGGCATCCAGGCATAAAAAAGTCTGTAAGGTTTTTGAAATCTAGTGAGAAACTCAGGTATGCAAATAAATTAAGATGATACTGTGTCTGAGTAGCATATATTGGAACAGTCTTGAAGGTATTACCAATTCTGGACGTAGCGTAAAAAAACTATCTGAAGTTACTAGATCAATACCTAAAAGTAAGCAGAAACTGGACACGTTTCAGTATTTGCAAGAGGGAAGGCTCCCACCCTGTTTTTGTTTTGGCACCTCTTGTTTGCCTAGATTTTGTCCTGATGGTGGTCCCCATCCAATGTTTGGAATTTGGACAAAAAATCAGAAGTTTTTGCTTCCTCAAGTAACCAAAGGAGCTACATAAGCAGCTGAGAAATGAGAAATTTTAGGATGGAGACAGCTACAGAGAAGTTGCATTAAATTCTTCATGTAAATTCTCCCCAAATCTCTGGCTGACAGTTGAACTGCACATAGTTAGGGTAGGCTCAAAGCAGCCTACTAAGGCTAAAAGAACTGAATATATTTTGGCTGTTGACCATTACAGAGAGGCAAACTTTGTGTTTAAGTTCAGCCAAATTAATTCCCTGCTGAAACAAAGCAAAAAGCAATAGTCTTAAAAGGAATATAAATGATTCCTAAGTCTTTACACTATATAATTCATGATGTCCAGGATACGAAACAAATTACTAAATATATTAAGAAACAAGAAAATGCGATCCTTGGTGAAGAGAAAAAGTAATCAGTGCAAACATTGGTAACGCAGATGTTGAAGTTAGAAAAAGCGTTTTAAAGGCACTTTTATAGTCACATAAAAGGATATAAAGAAATACATGTTTTCAGCATTACCTTGATTTCAAAACCAGACAAAGATCCCATTAAAAAGGAAAGCTACAGACCAGTTTTCCTGATGAACATGGATGGAAAAATTCTCAAGAAGATATTAGCCAACCGGATCCAACAATACGTTAAAAAAAAATTTATTCACCATGATCAAGTGGGGTTCATTCCTGGGCTGCAGGGCTGGTTCAGTATCCACAAATTAATCAGTGTGATACAGCACATTAATAAAAGAAAGGACAAGAACCACATGATCCTCTCAATAGATGCAGAGAAAGGATTTGACAAAATATGGCATCCTTTCTTGATAAAAACCCTCAAGAAAGTAGGGATAGAAGGATCATACCTCAAGATCATAAGAGCTGTATATGAAAGACACACTGCTAATATCATCCTCAGTGGCGAAAACCTGAGAGCTTTCCCCCTAAGATCAGGAACACAACAGGGATGTCCACTCTCACTGCTGTTAATCAACACGGTATTGGAAGTCTTAGCCTCAGCAATCAGACAACACAAAGAAATAAAAGGCTTCCAACTCACAGAGGAAGTCAAAACGTTTTACTCTTTGCAGGTGACATGATACTCTATATGGAAAACCCATAAGATTCCACTAAAAAACTGCTAGAACTGATCCATGAATTCAGCAGTGTCACAGTATATAAAATCAATGCACAGAAATTGGTTGCATTTCTATATACCAATAATGAAGTAGCAGAAAGAGAAATCAAGGAATTGATCCCGTTTACAATTGCACCAAAACCCATAAAATATCTAGGAATAAACCTGACTGAAGAGGTAAAAAATTTATACACTGAAAACCATAGAAAGCTTATGAAATAAATTGAAGACGACACAAAAAATACTCCATGCTCCTGGATAAGAAGAACAAATATTGTTAAAATGTCAATACTACCGAAAGTAATCTACATATTCAATGCAATCCCTATCAAAATAACACAAGCATTCTTCACCGAGCTAGAACAAACAGTCCTAAAATTTGTATGGAACCAGAAAAGACCCCAAATAGCCAAAGCAATCTTGAAAAAGAAAACCAAAGCAGGAGGCATCACAATTCTGGACTTCAAGCTGTATTACAAAGCTGTAATCATCAAGACAGTATGGTACTGGCACAAGAACAGACACTCAGATCAGTGGCACAGAACTGAGAACCCAGAAATGGACCCACAAACCTATGGCCAATTGATCTCTGACAAATCAGAAAGAATATCCAATGGAATAAAGACAGTCTCTTCAGCAAGTGGTGCTGGGAAAACTGGACAGCGGCATGCAGAAAAATGAACCTGGACCACTTTCTTACACCATACACAAAAATAAAATGGATGAAAGACCTCAATGTAAGACCAGAAGCCATCAAAATCCTCGAGGAGAAAGGCAGAACCCTCTGTGACCTAGGCTGCATCAACACGTCTCTGGAGGCAAGGGAAACAAAAGCAAAAATGAACTACTGGGATCTCATCAAGATAAAAAGCTTCTGCACAGTGAAGGAAAACAATCAGCAAAACTAAAAGGCACCTGACAGAATGGGAGAAGATACTTGCAAACAACCTATCAGATAAAGGGTTAGTATCCAAAATCTATAAAGAACTTATCAAACTCAACACCCAAAAAACAAATAATCCAGCTTAGAAATGGGCAAAAGACATGAATAGACACTTCTCCAAGGAAGACATCCAGATGGCCAACTGACACATGAAAAAATGCTCCACATCACTCATCATCAGGGAAATACAAATCAAAACCACAATGAGATACCACCTCACACCCGTCAGAATGGCTAACATTAACAACTCAGGCAACAACGGATGTTGGAGAGGATGTGGATAAAGGGGAACCCTTTTATACTGCTGGTGGGAATGCAAACTGGTGCAGCCACTCTGGAAAACAGTATGGAGGTTCCTTGAAAAATTAAGAATAGAACTATTCTATGACCCAGCAATTCCACTAAGTATTTATACAAAGGATACAGGTGTGCTGTTTCGAAGGGGCACATACACCTCAATGTTTATAGCAGCGCTGTCAACAATGGCCAAAGTATAGAAAGAGCCCAAGTGTTCATTGACAGATGAATGGATAAAGAAGATACGGTGTGTACACACACACACACACACACACACACACACACACACACACACACACACACAATGGAGTACTACTCGGCAATCAAAAAGAATGAAATCTTTCTATTTGCAACAACGTGGATGGAACTAGAGTGTATTATGCTAAGCAAAACTAGAGGAAGACAAGTATCACGATTTCACTCGTGTGGAATTTAAGATACAAAACAGATGAACATAAGGGAAGGGAAGCAAAAATAATATAAAACAGAGAGGGGGACAAAACATAAGAGACTCTTAAATATAAAGAACAAACTAAGTGTTGTTGCAGGGGTTATGGGTGGGGGGATGGGCTAATGGTCAGGGGGCATTAAGGAAGACACCTACTGGGATGAGCCCTGGGTGTTATATGTAGGGAATGAATCACTGGATTCTACTCCTCAAATCATAAGTGCACTATATGCTAACATATAAATTGTAAATTTAAATGTAAATTAAAAAAAAACTTTATTGTTACTGATATGAATATTAAGCAATTTTACTCTGTAAAAATGAATTCCTAGTGGGGAATTACAATGTAGTTTGATACATTAAAGTTATTTTATGATTACTACACTAAAATTTTTTGAAGATTCTTCTCACTGAAAACCAAGAAAACCTTTGGTAATGACAAAGCAAAAGCTGATTGGAGGGTTTTGAAGTTAATGCTAATATGAATTGCAAGTTATTTTTACAGTGGCTTCATTCAATATGACAAGAACAAAATTTTTTAACTGTTGTTTGTTTTTATTGGTAATATTTTTCACCATCTTGAGTATTCCTCAGATGTTTTTAAGTTGAATAGTTATGAAATGGAATATAAATTATTAACTTACTGGAATTTATATGTGTAATCACAATTGATGATGACAATCCTTACGAATTTTTCTTTCCCATGTAACCATGCACTGTTTTCTACAGAACTAAATATTGATGAAAACTTAAAAAATAAGAAAATAAAGTTAAATGAAGTCATGAGGTGAGGCTCTAATCCGGTAAGACTGGTGTCCTTTTAAGAAGAGCAAGAGATAACTAGGAGTGCGTGAGTGCAGAGTAAAGTCCATATGAGGGCACAGTGAAAAAGCAGCTGTCAGCAAGCCAAGGAGAAGCCTCCTTGCCATGTATTTGATCTTGGGCTTTCCAGCCTCCAGACCTGTGAGAAAATATAAATGTCTGTTGTTTAAGCCCCCCCATTTGTGGCATTTTGTTACAGCATCTCTGCTTATACTAATACGATATCTAAGATTTTTACCTATTTAAAAAAAATACATATGCTCATATTGAATGAACAGATAAAATATGTTAATAGAGAAAAATGATTTTCTAGAACTGGAAATAATAGAAGTAAAAAATTCACTGTAGTATCTTAACAAATTGGAAATGGCAGAAGAAACCATCAGTGAACTTTAAGACAGATCAACAGAAATAATTCAGTCTGAAGGACAGAGAAAATAAGGATAAGAAAAAAAGCAGAGTCTGAGAGACTGCTGGGAAAATACCAAGTGGTGTAACATATGTGTAATTGGTGTGGAGAGAAAGGGCAAAATATTTGAAAATATGGCTGGAAGTATTCCAAATTTTATGAAAAGTTTACAGATTTAAGAAGCCCAGATAATCCCACACAGTGAATACAAAGAAAACCTTACACAGGCACATTCTAGTCAAACTGCAGTAAACCAAAGATAATTAGAAAATTCTGAAAGAAGCCAGAGAAAAATGATTTTCAGAGAAGATCCTGAAAGCACCCAACAAAATGCACACGGTTGAACAATGATACAAATGATGACTGACTTCTCATTAAAAACAATAACTAGAAGATAGTGGAAGTATATCTTTAAAGTGCTCAAAGGAAAAATGTTAGGCCAATATTTTGTATCCAGTGATAGTGTCTTTTTTAATGTAATTAATTTTTTCTTTTATTTATTGAGAGACCACTCAAGCAAGGGAGGGGTAGAGGGGGAGAATCTTTTTTTTTTTTTTTTAATTTTTTTTTTTCAACTTTTTTTAATTTATTTTTTTGGGACAGAGAGAGACAGCATGAACGGGGGAGGGGCAGAGAGAGAGGGAGACACAGAACCAGAAGCAGGCTCCAGGCTCTGAGCCATCAGCCCAGAGCCTGACACGGGGCTCGAACTCACGGACCGCGAGATCGTGACCTGGCTGAAGTCTGATGCTTAACTGACTGCGCCACCCAGGCGCCCCTAGAGGGGGAGAATCTTAAGCAGGCTGCACACTCAGTGTGGAGTCTGACGTGGGGCTCTGTTTCACACCTGTAAGATCATGATCTGAGCCAAAATCAAGAGTGAGATGCTAAACTGACTGAGTGAGAGACCCAGGTGCCCATCCAATGATGATATCTTTTAAGAATGAAAGTAAAATAAAGACATTTTCAAATAATCAAAAATTGAGAATAGTAAGCAGTCCTGCACTATAAGAAATTCTAAAGAACTTTCTTCAGGAGCAATGAAATGATTCTAGATTGGACTTAAATCTGCAGGAAGAATTGAAGAGCACAGGAAATGGGTATATATGAGTTTTCTTTTTTTTTATTTTTTAATTTACATCCAATTTAGTTAGCATATAGTGCAAAAATGATTTCAGGGTTAGTTACCCATTTAGCCCATCCCCCCTTCCACAACCCCTCTAGTAGCCCTCTGTTTGTTCTCTATATTTAAGAGTCTCTTATGTTTTGTCCCCTCCATGTTTTTATATTATTTTTGCTTCCCTTGTGTTCATCTGTTCTGTGTCTTAAAGTCTTCATATGAGTAAAGTCATATGGTATTTGTCTTTCTCTGACTAATTTTGCTTAGCATAATAACCTCTAGTTCCATCCACATATTGTAAATGGCAAGATTTAATTCTTTTTGGTTGCCGAGTAGTACTCCGTGTGTGTGTGTGTGCGCGCGCGCGCGCGCGCGTGCACGCGCTCATGCGTGCCACATCTTCTTTATCCATTCATTCATCGGTGGACATTTGGGCTCTTTCCATAATTTGGCCATTGTTGATAGTGCTGCTACAAACATTGGGGTGCATGTGTCCCTTTGAAACAGCATACCTGGGTGGCGCAGTCGGTAAAGCGTCCGACTTCAGCCAGGTCACGATCTCTCAGTCCGTGAGTTCGAGCCCCGCGTCAGGCTCTGGGCTGATGGCTCAGAGCCTGGAGCCTGTTTCTGATTCTGTGTCTCCCTCTCTCTCTGCCCCTCCCCCGTTCATGCTCTGTCTCTCTCTGTCCCAAAAATAAATTAAAAAAAAAAAAAAAAAAAAAAAAGAAACAGCATACCTGTATTCCTTGGATAAATACCTGGTAGTGCAATTGCTGGGTCGTAGGGTAGTTCTGTTTTTAATTTTTTGAGGAACCTCCATACTGTTTTCCAGAGTGGCTGCACCACTTTGTATTCCCACCAGCAGTGTAAAAGAGATCCTCTTTCTCCACATCCTCTCCAACATCTGTTGTTGCCTGAGTTGTTAATGTTAGCCATTCTGACGGGTGTGAGGTGGTATCTCATTGTGGTTTTGATTTGTATTTCCCTGATGATGAGTGATGTGGAGCATTTTTTCATGTGTCAGTTGGCCATCTGGATGTCTTCTTTGGGGAGGTGTCGATTCATGTCTTCTGCCCATTTCTTCACTAGATTATTTGTTTTTTGGGTGTTGAGTTTGGTAAGTTCTTTATAGATTTTGGATACTAACCCTTTATCTGATAGGTCGTTTGCAAGTATTTTCTCCCATTCTGTCAGGTGCCTTTTAGTTTTGCTGATTGTTTTCCTTCACTGTGCAGAAGCTTTTTATTTTGATGAGGTCCCAGTAGTTCATTTTTGCATTTGTTTCCCTTGCCTCTGGAGACGTGTTGAGTAAGAAATTGCTGTGGCTAAGATCAAAGAGGTTTTTGCCTACTTCTCAAGGATTTAAAAAAAAAATTTAAAAAAAAAATTTTTTTTTTCAACGTTTATTTATTTGTGGGACAGAGAGAGACAGAGCATGAACGGGGGAGGGGCAGAGAGAGAGGGAGACACAGAATCGGAAACAGGCTCCAGGCTCTGAGCCATCAGCCCAGAGCCTGACGCGGGGCTCGAACCCACGGACCGCGAGATCGTGACCTGGCTGAAGTCGGACGCTTAACCGACTGCGCCACCCAGGCGCCCCTAAAAAAATTTTTTTTAATGTTTATTATTGAGAGACAGACACAAAGCATGAGTGGGGGAGGGGTGGTGTGGGGAGACACAGAATCTGAAATAGGCGCCAGGCCCTGAACTGTCAGCACAGAGCCCGACATGGGGCTTGAACTCACAGACTGTGAGATCATGACCTGAACCAAAGTCGGTCACCTAACCAACTGAGCCACCCAGGTGCCCCTCTCCTCAAGGATTTTGGTGACTTCCTGTTACATTTAGGTCTTTCATCCATTTTGAGTTTATTTTTGTGTATGGTGTAAGAAAGTTGTCCAGGTTCATTTTTCTGCATGTCGCTGTCCAGTTTTCCCAGCACCACTTGCTGAAGAGACTGTCTTTATCCCACTGAATATTCTTTACTGCCTTGTCAAAGATTAGTTGGCCATACGTTTGTGGGTCCATTTCTGGGTTCTCTGTTCCATTGGTCTGAATGTCCATTCTTGTGCCAGTACCATACTGTCTTGATGATTACAGCTTTGTAATACAGCTTGAAGTCCAGAATTGTGATGCCTCCTGCTTTGGTTTTCTTTTTTAAGATTGCTTTGGCTATTTGGGGTCTTTTCTGGTTCCATACAAATTTTAGGGCTGTTTGTTCTAGCTTGGTGAAGAATGCTTGTGTTATTTTGATAGGGATTGCATTGAATATGTAGATTGCTTTGGGTAGTATTAACATTTTAACAATATTCTTATCCAGGAGCATGGAATATTTTTCCATTTTTTTGTGTCATCTTCAGTTTATTTCATAAGCTTTCTATGGTTTTCAGTGTATAGATTTTTCACCTCTTTGGTTAAATTTATTCCTAGGTATTTTACGGTTTTTGGTGTATATGACTTCTTTCATCAATTAAATATATGACTGCTTAAAGCAAAAATTATTACATAATTGGGTTTGTAACATGTAGGTGCAATACATGTGAAAACTATAGCATAATGAGTGGAGTGCATGGAGCTATAGGTTTCAAGGTTCTTTATAATTTATATGAGGTTGTACAGTCATACTGAAAAGTTAAGGCTCTATAAAGAAGCCATAAAAATGCAGATTTGCAGCTATAAAACCAGTAGATAAATTAAAATGGAATTATATAAAAATACTTTGTAAACCCTAAGGAAGATAGGGCTTACCGATCAGCTCTCTTGCTTAAAAGATGGTGAAGGAACAAAGTCTGAGAGGAACAGAATTCAGATAGTATCAGAAAAAATTGAAGAGAAAAGTGGTAGCTGTAAATCCAATTACATTAATTTCATAAATGTAAGTATACTAAATATTTGGTTTAATGCAATTATAAGACAGGGTGAAAAGGCAAGGTACAACTAGCTGTCATCCATAAGAAACACACTGTAAATATAAAGACAGAGACTGAAAGGAAAAGATGAATAACATGTACAGGTACATGCAGTAAGCATAAAAGGACTGAATTGATTTAAAAAAATCAGATAGGGGCACCTGGCTGGCTCACTCTGTGGAAGTGTGCAACTCTTGATCTCAGGGCTGTGAGTTTGAGCCCCATGTTGAGTGTAGAGCTTACTTAAAAAATAAAATAAAATATTTAAGAAAATCAGATAAAGCAGAGTTCAAGACAAAGTATATTATCAGAGGGCCCTTTCATAAGGGTAAAGGATCAATTTATTAGGAAAACACAACAGTTAAATATGTGTTTACCTATTATTTTAAAATAAATGGTCCAAAAATGGACAGAACAGTTATTTCCATAAACAGATTTTTTTCCCCAGCAGTTGATGGGATAGTAAAAAAAATGAATAAGGACATAGAAAATCTGAAACACCTCTTTACCATTTTGATCTATTTTATAGAACACTAGACTCCGCAGTTGCAGAATACACATTCTATCCAAGTATACATGGGACATTTGCTAAGATAGAACATAGAATAGAGTTAGCTATAGAATGAAGTCTTAAAAAGTTTCAAAATACTGAAATCATAGAGTATGTTCTCTTATTAAGAAGGAATTAAATTACAAATCAATAAATTAATTAAGAATTAACCCTTCAGATAATTTGGAAATTAAGTAGCGTTCTTCTAAATAATTATTAGAGAAGAAATTACAGGGAAATTAGAAAATATTTCCAGCTGCACGGTAATGAAAATGGAACATATCATCTGTGAGATGCAGCCAAAGCAGTCGTCTTATGGGAATTTATAGCTCTGAAATGCCCAGATTAGAAAAGGAGAAAGGTATAAAACCATCACTGATCTAGGGGTTTACCTTAAGAAGGCTAGAGAAAGAGGAGCAAAGTAAACTCAACAAGTAGGAGGAAGCTAAGGATAGAAATCAATAAATTACCAATTAAGAGAAAGTTAACAAAGCCAAATGTTGATTCACCAAAACTGATGAACCACTGAATACTTAGGAATAAAAAGAGAGGGCACAGATTGCAGTATTATGAAGGAAGAAGATTTTGCCATTATAGATAATTTAGTATTCTACAGGTACTAAAATGACAGTAAGGGAATTTATAAACTGTGCCAGTCATTTGACAACTTAGATGAAATGGGCAGGTTCTACAAAAAGCAAATTGAACCTGAAGAGGAGAAATAAAATTGTCTTTATTTGCAGAAAACATGATTGTCTGTAGAATATATTAAGGAATCCAAGAAAAAGCTACTATAATAAGTGAATTTACTGAGACCAAAGGTTCATGGTTTAATATTTTAAAAATCTGTTACATTTCCCGATAAAGCAGAAAACAATTGGAAAATGAAATTTAGAAATTCCTACTTACAATAGTGTCAAATTACTTGAAGATAAGATTAAGAAACATAAAACATTTACACTGAAAACTGCTAAACATTGCTGAGAGAAATGCAAGAAGAATTTATTTTTTTAAATTTAATTTTTTTTTAATTTAATTTTTAAATATAATGTATTGTCAAGTTGGCTAACATACAGTTTGTACAGTTGGCTCTTGGTTTTGGGGGTAGATTCCCCTGGTTCATTGCTTACATACAATACCCAGTGCTCATCCCAGCAAGCGTCCTCCTCAGTGTCCACCACCCATTTTCCCCCTCTCCCCTGCCCCCCCCCCTGCCATCAACCCTCAGTTCTCTGTATTTAAGAGTCTCTTATGGTTTGCCTCCTTCCCTCTCTGTTTGTAACTATTTTTCCCCCTTACCTCCCCCCATGGTCTTCTGTTAAGTTTCTTGAGTTCCACATAGGAGTGAAAACGTACGATACCTGTCTTTCTCTGACTGACTTATTTCACTTAGCATAATATCTTCCAGTTCCATCCACGTTGTTGCAAATGGCATGATTTCATTCTTTCTTATTGCCAAGTAGTATTCCATTGTATATATAACCCACATCTTTTATATCCATTCATTAGTTGATTGACATTTAGACTCCTTCCATAATTTGGCTGTTGTTGAAAGCGCTGCTGTAAACATTGGGGTATATGTGCCCCTATGAATCAGCACTCCTGTATCCTGTGGATAAATTCATGGTAGTACAATTGCTGGGTCATAGGATAGTTCTATTTTTAATTTTTTGAGGAACCCCGTACTGTTTTCCAGAGTGGCTTCACCAGTTTGCATTCCCACCAGCAGTGCGAGAGGGTTCCCGTTTCTCCACATCCTCACCAACATCTGTTGTTTCCTGAGTTAATTTTAGCCACTCAGACTGGTGTGAGGTGGTATCTCAGTGTGGCTTTGATTTGTATTTCCCTGATGATGAGTGATGTTGACTTGAGCATCTTTTCATGTGTCTGTTTGCCATCTGGATGTCTTGTTTGGAAAAGTGTCTGTTTATGTCTTCTGCCCATTTCTTCACTGGATTATTTGTTTTTCAGGTCTTGAGTTTGGTAAGTTCTTTATAGATTTTGGGTACTAACCCTTTATCTGATACATCATTTGTAAATATCTTCTCCCATTCCATCGGTTACCTAACCGAAGATGTAAAAGATCTGTATGCTGAAACTATAGAAAACTTATGAAGGAAATTGAAGAAGACACAAAGAAAGGGAAAAACATTCCATGCTCATGGATTGGAAGAATATACTGTTAAAATGCCAATACTACCCAAAGCAATTTACACATTCAATGCAATCCCAATCAAAATTGCACCAGCATTCTTCTCAAAGCTTGAACAAACAATCCTAAAATTTGTATGGAACCACAAAAGACCCTGAATAGCCAAAGTAATATTGAAAAAGAAAACCAAAGCGGGAAGCATCACAATCCCAGACTTTAGCCTCTACTACAGAGAAGAATTTAAATAGAGAGCTGTAACACATTTATGGCTGAGAAGTCTCAGTATTGTTATTCATTGCTAGATTCATTACATTTGCCATTATAATTCCTGAAGGCTATGTGTAAATCTTGAAAAACCCACGGATTAGCCATATATGAGTATACTTGAAGAGATCTACTCAGATGCACTCAAATGATTTTTGACAGAGGTGTCAAAGGAATTAAGTGGGGAAAGGAAAATCTGTTCAGCAAATGATTCTGGAACATCTGAATATCCATAAAGGAAAAAAATGAACCTCAGCCCCAACTTCATACTGTGTACAAAAGTTAATTTGAGATGCATCATAGACCCAAATGAAAATTTAAACATCTAGAAGAAAACACATATTCACAATCTGGGTTTGGATAAGAGTTTCTTTCTTAGGACATAGCAATAATTGTTTAAAGGAAAATTGACAATGAGGCTTTATTAAAACTCTCTCTGGGAGAGGCACAGACTACAGACTTGGAAGAAATACTTAAAACCATCATCTAAAAGACTTAAATCTAGAGTACATAAAGAGCCTTCTGTAGCTCCATTACAAAAAGGCAGACAACTCCATTAAATTGCATAAAGATTTGAACGCTTTACAGATGTAGATATGTGAGTGATTAATAGTATAAAGCACAAATGATGGTAAACTTGTATTTTTGGTACGAATATAAAATGGTGCAATTACTTTGGAAAATGTCCTGTTTCTTATAAAATAATTATATGTATACCCTTTGACCCAGAATTATACTCTTAGATATTTACCCAAGAAAAATCAAAGCCTGTGCTCCCCCCCTCCCGCCAAAGACTTCTATATAATATAGCAGCTTTATACTTGCTTAATAGCCCAAACTGAAAATGCTATTATTCATCAATCGGAAAATGAATAAAGATATTATGATACATTCTACTACAATGAAATACTTATTCAACATTAAGAGATAAGCTACTCCTTTGGATTCTGTGTCTCCTTCTCTCTCTGCCCCTCCCCCACTTGCACTCTGTCTCTCAAAAATAAACGTTAAAATTTTTTAAAACTGTCTCTCAAAAATAAACGTTAAAATTTTTTAAAAAAGAGATAAGCTACTGACACATGAACCAACATGGATGAATCTGAGAAACGCTGTGGAGCGAAATCTCACACAATGGAGTATTATTGGATGTGTTCCATTTGAAGTGCAAAATAGCCAAAGTTAATCTGTGGTGAAAAAGAGTTGTTTGTCTCTGGGAAAGGGAGAACTTACTGGACTGTTGGAAATGTTCTAGATCTTGAATACTTTCACTTTTTCAAAGCTAATTTAATTGTAAGCTTAAGTTTTAAACATTTCACTGTATGTAAATTTTTACCTTAAAAAAATGAACAGATCTTGAACTCAGCTAATTATGTACATGCTAACTTATTTTGGGGTGAAGGGCAGGTTCCTTTGAAATGTATAAAAAGATAAGATGGATTGGTAGGTGGATGGATTGATAGATGATAAAGCAAATTTAGTGGAATACTAATAATTGTGGTAGATGGTAGGTGGTAGATGTTCACTGTCTAACTCTTTCACCTTTTGTTGTGGTTGAAATTTTTCATAAGAAAATGCTGGAAAAAAATGAACAAAGAAAAAGATTTAAGAGAAAGTAACAGATTTTGAAAACATGCCAAGAAGAGCCAATATAGAAGTAATAAAACCAAAGAATGGAACACAACAAATACTGAAAACTGTAATTTGAGTGAACTTTACTGAAATGGAAAATGTGAAACTATATATTGAAAGAACACATGACATATGTGAGAATGTTGACCAGAATGACCCACACCAAAATTACCGGACTTAAAGAACAGTCCTTTGGGCATCTAAAACAAAAAGAGCAAGTGACTTATAAGGGAGACAGAATTAGGTTATAGATATTTTCACAGTAGTGTTTTATACTAGAAGAAAAGAGAGTAACATATTTCCTATACTCAAGGAAACAAAATGTAGGTCAAGGATTTTATAACTAGCAAAATTGACTTTGAACTATAGAAAGCCAATGAAGCTATTATCACCATGTAAGAATTTAAGAACTGTTGTTCTGATGAGCCCTTCTCAAGGAGTCTACCGGACAATGAACTTCAGATAACCAGAAATGTTGAGTGATACCAACAGAAGAACTAATCTGTGTTACTTATAAAACTAAGACCAAATGAGAGTTAGAAATGAGAGAATATATAATGGCTATATACTCTGACAATGTAGATAAAGAACAATTACACAAAATGGTAGAAAGAGAAGGGGTCAGCACAGGCAAAAAAGTTTGATTGCTTTTATTAATGGTATTGATGTTAGTACTGTTATTCAGTTTTGAGACTTGTGTATTGTATAGAGCATTGAATAATTATGGAATATATGGGATTAATTATGGGATAATTTTTATTGTGTACATAGTCTAGTTGCATATGCAGAATCTGGAATGTCTTGTCATTCCAGACTAGCAAGGAAGCTTATTAATGACTAGGTTCACATCAGGATGGCTTAGGAATCCACTTGAGTTAGTTGAGGTTTCAATAATGGTAATACTTGCAGTGTTTTTGAAACCCACCAAGTATGTTTAACTCTTTGAGTTGCTCTGATATTAAAAACTAATTGTTTATCTTGGAGGATGATAGAGTACCAATTTATTTTCTTGAAAAAAGATTAAAAGAAGGAGCCAATCACTTATCCCTGTTTTCCAAATAATCTGGTATGACTGGGTAACCAAGCAGCAGATGAGTGGAGCATATCTCTATAAAATGTTCCAACTAAATAACAAAAAAGAATTGATACAATTTCACTCTACAATTTCTCTTAGTAAAATAGTGGATCTAGGCATTGACCAGGAATGGCTACTAACACCATCAAAAAAGAGACAGCTAGACGTTACATGCCTCTTCATAAATACAGCATCACTTACAGTCATGGAGCAGGAGTCTGACCAAGCCTTTGGATCTAGCTGTCAGTTTGCAGAAAATAGTGTTTGCACTATGAGTATGTCATCTGCAAAATCCACACAGTGAGGAAATGAAATCAGGTTAATAGGAAATATTCATATATTTGAAGGCATAAATATAAACTCTATGGAAGAAATAATATAGCTAAAATTGGAGATGGAAGAGAGAAATCAAGGAAAGTGGGAGTAGAAATACATCAATTCTTCCTTGCTTATGGTTGGGAGTCTGTATCAACCTGGAGGCATAACAAAGAAATTAGGAAAAAATATATCTGACATACCAATCAGTGGACAGAACCAACTTACTAAAACTGATTTTCAGAATCACAAAGCAAAACTCAATTTTTCATGTACTGATATGGAATTCTCCCTGTATTAACTGAAAGCAAAAATGGGCACAATAAATATATGTTGAAACATGATGTGTATTCATGTTTTGACAATTTCTAGAAAGTTGCCTAAGAAACTGGTGATTTTGGTTTGTGCAAGAAACTGGTAATAATGGTTACCTCCAGGGAAGTGATCTCCTGGACCACTGAGGGTTGGGAGTGAGCCAGAGACTTAGTTTTTGCTGTATGTTTTTTTTGAACCTTCTAAATATCATGTATTTAAAAAGTAATAAAATCCTTTCCATCCTAGTCTTGTATTTGACTGACTTGCATGTTCATAGTACTAGGTACTTACAGACAAGGTAAAGAAACCATTAAAGAGACTAATGAACATAAAAGGTAAAGAAGTCATAATATGTAATGTGCAAAGAAGTAGAGACATAAAGGTTGTGTGGGTGGCTTAGTCAGTCAAGTGTTGGACTTTTGATTTTGGCTCAGGTCATAATGTCATGGTTTTTGAGTTCAAGCCCTCTGTCAGGCTCTGTGCTGACAGTGCAGAGCCTGCTTGGGATTCTCCGCTGTGTACATACTCTCCCTCAAAATAAATAAACTTTAAAAAAAGTAGAGATACAGTGTCATTTACCATTACGTGTCCCCTGTCTTCTACCAAGCCTTTCTCTCTTGGTATTTTCACGATTGGTTATAGAGGTGATATTAATGACCGTTTAAAACCATGACTTGGCTGATGCTGGGCCCTCATTTTTCAAGTGTTTTGGAAGAAGTCATAAAAGAGTAGAGTTGGGTCTCAGCATCCATCAACAAGAAGGTATACAGCTGTCTCATCCTCTATTGGAGGTCCATTCTTTTAGAGGGTTTGCTTTCTGTGTTTCTATTGATTTTTCCCTAAGGTTATTAAGTCAGAGAAAGTTTATTTCCTACTCGAAGTTGGAGGAACAGAAAAAGAACTATGAATAGCTCAACTGCTTTACCTTGGTTAGGGAGACAAAAGTTTGACAATTTGAACATTTTTTTCTCTTTAGAGGGAGCCTGAGAATAGGGGAGAGAGAGGGAGAGGCAGAGGGAGGGTGTGCAGAACCCTGTGTGGTGCTCAAACTCATGAACCATGAGATCATTATCTGAGCTGAAATCAAGAGTCAGTTGCTCAGTTGACTGAGCCACCCAGATGCTCCAAGAATTTGAACAATTTAATAGGAGATCTTACTAAAAAGGGCAAAGTGCCAATTTACTGTGCAGTTTAAACCAAACATTTAGTATATACCCTGTATATACATTTTTTTATTTGGTGTAATTTTTTCCTAAGGCAAGAGAAACAATATTGTGGGTGATAACACTGATACCTGCTTAGTCATCTCAGCTTCTAGGGTGAAATCCTAGAATTTTAAGGAAATATTTTAAAATCATATTACTTTATTGCATGTTGAAAATGGTAGTGAATACTTTCAAAACTGAGAAATATCAAGTTTTATTATGACTTTTGTATTTTGTGTACCGCCCTTTATTCTTTTGCTTTATAATTAGACATTGTTAAGAACAGGAGGTAAAAAGTACCCTGATTTTCACTTCATTGTACCACATACTATATTTCTTTATAAAGTTTATTTATTTATTTTGAGAGAGACAGCAAGCAGAGGAAGGGAAGAGGGAGAGAGAGAATCCCAAGCAGGCTTCACACTGTCAGTGCAGAGCCCAACATGGGGCTCAAACTCATGAAACTGTTAGATCATGACCTGAGCCGTAATCAGGATTTAGAGGCTTAATTGACAGAGCCACCCAGGTGCCCCACCATATACTTTAAAAGGAAGTTGAAACTGGCCTGGAAGCTTTATGTTGTAGTTCTCTAGGTTTGGATTATACCTATATGGAAACAAGCCTTTAATACCTGAGATTGCTGACCCTTACAAATTTAGTTTGACTAAACCAAAATTAAAAAAAAATTTTTTTTTCTTAATGTTTTTATTTATTTTTGAGACAGAGACAGAGCATGAGCAGGGGAGGGGCAGAGAGAGAGGGAGACACAGAATCCGAAGCAGGCTCCAGGCTCTGAGCCATCAGCACAGACCCCAATGTGGGGCTCGAACTCACAGACTGTGAGATCATGACCTGAGCTGAAGTCGGATGCTCAACTGACTGAGCCACCCAGGCGCCCCTGACTAAACCAAAATTAAGACATTGTTTTAATTTGTGTATGTATCTGTATATATTGTATTCCATTTATCTAATGTTTTATGTTATTTTTGTTTCTTTTGTGACAGATAATCTTTAAAGAGCAACTTTCACCAAAAAAATTGGGCTTCTTAAATGTGACAGAACTCGTTGGAGCTCTTAGTGACATTCTGCGTGTTGAGTTCAGGGAAGGAGAACAAGACTTACTGGTGTTTGATGCTGATATGAAGCCACTCCCGCCTGGTGAGTTGAATCACAATATGATGCAAACCTGATTTTTTCTTTTTAAATTGAAGTATAGTTAACATCCATTTATATTAGTTTCAGGGGTACAACATAGTGTTTTGACAATTTCATACATTTTGCTGTGCTCACCATGATGAATGTAGTTACCATCTGTCACTATACAATATTATCACAATATTATTGGCTATATTCCCTATGCTGTATATTTCATTTCTGTGACTTACTTATTTTATAACTGGAGGTTTGTACCTCTTAATACCTATCACCCGTTTTGCTCCTCCCCTGTTATCCTCCCCTCTGGCAACTACCAGTTCTCTGTATTTATGATTCTGTTTCCATTTTTGTTTGTTTTGGTGTTTAGATTCCACATATAAATGAAATCATGCAGTATTTGTCTTTCTCTGTCTGACTTGTTTTACTTAGCCTAATATCCTCTAGGTTCATCCCTGTTGTCACAAATGGCAAGATTTCATTCTTTTTATAGCTGAGTAATATTCCATTCTATATATACTACATCTTTATCCATTCATCTATCGATGGACACTTAGGTTGCTTACATAACTTGGCAACTGTAAATAATACTGCAGTAAAGATAGGGTTGCATATGTCTTTTAAAAAAATTTTTTTTAACATTTATTCATCTTTGAGAGACAGAGAGAGACAGAGCATGAACGGGGGGAGGGGCAGAGAGAGAGGGAGGCACAGAATCCAAAGCAGGCTTCAGGCTCTGAGCTGTCAGCCCAGAGCCTGATATGGGGCTCGAACTCACAAACCACGAGATCATGACTTGAGCCGAAGTCGGAGGCTCAACTGACTGAGCCACCCAGATGCCCAGCATATATCTTTTTTAATTAGTGTTTTCATTTTTTTGGGGGGGGGGTGGCAAATAACCCAGTAGTGGAATACTGGATCATATGTTATTTTTATTTTTCATTTTTTTAAGGTAACTTTACAGTGTTTTTCACAGTGGTTGCACCAATTTACATTCCCACCAACAGTGCACAAGGGTTCTCTCTTCACATCCTTGCCAACACTTGTCTATTTCTTGTCTTGATATTAGCCATTCTGAAAGGCATAAGGTGATGTCTTACTGTGGTTTTGGTTTTGCATTTCTCTGATGATTACTGACAGTCAACATCTTTTTATGTGTCTGTTGGCTACCTGTATGTTGCCTTTGGAAAAATGTCTATTAAGATCTTCTGCCCATTTTTTTTGGGTTCTGTGTTTTCTTGGTATTGGATTGTAGAAGTTCTCTGTGTATTTTGGGTATGAATCCCTTATTGGATATATCATTTGCAAATGTATTCTCCCATCCAGGAGATTGCCTTATTGTTTTGCTGATAGTTTCCTTTGTTGTGCAAAAGGTTTTTAGTTTGATGTAGTCCCAATATTTTATTTGTGCTTTTGTTTCACTTGTCTGAGAAAACATATTCATAAATACATTGCTAAGGCTGATGTCCAAGAGATTACTGCATATGTTTTCTTTGAGGAGCTTTATGGCTTCAGGTCTCATATTTAGGTGTTTAATCTGTCTTGAGTTTATTTTTGTGTTTGGTGTAAGTGGTCCATTTTCATTCTTTTGCACGAAGAGACTGTCTTTTCCCCATTGTATATTGTTACCTCCTATGTCATAGATTAATTGACCATGTAAGCATGGGTTTATTTCTAGGCTCTCTCTTCTATTGCTCTGTGTGTCTGTTTTTGTGCCAGTACCATACTCTTGATTACCATAGCTTTGTGGTATGTCTTGAAATTGGGATTGTGATACCTCTGGGTTTGTTCTTTTTCAAGATTGCTTTGGCTATTTAGAGTCTTTTGTAGTTCTGCATAAATTTTAGAATTGTTTGTTTAGTTCTGTGAAAAGTCCTATTGGTATTTTGATGAGAATTGGATTGAATTTGTAGATTGCTTTGGGTAGTATGGATGTTTTAACAATATTGGTTCTTCTAATTCATGAGGATGGTATATCTTTTCATTTGTCTCATCTTCATTTTCTTTCATCAGTGTTTTATAGTTTTCACAGTACAGAACTTTCACTTGGTTAAATTTATTCCAAGGTATTCTGTTCTTTTTGGTGTAGTTGTAAATGGGACCATTTTCTTAATTTGTTTCAGCTTACTTCATTATGGTATAGAAATGCAACAGATTTCTGTATATTAATTTTGTATCCTGCAACTTTACTGAATTCATTTATTCTAATAGATTTTTGGTGGAGTTTTAAAGATGTCGTATATATAGTATCATGTCATCTGTGAGTAGAGACAGTTATATTTCTTCATAATCAATTTGGATGCCTTTTTCTTTTCTGATTGCTGTAGGTGGGACTTCCAGTACTATGTTAAATAAAAATGACAAGAGTAGACATTCTTCTTTTGTTCCTGAGAGGAAATCTTTCAGTTTTTCACCATTGATTTTGATGTTAGCTGTGGGTTTGTCATATATGGCCTTTATTATATTGAATTATGTCCCTCTATATACACTTTGTTGAGAATTTATCATGAACAGATGTCAGATTTTGTCAAATGCTTTTTCTGCATCTGTTGAGATGACCATATGGTTTTTATCTCTTCATTTTGTTAATGTGATATATAAAGTTGATTGTTTTGTGGATATTGAAACACTCTTCCGTTCCTGGAGTAAATCCCACCACTTGATTGTGGTGAATGATCCTTTTAATATATTGTTGAATTTAGTTTGCTAATATTTTGTTGAGGATTTTTGCATTGTATGTTCATCAGGGATATTAACCTGTAGTTTTCTCACTCTCCCCCCCCCCCCCCCACACACACTTTCTGTGTGTCTTTCTGTCTTTTTTGTAATGTCTTTGGTTTTGGTTTCAGAGCAATGCTTGCTCATTGAATGAATATGGAAGCTCTCCTTCGTCTTTTATTTTTGCCACAGTTCGAAAGAGTGGCTGTTAATTATTTAAATGTTTGATAGACTTCACCTGTGAAGCCATCCAGTCCTGGATTTTCATTTGTTGGGAGTTTTTTGATTACCTATTCAGTTCTGTTACTAATAATTGGTCTGTTGATATATTCTGTTTCTTTCTGATTTAGTTAATTCATCCATTTCTTCTAATGGTCCATTGGTTGTCCAATTTGTTGGTATATAATTTTTTTGTAGTGTTCTCTTATAATCCTTTGTATTTCTGTGATGTTGGTTGTTTTGTGTTTCATTCTGATGTTATTTGTTTGAAACCTCTTTTTTTCCCTTGGTGAATCTGGCTAAAGATTTATCAATTTTGTTTCTCTTTTCAAAGAACCAGCTCTTGGTTTCATTATTATTTTTTTTTAATGTTTATTTATTTTTGAGACAGAGACAGAGCATGAACAGGGAGGGTCAGAGAGAGAGGGAGACACAGAATCTGAAACACGCTCCAGGCTCTGAGCTGTCAGCACAGAGCCCGACACAGGGCTTGAACTCACAAACTGTGAGATCATGACCTGAGCCAAAGTCAGAGACTTAACCGACTGAGCCACCCAGGCCCCCCTTGCTTTCATTATTCATCTACTCTGTTACTTTTTAGTCTCCATTTCATTTATTTCTGTTCTCATCTTCATTATTTCCTTCCTTTTACTAACTTTGGGCATTGTTTATTCTTTTCCTAGTTCCTTAAGATGTAAGAATAATTGTTTACTTGAAATTTTTCTTGTTTCTTGAGATAGGGCCGTATCCCTATAAACTTCCCTCTTAAAGCTGCTTTTGCTACATCCCAAAGATTTTGGACCATTATATTTTCATTTTCTTTAAAAAAAAAATTTTTTTTAAACGTTTATTCATTTTTGAGACAGAGAGAGACAGAGCATGAATGGGGAAAGGTCAGAGAGAGAGGGAGACACAGAATCTGAAACAGGCTCCAGGCTCTGAGCTGTCAGCACAGAACCCGACGTGGGGCTCGAACTCACGGACCGCGAGATCCTGACCTGAGCCGAAGTTGGACGCCCAACCGACTGAGCCACTCAGGCGCCCCATTATATTTTCATTTTCATTTGTCTTTGTTTTTTTTTATTTCCTATTTAATTACTTCATTGATTTTTTGTGGTTAATAGCATGTTGTTTGGCCTCCATGTTTTGGTGTTTTTTGCAGTCTTGTTTGTAGTTGATTTCCAGTTTCATACTGTTGTGTTTGGAAAAGATGCTTTATATGATTTCAGTTTTCTTAAATTTATTGAGTCTTGTTGTGTGGCTTAACGTGATATAGAGAAGGAAAAAACTTGAAAAGAATGTATATTCTGTTTTTGGATGGAATGTTCTGTATATATTAAGTCTATCTGGTTTAATGTGTTGTTCAAAGCCATTGCTTCCTTATTGATTTTGTGTTTGAATGATCTGATCATTGATGTAAGTGAGCTGATAAAGTCCCCTACTATTACTGTGTTAATATCAGTTTCTCCCTTTGTGTCTTTTCATATTTGCTTATTTAGGTGCTCCTGTGTTGGGTGTGTAGATACTTACAATGGCTCTGTTTTCTTGTTGGATTGATCTTTTTAACATTATACACTGCCCTTATTTGTCTCATTACAGTCTTTATTTTAAAGTCCATTTTATCTGATGTATTGCTACACTGGCTTTAAAATTTTTTTTTTGCTTCCATTTGCATGGTATAAGTTTTTCCAGGTCTTCACTTTCAGTCTGCATGTCTTTAGGCTTGGAGTGAGTCTCTTATGGGCAGCTATAGATGTTTTTTTTTTTGTTTTTTTTTGTTTTTTTTTTTGTTTTTAATCCATTCAGTCACCCTTGTCTTTTGGAGCAGTTAGTGCATTTACATTTAAAGTAATTATTGGTTAAGTATGTACTTACTGCCATTTTGTTTTTGTTTTCTGGTTGTTTTTATAGTTTTCTGTTTTTCTTTTCTATCTCTCCTTGTGATGACCTCCTTCAGTGTTATGCTTGGATTCCTTTCTCCTTATTTTTTGTGTATCTGGTAGAGGTTTTTGTTTAGTGATTACCATGAGGCTCATATATAACAACCTGTGTATGTAGCAGTCTATTTTATATTTTTAGTTGATGGTAAGTTTGAACACATTCTAAAAATAGACATTTTTGTTTTGTGTATATCATATTTTGTATCTTTTTATTTCATGAGGCCCTTAACTAATTTTTTAGATAACATTGATTTTACTACTTCTGTCTTTTAACCTTCATACTAGTTTTATAAGAGATTGATTTACTACTCTCCGTTTGCTTTTACTTGTGAACTTTTTTCTTTTTATAATTTTCTTCTAATTATGGTCTTTTCCTTTCCACTTAAAGAAGTCTTGTGAACATTGCTTGTAAGTCTGTTTTGGTGATGATGAACTTTTGTTTGCTGGGAAACTAGTTCTTATTAAATTCTGAATGATAACCTTGCTGGGCAGAATATTCTTTGTTACTGTTTTTTTTTTCCTTTCATCAGTTTGAATATACCATGCCATTCCCATCAGAGCTGATACTCCTATGGGGTTTCCCTTGTACATGACTTGTTGCTTTTCTTTTGCTACTTTTTAGATTTTCTCTTTATCTTTAATTTTTGACATTTTAACTAATGTGGACCTCTTTGCGTCCTTGTTTGGGGTTCTCTCTGATTCCTGGACTTGGATGTCTGTTTTCTTCTCCAGGTCAAGGAAGTTTTCAGCTATTATTTTTTCAAGTTATTTTTCTGTGCGCCTTTGTGTGTGCTGTCTCTCTCTGTCTCTCTCTCTGTCTCTCTCTCTCTGTCTCTCTCTCTCTTTGGGACCCCTATAATATGAATGTTAGAATGCTGGATATTGTCCAAGAGATCTCTTAAACTTCTCTGAGTTCTCTTAAACTTATCCTCATTTGAAAAAACATTTTTCTGTTTAGTGTGGGTGCTTTCTATTACTGTTTTCCATATCACTGATCCATTCTTCTGCATCCTCTGATATGCTGTTGATTCCCTCTAGAGTATTTTGCATTTCATTTACTGTATTCTTCAGCTCTGATTGGCTCTTTTTTATATTATCTGTTTGTTGAAGTTTCACTGAGTTTATGCACTCTTCTCTGAAGTCAGGTGAGCATCTTTATGATCATTATCTTGAATTTATAAGATAGTTTGCTTATCTCCATTTTGTTGAGTTCTTTTTTGAGGTTTTGTCTTGTTCTTTGATTTGAAGTATGTTATTCTGTCTCATTTTATTTGACGCTCTGTGTTTTCCTATGAATTAGGTGGAACAACTACTTCTCCTAGACTTGAAGGAATTGCCTTATGCGGAACATCCTCTATGTAGACTGTGTGTGTGTGGCAGCTTTGGCTGGCTGGCTTAATCTTTAGCAGGTACAGGCTGGGTGTCCCATGGCACTTTGTGCTGGGACTACCCTGGTGGTATGGCTGGAGCTGAAGCAGGTACACACCAGGGGATCCTGGTGCTCTTCATACAGGGGGTATTCTGGAGGGACAGTTGGAGCTGAAATGAGTGTGGGTTGGGAGTTGCCAGAGTGCTCTGCATAGTGGGTGCCCCGGTGAGTTGTCTGTAGCTGAAGTGGGTATGGGCCTGGAGTATGCTGGGAGATGCTAACCTGATTTTTAATTGTCTTTGTAAGGACAAGGAAAATAAAGCATGATTATGTAATATTCTTTATTGTAAGCATATGAACCAGACAGATTACACATTAGCCTTGAAAACACTTTGTATATGATGACCTTTCTGGTGATACTTATTGTAATAAGGCTAATCGGTATTACTAATAAAGACCATCTATCTGACTTTTTAAAATATACTTTCTTCATTATCCAGATTTTTCTATAACTTTGAAGAAACCAGTTTTCTGAAACAGTGATCTGATGGGGAAGTGCTAGATCAGCGGTTGTTAACTCTGGCTGTGTATCAGAAAGCTTTTAAGAAATACAAGGACATTTTTGATAAATGGGTGTGCATTGGAACCTAGCACATGTATTTGTTTTTTAAACAAACTTTTTCAAACCTAAAACTAAAAATTATCTTAGGTTTACAGAAAAGTTGCAAAGGTATTATAGATTCTCTTGTGCCTTTCATCCATCTAATATTAACATCTTACATTAATTACTATGATACATTTATCAAAACTAAGAAATTCTGATATATTATTATTAGCTAAACTGTAGATTTTATTTAGGTTTTACCAGCTTTCTCACAATTGTTCTTTTTCTGTTTCTGGATCTACTTCAGGATACCACACTGCATTTAAGGCACTTGATTTTTGGTTTTTTGGGTTTTTCTTTTGAAATTTTTATTGAGAGTATTGTAGGCTTATATACCGTTAAAAACTAATACAGGGAGGTTCCGTGTATTCTTTATTTTGTTCCCTCAGTGGTAACATGTTGCCAAATTATAGTAGTGTAAGGTACAGTTGACTCTTAAATAACATGAGTTTGAGTTGCATAGGTCCACTTATATGTGGATTTTTTATGGTAAAATCAGTATAATATTGTAAATGTAATTTCTCTTCCTTATGATTTTCTTAACATTTTCTTTTCTCTGGCTTACTTTATTCTAAGAATGGGCATTGAGGAGGGCACCTGTTGGGATGAGCACTGGGTGTTGTATGGAAACCAATTTGACAATAAATTTCATATATAAAATAAAAAAAAATAAACTGTAATGGAGGGAAAAAAGAATATAGTATATAATACATACATAAAATATATGTTAATCAACTATCTATATTATCAGTAAGGCTTCTGGTCAGCAGTAGGCTCTAGTAGTTAAATTTTGGGGGAATCAAAAGTTATATGCGATTTTTGACTGCATTGGGGGTTGATGCCCCTAAATGCTGCAGTGTTCAGGGTCAACTGTCCTTGTATTTTTATAAGCTTCTAAAAGTGGTTTTGATGGATCGCAACTTTTTTCCAGAATATCAATGTATCTTTGATATAAACATACCCACTTTGTTGATTTTTCTGATTAAAATAACATGAGTTATAAATAATGTGTAAATAACTCATGTTATTTTAATAAGTTGAAAGTGAATATTTCCCATCATTTTACTTCCCTGAAAAAATCTGTTAGAATTTTTATTGGTCTTTGAGATTTTTTTCAATGAATATGTAAGCATACATAGATTTTTAAAAAAATTATAAAAGCAATATTTGTTTAAAAATTCCAGTAAGGTAGATTGGTAACTAGTAATTATTTTAATAGGTCTTTTTCTGGACCTCTTGTATAATGCCATAGTTATTCATTACATGTAGAATTTTCTTGCGTAAGATAGTGTTCTGTATATATATATAAGTTCTTTTTATACTTCGTATGTTATGGATGTTTTTCCATATCAGCATATGTAAGTTTATTTCATCCTTTTTAACTACATACAATTCTTTTATGTGACTGTATCATAATTGATTTAGTCTCCTGTTGACAGACATATAGAGTGTATTTATTTTTTGTCATTATAAAAGATACAGTGATAAACATTCTTGTACCTCCATCTTTGTGCACTTACTAGTTTTTCTGTAGGAGCCACTATGGTTTTAGGTCTATCTGGGTCTGTTTTAAGGTGTCAGTCTTAAAATCATCATACACATGTAAATTTGAACACAATATGTGATTGATTTGGTAATCCCCTAAAAATTAAGGCATTATATTATGGGATATTCAGTAGTCACATTAATACATTAAGTAACTATGCATATTCACTGCGAAAGTTGAGCGGGAAGTAAACTGAAATCAGGATATTGAAAAACAAAACCTTTAACCAAAGTTCAAGAAACTTGCCCTTTCCCTGCCAATGTAAGTAATTTAAGATTTGTTCCCATCTAGAACTTCATTTCGTTTCTCCATACTGAAAGGTCTATAAAGTTAGGTTTGTATCTCTCATTTGTCATTATTTGCCCAGTGCCTGGGCCATAGAATGTGCTTTGTAACAGTTAGACAAATTACTATAATGGCTATCCACAGGCTACTCTGTTGATTTTTTCAGATGAACCCATTTCATCAGTCAAAAATTCATGTTTAGTTCAATCAGATAAGAAAATAGAAGTCAAAGCTTGTGTCTCCAGCCCCCCTAGAAATTCACTGTCTACTGCTGCTATCAAGGAGACTGCCTGGGATTGTCTTCCTAAAAACCCTAAAGAGCCAGAAAAGAAGATTTGCAAAAAGCCTAATCTGGTGGTAAAGCCTTTACAGCTGGTGAGTAGGTGTAAAGACTTTGTACACTGGAGATCAGCATTATGGAAAGTAACTAAATGAATATTTCTTTTTTTAATGTTTTATTTATTTTTGAGAAAGAGAGAAAGTGGGGGAGGGGCAGAAAGAGAGGACAGAGGATCCGAAGTGGGCTCTGTGCTGACAGCAAAGAGCCTAATGGGCTCAAACTCACTAACCATGAGATCATGACCTGAGCTGAAGTTAGACACTTAAGTGACTGAGCCACACAGGCACCCCTAAATGAGTATTTCCTTACATCAAAATTCTATTCAGGAAAATCTTGTTTCAAGATGCATGATTTTTTAGAAGAGAGCAGAGTTTTGGTCTGAAATCACCTTATACAGCATTTATTCTTATTTTCGATCTTTTGTATAACTAACTTTCAACTCTCATTTTAAAGTTTTCAGATGGGTTTGAAGACTTGCCAGTTTTCTCAGGATGATAAAGCCAATGGTCTGTCCATGTTTTTGAAAATGTGGGCTGGAAAACCCTTAAGGGCTTCAGAGGGAAGATTTGAGGAGCTTTGTTTTAGCTATATGTCTCAATAATTGCTGCAAATTGCCCCTGCTCGTGTACTCAATTATAGGGTGTATTTATTTTTTATTTTTCATTACGTTTCCACACACAATTTTCCTTTTTTGTGTTCTCATCTTCTGTTATTTATTTTGTTGTTATTAAGGAATTAATTGCTTACACTTCTTCTATCGTCTGTAACTGGCTTCTTTCATGGAAGGAAAACATTTTGTTTCAAGAGACTGCTACATATTTTATAGAGGGTGAGAGAAAAGTCTAAAGGAAAATAATAGATTTTAGAATGAAAATGTTTGAGAAACCCTATTTAAAACAATTCTGGGGGGGGGAATGCAAGCTGGTGCAGCCACCTTGGAAAACAGTATGAAGGGTCCTCAAAAAACTGAAAATAGAACTACCCTATGACCCAGCAATTGCCCTACTAGGTACTTATCCAAGGGATACAGATATGCTGTTGCGAAGGGACACATGCACCCCAATGTTTACAGCAGCACTATCAACAATAGCCAAAGCATGGAAAGAGCCCAAGTGTCCATCGATGGATGAGTGGATAAAGAAGACATGGTGAATGGAGTATTACTCGGCAATCAAAAACAATGAGATCTTGCCATTTGCAACTACGTGGATGGAACTGGAGGATGTTATGCCAAGTGAAATTAGTCAGAGAAAGACAAAAATCTTATGACTTCACTCATATGAGGACTTTAAGAGACAAAACAGATGAACATAAGGGAAGGGAAACAATATAAAAACAGGGAGGGGGACAAAACAGAAGAGACTCATAAATATGGAGAACAAACTGAGGGTTACTGGAGGGGTTGTGGGGGGGGGGATGGGCTAATTGGTAAGGGGCACTAAGGAATCTACTCCTGAAATCATTGTTGCACTATATGCTAACTGATTTGGATGTAAATTTTTAAAAATAAAATTAAAAAATATAAAAATATATATTTTTTTAAGTTTTTGAGAGAAAGTGCAGGTGAGCATGTGAATGGGGGAGGATCAGAGAGAGCAGGGGAGGGAGAATCCCAAGCAGCTTCCACACTCAGGTCTGAGCCCAATGTGGGCCTCCATCCCACAGCTGTGAGATCATGACCTGAGCCGAAATGAAGACTTGGACACTCAACCTCCTGAGCCACCCAGGTGCCCTGAGAAACTATTGTTGATTGGAAGATTAGTGTGAAATTTATTCTTTAAAGTTACCTTTGTTGGTAGGGTTGGGTAGGAAGACTGTCTTCGTTTAGCCTGAATATTTAAAGTACCATATTTTCAATTTTGAATGGGGCAGTTGTATAACATACTTTTGACTCTTAATTTCATAAGGCAGTTTTCATATATTAATGTAGGTAAGGATCACCTAGGGAATTTTTTTTAATTTAATTTTTTAAATTTACATCCAAGTTAGTTAGCATGTAGTGCAACAATGATTTCAGGGGTAGATTCTTTAATGCCCCTTACCCATTTTGCCCATCCCCTCTCCCATAATCCCTCCAGTAACCCTCTGTTCTCTTTATTTAAGAGTCTCTTATGTTTTGTCCCCTCCATGTTTTTATATTATTTTTGCTTCCCTTCCCTTGTGTTCATCTGTTCTGTGTCTTAAAGTCCTCATATGAGTAAAGTCATATGGTATTTGTTTTTCTCTGACTAATTTCACTTAGCATAATAACCTCTAGTTCCATCCACATATTGTAAATGGCAAGATTTAATTCTTTTTAGTTGCCGAGTAGTACTCCGTGTGTGTGTGTGTGTGTGTGTGTGTGTGTGTGTGTGTGTGTATACCACATCTTCTTTATCCATTCATCCGTCGATGGACATTTGGGCTCTTTCCATAATTTGGCTATTGTTGATAGTGCTGCTACAAACATTGGGGTGCATGTGTCCCTTTGAAACAGCATACCTGTATCCTTGGATAAATACCTAGTAGGGCAATTGCTGGGTCGTAGGATAGTTCTAGTTTTAATTTTTTGAAGAACCTCCAAACTCTTTTCCAGAGTGGCTGCACCAGTTTGTATTCACACCAGCAGTGCAGAAGAGATCCTTTCTCCACATCCTCTCCAACATCTGTTGTTGCCTGAGTTGTTAATGTTAGCCATTCTGACTGGTGTAAGGTCTCATTGTGGTTTTGATTTGTATTTCCCTGATGATGAGTGATGTGGAGCATTTTTTCATGTGTCAGTTGGCCATCTGGATGTCTTCTTTGGGGAGGTGTCTATTCAGGTCTTCTGCCCATTTCTTCACTTGATTATTTGTTTTCTTGGGTGTTGAGTTTGGTAAGTTCTTTATAGATTTTGGATACTAACCCTTTATCTGATGTGTTGTTTGCAAGTATCTTCTCCTGTTCTGTAGGTTGCCTTTTAGTTTTGCTGATTGTTTCCTTCGCTGTGCAGAAGTTTTTTATTTTGATGAGGTCCCAATTGTTCATTTTTGCTTTTGTTTCCCTTGCCTCTGGAGACGTGTTGAGTAAGAAGTTGCTGTGGCCAAGATCAAAGAGGTTTTTGCCTGCTTTCTCCTTGAGGAATTTGATGGCTTCCTGTCTTATATTTTGGTCTTTCATCCATTTTGAGTTTATTTTCATGCATGGTGTAAGAAAGTGGTCCAGGTTCATTCTTCTGCATATCTCTGTCCAGTTTTCCCAGCACCACTTGCTGAAGAGACTGTCTTTATTCCATTGGATATTCTTTCTCCTTTGTCAAAGATTAGTTGGCCATATGTTTGTGGATCCATTTCTGGGTTCCCTGTTCTGTTCCACTGATCTGAGTGTCTGTTTTTGTGCCAATACCATACTGTTTTGATGATAGGGAATTTTGTTTTTTTAAGTTTCGAGATAGCACTAGCTGGGGAGAGGGACAGAGGGAGAGAGAGAGAAATCTCAGGCAGGCTCTACGCTCAATATGAGACTCAATGTCATGAACCATGAGATATGACCTGGGCCGAAATCTGGGGTCAGACACTCAACTGACTGAGCCACCCAGTACCCTCTAGGGAATTAAAAAAAAAAAAATTTTTTTTTAACGTTTATTTATTTTTGAGACAGAGAGAGACAGAGCATGAACGGGGGAGGGGCAGAGAGAGGGAGACACAGAATCTGAAACAGGCTCCAGGCTCTGAGCTGTCAGCACAGAGCCCGACGCGGGGCTCGAACTCATGGACCACGAGATCATGACCTGAGCCGAAGTCGGCTGCTTAACCGACTGAGCCACCCAGGCGCCCCTCTAGGGAATTTTTTTAATACATAATTATGGGTCCGACTTCTAGGTATTCTGAATTAGTAAGTCTGGAATAAGCCTAAGAAGCTTTGTTTTTATAATTTTCCAGGTGATTCTGATAAAGATGACTCATGAAGTATACTTAGGGAAATGTCATCATAGAGTTTGAAATTTCACCCAAAGATTTCTTTTATTTCTTTTTTTAACTTGTAGCAAGTGGAAGTTGATAAGTCACAGCTCAGCCTGGCAATTGCAAACCATGATATCCCACCAGATGCTGTACGGGACAAGAAATTATGCAGACTGCCACCATTAGATACCAGTACCCTTGTGGGGGTCTTTGTGGAGTATATCATCTCTCCTAGTCAATTCTACATCCGAATCTATAGCAGGGATTCATCAGAGTTACTTGAAGACATGATGATTGAAATGCGGTAGGAATCTGTTGTTTTCAATGTACTTTTCATGTATCTCATTCTAAATCAGTACTTGTCAACATTTTGGTTTTAGAGCTTTTAGCAGTTAAGGACTTGAGAGCTTTTCTTTACTGATATTTATCTTAGAAATTAAAACTGCAGCATGTAAAAAAATTTTGTTTAAAAAAACAGTAAGTCCATTTGTGTGGATATAAATAACATATTTCTATGAACAGTAACTACTTTCTGGAAATTAGAACAGTGACATTATTTTATTACATTTTTGCTGATCTCTTTATTATCTGTCTTAATAGGGGAAAGTTTGTTTTTAATGTCTACTTTCATCTTTAATGTCTTGAGCTTCGTTGTTTTGATTGTAGTGTATGAAAACATCTGGTCACACAGATACATAGTTGTGAAGAGGAGTATTTTCTTTCTTTTGCCAAAAAAACCTATTTTTATTTTAGAGAGCATGTGAGTGGGGGTGAAGGGCAGAGGGGGAGAGAGAGAATCTTGAGCAGGCTCCATGCTCAGCATGGAGCCTGATGTGGGATTTAATCCCATAACCCTGGGATCATGACCCGACCCAAAATGAAAAGTTGGATGCTCAACCGACTGAGCCACCCAGGCACCCCTCTTTTCAAATTTTTATTTTAATTTTAGTTAGTTAAACATACAGTGTAATATTGGTTTCAGGAGTAGAATTCACTGATTCATCACTTACATACAACACCCAGTGCTCATCACAAGTGCCCTCCTTAATACCCATCCCCCATCTAGCCAATCCCCCACCCATTTCCCTCCATTAACCCTCAGTTTGTTCTCTGTATTCAAGAGTTTCTTGTGGTTTCTCTCTGTTTTTCTCCCTTCCCATGTGATCATCTGTTTCTTAAATTCCATATATGAGTGAAATCATACGGTGTTTGTCTTTCTGTGACTGTCTTATTTTGTTTAGTGTAATACATTTTTGCTCCATCCACATTATTGAAAATGGCAAGATTTCATTCTTTTTGATGGATGAATGATATTCCATTGCATATATATACCACATCTTCTTTATCCATTCATTAGTCAGTGGACATTTGGGCTCTCTCCATAGTTTGGCTATTGTTAATAATGCTGCTATAAACGTCAGAGTGCATATACTTCCTTGAATCTGTATTTTTGTATCTTTTGGGTAAATACCTAGTAGTGCAAGTTCTGGATCATAAGGTAGTTCAATTTTTAACTTTCTGAGGAACCTCCATACTGTTTTCCAAAGTGGCTGCACCAGTTTGCATTCCTACCTACACTGCAAGACGGTTCCCCTTTGTCCTCATGGGAAAAGGAGTATTTTAGTAGCCTTTTTAGAAATTTGTGAATAATCTTTGATATTTAAGGAAATTTGTGAACATTCCAAAACTTGACAAGTGGTAGTTTCTTAAAGATTGGTTGCAATGTGGAATTTGAGCTTTTCATACACTGCTGTTAAAATTCATTGGTCTTCCTTTGTACTTTGAACAGATTCAGGTTTGGTTATGCTGTTTCAGGTTCCAGTGCAAAATTAAAATGCAAGTCTCCAAGTTGTAAAATTATTAAGTATTTCAAGACAGCAATAGCAGAACATTAAAGCAAGCATAAGGCACTCAGTGTAACCAGCCCTGAAAGCATCTTTTACCTTCATGTATAATTTCAAAACATCATGCATTGGAAAATACTGGTTCACTGAGTTATGTAGGTCTTCCAAATGTTGACACATTTCATCACATAGTATAAAAAATCACATTCTTTAATATCACCACTGATCTCATCAGAGAAGTATTACGTATTAGGGAGCTGTCAAACTCGTGGTGGATGCAACATTTCCAGAATCTAAATTTTCCCTCGAAAGTCTTGAATTTTAACATTGATGACAAATACTGTCAGTGTTTTTCTTGAAGTGACGGGCTCACTTCATTTTTGAGAAAATGTGCATCAGATACTCAAGTCTGAATAAACATAGTTTGATAGTAGTCATTTCAAGTAAAAATGATGTTCCATGAAAAAAAATGTCTAGTTCCTCTTCCAAGTAAAAATGTTACACAAAAACAGCTAGTTCAGTTCTCAGATGCATAATTGCTTTTCTTAAGACAACTTGAGCAGTGTTTTATGTGTCTATTACTTCCTTTTTTGTCACATAGAATATTAAAAAGATGGTCACTCAGTGGTTGAGATTTAATATACTTAATTTTTGTTGGTTTATGAAGGACATTCTTACGTGACATTGGCCTCTTTTTTTTCTTCTTCTTTGTCTTTTATTTAATGTGACTGCATGGCAGTGACAAGTGACTGCTAGTAAAGTTTGGTGACACTGCCTTGATTTGGCTAAGGCACCTTGCTTTTACACCTTCATTACAAATGTTAATGCAGTGAAAAGGGCAAATAAGTATTTTCATAGTAACACTAAAATATTAAATTAGTCTTGACCTTATGGACTTGTTAAAAGGGCATCACGGTCCTGGGGGTTTGTGAACTGCACTTGGAGAACGACTACTCTAGTTAATCTCTTTTATCTGCCGAAATATCATGTCCTTTCTTAGTAAAACACCCTGTAAAATGTGTACATTTGCAGTCACTTTAGATTTATTCATGAACAACAGTGTCTGATTTTTACATTGATGTCGTATATAAGAATAATGTATTTATTTATCCAAGAGCATTCCATCTTTTAATCTAATTTTACTGCATTATCAACTCCTCTCACCCAAGAACACCTGGTATAATGTAAGTCACATAATAAACACTCAGTAAAAATATTATATATTCCATTCCAGTATGCCTGTAAGATTTAGTACATGTTTTAAAGCACACGTACTGGCTCTATGGCCTTGAAGTTACTTTTAACTCTGGGCCTAGTCTCCTTATCTCCAAAGTAGGGATAGTACTCATACCTGCCTCACAGAGTTGGGAAGATTCAAGCACTTAGAATGGAGTCTAGCTCACCTGTTGGCTGCTATTGTTACTAATACCACATCTGCTGTGTGCTTGGGATTTGGGCATGAGCAGTATGAGGAGAAGACAGACATGGTCTTTGCCTTTGTGAACACCACGATTATCTGGGGATACAGAGAGCAGATAAGTGGGGTACTGCATGAGGCAGTAATTCTGCCTGTTGAAGGTGGAAAAAAGCTTCACAAAAGGAGAGATTTGAACTAGGCTTAAAAAACAAGTAAGAATTTTCCAGTCAAAAAGGTGTGAGTGGGTATGTGTGGATCCAATCGCTGGCACCAAGGCCACTGTTGACAACAGAGTAGCATGGTGTTCTGGGAGCAACAAATAGGGAAGTGAAGCACCACTGCATGAGGTTGGGTGACAGTGACTGAATGTGAAACTGGAATACTGGGGAAGAGCTGGAGTATGAACACCATGGGCGGGAATTCTGACTTATTCTGTAGACAGTGTGGAGCCTCTGAAGGTTTAAGAAGGTAGGGGCATCAACAGGTTTGTATTTTAGCAAGATAACTCTCGTTGCAGTGTGGAAGATGGGTGAGTGAACAGGAGAGCATCCATTAATATGCTAGTCTTGGTAAGAGAGTGAGAGTTGAAAGAAATTGGAAAAAATTTGGGGAAGTAGTTGTCAGGTCTTGGTGACAAGAATGGGTTTGAGAAGGATGAGGGAGAAAAGGAGAATATGAAACCTGTGTTGACTTTAGAGATTGAGTAGGTTTGAGCCGGGGCTAGAAGTTTACACCTGGTGCGTCTAAGGTGACCATGGAGTAGTGAATTGACAATGTTGAGTGGACAGTAATAGTTAGGATTAGGTTTAGCCACTGCTACAGAGACATAACTTAGCCTAAGACATAGTAGCTTAAAAAAGATAAAAATTTATTTCTTCTTCCCATACTAGTCCATATGTAAGCAGTAAAGGTGGATAAGGTAGCTCCCTGGTGTTAGGGACACAAGAGTTTTCTGTCTTGCTGTCCCAGACAGTGTGTTGCCCCATCTACATGGTCCAGCATGTAGCTCGCCATCACATCCATGAGATCCTCATTTCAGCCAGTGGGAAGGAGAATGAGAAGAAGGTAGGTGGTTGGAGATGTGCCGTTTTCTTTGAAAGACATGAGCTAGAATTTCTATACTTTTACTTTTTTTAATTGTGGTAAAATACACATAAAATTTACCATCCTAATCATGCACACTTTTTCTCACATCTCACTGCTCAGGACTTAGTATTCACATCTAGATGCTAAGGAGTCTGGGAAGTCTGAATGCCTATATACTCAGTTAAAATTCGGGATTCTATTAGGAGAATGAAAATTGGGGAACAACTAGCATCTTCTCTGTACAGCTGGAAATAAAGTTTTAAAGTTCCGAAGTGATTCAGAGTTTAAAGATCAAGATGGAGAATCATCGTTTTATTTGTAGTGGTATAAAGATATGAAAATGGATGAGATGGTATACAGAAAGAATAGTAATAGTTAATGGGTACTTAACTGTATTTGGACTCTGTGCTTGGCATTCATCTATTTTTGCTAAGGTTTTATTGTCCTCTCCATGCTCAACAAGTAAACTGAAGCACAGAAAGATAAAGTCACACAGCTAGTAAATGATGGAGTCACAATTTGAGCTCATGTGACTGGGTTCAAAGCCTGAGCTCTTATTATTTTATACTTCCTAAATGTAAGATCCCAGAGAACCTAAACTTTAAAGGCAATTAGAGAGCCAATATAAGAATAATTATTGACAGAGAAGAAATAGGAGAAAATAGTGTCTTGGAAACTAAGTAGGATAGAGTTTGAAAGAGGATAGGATCAGGGTCATGTTGCAGAGAAAGAAGTACATCGAAAGCTGGCGAGACAGGCTATTGGATTTGGGAATTAAGGGGCCATTGGTGTCTTAAAAATGTCTATTTTAGGAAGTGCTGACGAACAAAGTTGGATTGCATTTTGCTCAGAGAATATGAGATAAAATGAGTGTATAACTTTCCATGTGAAGAAGTTTATTGATGAAGAGAAGGGATTTGGCAAAGAAAGAGGAAAATAAAATTAGTTGGTATTAATAAGCATTAACCAATCAGAAAAAGGAGGATTTTTTTTCCCTTGCTTTTTGCCACGACTTTCTTGGTCTTGATGCATCAAATGATATTTTCTCCCTCTTTGAAATTCCCTGTTTTATGGAATTCTACAGGCGCTGCTATTCCAATCAGCTGGTTTCTGATCGATATGCCATGCCGGAGTATTTTATCCAGCCGGGACATCTCTGTTGTGTCAGGATTTCTGAGGATAAGTGGTGGTATCGGGTCATTATCCATCAAGTCCTCGGGAAACAGGAAGTTGAAGTATTCTACCCAGACTTTGGAAATATTGGAACTGTTCAGAAGTCCTCCCTAAGGTTTCTCAAGTGAGTTAACAAATCTGGTTAAATTATTACTAAGTTTTGAATCATAATGCTCATAATGCTAAAGCTGCATGGGATTAAGATTGCTCTTTTCTCTTGCCTTCCTTTCTTCCATCCCTCTTTTTTTTTTTTTTTTTTTTTTTTTTTTAGTGCAAATGAACTTGGCATATGGTCCCTTAGTTTCACGTTGGGATTATAATCTCTTAGGTCTTCTTTCACATGACTGAATCTGAATGGACCATGAGACTCTAAAAAACAATCTCTTATTAAGAAAATGATTCTTGGGGTGATGCTAAGAATTGCATTTATATAGCATGAAGGTTGGTCTGTTCCTACCTATATTTTAATTGCATGGGTTTCAAGGACTATGATGTTTAAAATTTTTATTACTTAGAATGCTTTAAAGTGTAAGGCATTAATTTAAAGATGCATGAGTAAAATAGTCTGAAGTGCTGTAAACAGCTAAAATCAAGAGTGGATTAGAGATCCCATAAAATGCAGTTTTAAAACATGATGGAATATTGAGGTTTGTGATCATCTCTTGCAGGTGCTGCTACACAAAGCTCCCGGCTCAGGCCATTCCTTGTTCCTTGGCTTGGGTGAGACCAGTACAGGTATGCTTGTTCCCATTTAATCAGCAAACATTTGGTGCTGAGAACAGTCTGAGGATCTCAGGATACAAAAACAAAACCTAGAATGGGCCCTAAAAGAAATCGTTGTAGATAGTCTGGAAGATGGACATGGAGCCAGAAGTCAGTCCTGTGCTGTGTCACATTCGCTGTACGGATATTTAATAGTGTGTGCCAGGGGTGCCTGGGTGGCTCAGTCAGTTAAGTGTCCAGCTTCGGCTTAGGTCATGATCTAGCAGTTTGTGAGTTTGAGCCTCACGTTGGGCTCAGCTCGGAGCCTGGAGCCTGCTTCAGATTCTGTCTCCTCCTCTGTCTGCCCCTCCCGTGCTCATGCTCTGTCTTTGTCTCTCAATAATAAATAAACGTTAAAAAAAAAAAAAAAGCATGTGCCAGATGTGCAACAGAGGACTGTGCTTACATCTCTGTTGAGTCTGGTCAGGGATGACCCTGTGGTAGAGTGGAACTTTGAAGGAAGAGTAGGACTATTACTGGACACAAAAGGAAGAACATTCCAGACAAAGGGAAAAGTAACATAAAACATCTCGAATTTGAGAAATGTTAAGTGGCTCTGCCTCTGTGGCGGCACGTGAGCTGGAGCTGATGGACGGCAAGCTATGCCAGAGAAATAGGGCCCTGTGGTGGGGATCCGTATCCATGTTCAGGAGTCTACGCGTTGTCCTGTAGATATGGGGGAGCAACTGAAGGGCGTACCTCAGGAACTGCCGTACTCAGTTATGTGGGTTTTTTTTTGAAGAATTCTCTAGTAATGTAGTTGCGTGAGATGAGTGGCATGAAGCAGGAGGCGTCTTCATCCACAGAGATACATTTGTTTATGTAATTAAGATTATCGTGCACCTGACTTTGTGTTTTTCCCTCAGAACTCTTAAATATATGTGGCATACACACTTATTACACCACATTTGTTTACCTTATCATTTGCTTACATGTACATGCATTATTCCTTAAAACTTTTTTTTTTTTATCTGGAAAACACAGTAAAAGGAAAGAAAAAGAAGAAAACATGACCTGTTATTCTACCATTCAGACACATTCAGTTTAGAAATTTGATGTGTGTTCCTTTCAATTTAGTTTATTGGATATTGGGGGGGTCAGGGTTTTTGTAGGGTTTCCAGGGTTACATAAAATAGTAATCATATTCTTCACTCAGCATTATTATAGCATAAATTTATGTGTTGCCATAGTTCTCAATTTTCATAGATTCACAGTAATCTCTTAGGTAAGTGTCTATCATAGGTTAACTGTCCCTTTATTGTTAGACATTCAATCTGTTTTGATGTTATTGTGAATAATGTATGCAGTTACGATTTTTGTGCAAGTCAGTATTCAGGATTGTGTTTCTAGGGTGCATGTTAGCCTTGACCAGGCTTCTCTCTACTACTGCCAGGAAGCTCAGGGCTAAATTTGTGACCCACTTGTAGGTAGTGGTCATTATTCTCATATTATTCAGATGGCTTCCATTTTTGTTTCTCTTTTTGTTTTCTTATTTCCTTCTTGAAATTCTTCTGACCTTAGGGCTTTTGCCGGTTCTGATCATTGGAATAGCTTGTTCAAAGAACTCTCATGGGTGGTTCCTTTTTGTCATTCAGATTTAAGCTCAGTTGTTATTTTCCCAAGAAGGACTTCCTTGACCATGGTGCCAATTGAAAGTACACATTTCCACTTCATTGTCACTTTATCTTTATAATACCGTCGGGTATGATCTTAATTATTTGTTCATATACACAGGGTAAGCTCCTGAGATGAGGGCCATTGTCTCTTTACCACTGTACCTCTGATGCTTAGATGAATGGTTGTTTTATGGTAGGTGCTTAATAAATGTTTATAACTAAGTGAATGACTCTCACTGTATTTCTGCATCTTTTTCCTGGTTTCAAAAATAGTAAATGCATTTGGTAATGGCAGAGTAGCAATAGAGTAGCATGGTGGGATGACTACTCCCATAGACAAAATCCAAAGCAGGCAGAGAAGCAGAAATCTATCCTTGGAGGTCAAGCTGCAGTAGGTAAGATCAGGAAATTTTCAGCTTCTATCCTGGGGTCACTCCCCAGTCCATAGCCTTGCTGGCTTGAAGAGTTAGAAGACATCATTTGGGACTGGCTGAAGCTGAGAGTTAAGGGAGAAATGCTTGAAGGGAGGGAGCCACAGAATGGGTGTTCCAAAATCAGTGCATGCAATCTGCCCAAATCCTTAGTTGATTACTAAACTCTGCTGGTGCTAGGAGAACCTAGTGGCCCTGGTGAAAAATCACTGGCTTACCTATTCTTTTTTTTTCTCACCCTGCATGCATCATTTGGAAGTTTTTAAATAATTCCATTAAGTAACACACTATATTATTTTAGGGATTCCTCTAGGACATAAACACATCTGTATGTAAAGATGCAAGAACATTAGAACACGTTCTTCTTTAACCTCCTCTGCTGATCTGTTTTTGTTGTATAATTATTGTTATTGTTTTTAATCCCTCAACAAATTGACCACATAAAATAATGTGCATTTAGATTTAGTCATGTATTTCTCAGTTTCTTGGCTCTTTGTTCTCACCACTCAAACCCTACGGGAACATTTTGCTTGTATTTAAACTGTATCCTTTAAGATTTCATTTTGTGAGGGTTTGCTGATGGCAAACTTAGTTATGTTTACCTGGAAACATAACTTTGCACTTAATTTTGGAAGATACATTCACTAGGTGTAGAATTTTAGGTTGGCAGGTAATACATTTAGTGAATTGAAGATCTCATCACAGTGGCTTCTGGTCTCCCTTACCTTATTGGAGAGGTCAGTAGTCGGTCTGATGGATGTTCCTTTGAAGGCAGTGTCCTTTTTGTCTGTAGCTCTTTGTGACATTTCCTGTTGGTTGCTTGTAGCTTCAGTGTTAGTATCTTTATGTGTGAATTTATTCTTATTTATCCTACTTTGTGGTTCATTGAATTCCATTTTATCCGTGCTTTGTTACTTTTTATTAAATCTGGCAAATTCCCAGCCATTATCTCTTCAGTTATTTATTGTCTTTCCCATTATTCATATTTATATTCCATCTGTCTCTGTTTTTACGTCTGTTTTTCCAGGACCACAATTGAACGTATGTTAAACTTTCTCAATTTATCTTCTGTATTTTTTAACCTCTCTTCTGTATTTTACATATTTCTTTCCATGTTGCATTCTGGGTATTTTTTTCCCAAATTATCTTCCACTTTACTGATTTACTCTTTAATTCTACCAAATCTGCTACTGAATCAACATATTGGGTTTTAAGTTTTGGTTATTGTGTTGTTACTTTCTAAAAGTTCTCTTTGACCTGTAATTTTGCTAGATAAATTTTTGTAGATTGCTGATACTTGCAAAAGCTTTCAAATCTTTTTTGTTTTTGCTTGAAGTGTAGTAAGTCTAGTTGTTTATAATTGTCTGGGAAATCAAATATCTAAAGTTTTTGAAGGTTTATGTTGTTCCTCCTTGTTCTTACTTGTGATTTGTTGTTTCTTTGTGTGCCTTTTATCTTTGCCTGCATACTTTTCATTGTCTTTGAAAAATTATTTGTAAGAATGTTTGAATAATATGGGCTGAGACTGCCTACCTCTAGAGAGATCTGCATTGTTCCTACCAGGTGCCTAGGAATACTACCAGTCTGGAATCACCTTAATTTAGATGAACAACTTGAGGATTTGTGTACTGTCCAGGTGATGTGAAAATTGAACTGCAAATCCATGTGAAGGCTAGTTTATTTCTTTTCCTTTTTAAGGTAAAATAGTTCCCACTTTCCCTTTAATTTTGTCCTGATAATAATGTTACTCTTGATAGTTCTTGGATACTTTTGGACATATTTTAAAAATACTTTAGAAATTTCAGTTGTTTCTGTGGGAGAGTTAGTCCAGTAATTTAACCATTTCTGAAAACGGAAGTTTTTCACCACATAAATGATAAAAGATTTTCTACAGTCACATTTTTCATAATTTTTCCTTTTTTCTTACTTTTCTCATTCCCAATCATAACTATCCTGAAGTGTGTTATTCTAGTACTGTTATGGTTTTGTTTTTTGACTAAAATCTCTAGTTCATTAGGAATTTATTTTTGTGTATGGTTACTATAATTCATATTTGAATTTATCATCTAAATCTCATGTCTTGATTCTATTTCAGGAACACTGGACGTCCAGAGCTATTTTGCAGTTCCAGAAGTTGTGTGGTTTAAAGCCATTAGTGGGGGTAGTGGATGAATATGTAGATGGAATCCTTAACATTTTTCTCTGTGATACATCCTCAAATGAAGACATCTACTTCCATCATGTCTTGAGAACAGAGGGCCATGCTATTGTATGCCGAGAAAATGTCCCTTCTAAGGTGGATCAGTCGGGATGTATTGTGTAATAGATTTTATTTAATCTCAGCCCTTGAAGGTGTAAGAGAATTTAATGCAGGAGGTTATTTGATATACTCTTTAATCTTGGAGACATTTGTAAGATTCCTGCCCTCTTAATGCAGAGCACTCTCTTAATTTTCAAATAACCACAAAAAATACATTTGGCTTATGGTTCTTTAGAATGTGAGTGCTTGTATTTTAAATAATTGATTTGAGGATTCAATCTTACCTCAGACTATTTTTTTTTTTAATTAAAAAAAATTTTTTTTTTTTAACATTTATTTATTTTTGAGACAGAGAGAGACAGAGCATGAGCAGGGGAGGGTCAGAGAGAGAGGGAGACACAGAATCCGAAACAGGCTCCAGGCTCTGAGCTGTCAGCCCAGAGCCCGATGCGGGGCTCCAACTCATGGACCGTGAGATCATGACCTGAGCCAAAGTCGGACGCCCAACCGTCTGAGCAACCCAGGCACCCCACCTCAGACTATTTTCTTGGAGGTCATCTTAGAGAAGACAGCAGTCTCTTATTTTGCAAATATTGATAGTGATGTCTGTATCACTGTTAATATTGATGTTGATAATTTTTGTGACTAGGAAAAATTGTCACTATGGAAAATTTTTTAACTGTTAAGTTTTTGAAGATAATACATTTCCACAACACTTGAAAATTATGAAGTGCTAACTTTTTAATTGTTTTCTCTAATTAACCTCTTCCTTCTTTTTTTAATCCTAGGGTTTCAGAGAACTCAACCCTTTAGCTTTATATACTAACTCTGATGCAGGACCAGAGGACGTGGTCCTGACAGAACTGGGTTATCCTTCCCAGCAACGCTATTTTAACAAAAACCGAGAGATAAGTCCACAATCAAAGGAGAGTGAGTTATATACCCTGGTAAGAGTTTTTTTGCAAATATTATTATAATTGTTTTTATTATTATTAACATTTAATGAGTACCTGCTATATGCCAGCCCCTATAAAAAGCACTTTTCAGCATAACGTATTATTTAATTCTTATAAAATCCCTGTGATAAAGTTACCATAATTGTTCTTATTTTAAAATTTATTTTTGGGGACGCCTCGGTGGCTCAGTCGGTTAAGCATCTGACTTCGGCTCAGGTCATATTCTTGAGGTTTGTGGGTTCCAGCCCTATGTTGGGCTCTGTGCTGACATCTCAGAGCCTGGAGCCTACTTTAGATTCTGTGTCTCATTATCTCTCTGTCCCTCTCCCACTTGCGCTCTGTCTCTCTGTCTCAAAATAATAAAAATAAAATTTATTTTTTTAATATTTATTTATTTGGGGGGTGGGCAGAGAGAGAGGGAGAGAGAGAATCCCGAGCAGGTTTCACGACACGGGGCTCAATCTCACAACTGTGAGATCCCAACCGTCCGAAATCAAGATTCGGACACTTAACTGACTGAGTCACCCAGGCGCCCAATCGTTATTTTATAGATGAGGATCTGAGCCTTTCCAAACCTAGGAAACTTTGGAAACTTTATGCAATGATCTTAACAGTACCTTGTCTCTCATTATTTGGTTTGAACCTTTGCTTCAGGAACGCCTGGGTGGTTCAGTTGGTTAGTCTCTTGATTTGAGTGACTCTTGATTTCACCTCAGGTCATGATCTCCTGGTTCGTGAGTTCGAGCCCAGTGTTGGGCTCTGTGCTGATGGTGTAGAGCCTGCTTGGGATTCTCTTTCTCTCTCCTTCTCATTCTTCTCCTCCCCTGCTCGTTCTCTCTCTCTCTCTCTCTCTCTCTCTGTCTCTCTCTGTCTCTCTCTGTCTCCTCTTTCTTTCTCTCTTCCTCCCTCCCTCCCTCCCTCCCTCTCTCACTCTCTCAGAATGAATAAATACACTTAAAACCCAGAAGTCTTTGCTTCAGTCATGCTTTCTTCTGTATTATTTCTTGCATATGCTAAATCCCATGGCTGCCTTGGTGCATTTGTGAGTTTACCTATACTCATCCAAATGCTGTTCTTCCCTCTGCGCACTTCAGACTCTTCATACTTTATTTCTTTCTCTGTAAACCTTGGTGACTCCCACCCACAATAATAACAATATTAGTATCATTACTACTACTATTGTAATTATGTATTATTCCAGCCAACAAATTAAATAAAATTAAAAAAAATTAGCAACAGCAACCTTTATTGAACTTGTACTACATGGGAGGGGCTGTTTGAAGCACTCACATGTACTGGTTAATTTAGTCTTCACGATCACTTTACCAGCTTGGTATTTTAGTATCTCTGTTTTAGATGTAAGTAAAGTGAAGCACATAGTAAGAACTTAAATGATTTTTGAACAAATCAGTATGTCCTCTAAGTCTTCTATTCCTCATGACAACAACAAGTATTGGGCTACGAATACAGGGTGTGTTCAATTTGAGAGCCAAACATGTTTTGAGCACAGCAAGCCTTTTTACTCTCTTTGAAGAAAATAAGAAAAGGGTATTTTGCTTAAATAGGATTTATATATTTGACTTGTAAAATCAAATTGTGGATATGATCTTAATATTTTTAGTAGACATTTACAAAGTATTTGATAAAAAGGGAAGGCCAGTTTGACCACTGGGAGATTAACCTGTTCTGGAAAATATGTATGAATGTTTATTGCTGCATGTTTGAAACAGTAAAAGAGTTTTAGATTTCTAGTTTATGTTAAAATTTTAGGCTCGTTTGGCCCATAACACTTTCTGAAGCCTGAATTTTCTTAATATTTATTACTTGATTAGAACAATTACATTTCCTGATTCTTAAATAGTGGCTTGAATACAACCTTTGTAATTTTAGAATATCCTGTCATTATTGTATTGATCATAGTTCAGTCCCGAAAATGAAATAAGGCCATCTTTTCTGCAAAAGAGATAAGACTTAAAATTCTCGTATCCCACCGCCACCTATATTTTAACATTTTAAGACCCTCCCCCACCCCTGAAACCCAGCCCCTGGCACACCGCCCGCCCACCCGCCATATACCTGGTTCCTTATAATTCCTACTCTTCTTTTAAGCATCCTGACAGTTTGTGTTACCTCTTTCATTGCATCTTCTCAGGCGTCTTCCTCCCCAGCAATATTTTGGTCATGTCTCTGTGATGGTTCTACACTGAAGGTTGTATGTTGATTATCTGATTGTGTGTCTTCCTTCTATATTTTGAGTTCCTTAAGAGCTGGGACATGCTGCACTCATCTCTGTATCCACAGAGCTACCCTGTGTACATTTCATAATGTGTGCTCAACAAATGCTTGTTGGCTTGGACAGTTTAGCAGGATAGGAAGATACAGGGTCATGGATAAAGTTAGAAAATAATGTAGCATTTGTGTGACCCATAGTGAAAAATTCCTCCTAGAATGTATGGGCATACAGATTTTAGAAACAGCATTAGTGTAGAAAATAAGTTCTTTAAAACAATTTTTTTTACCATTTATTTTTGAGAGACAGCATGAGTGGGGGAGGGGAAGAGTGGGGGAGGGGCTGAGAGGGGCACAGAATTGGACGCAGGCTCCAGGCTCTGAGCTGTCAACACAGAGCCTGACATGGAGCTTGAACCCACAAACCATGAGATCATGACCTGAACTGAAGTCGGACGCTTAACTGACTGAGCCAGCCAGGTGCCCCTGTAGAAAATAATTTCTAAAATAATTATTTTAGAAAATAATTCCTTCTTTCATATTTACAAGCAGGATATTAATGATGAAAAGGCTTTCAGTCACCTTAAATCTGAGTTAAAGGAGCCATTAAAGGATTCTGAATTCAGTTCTTTGAAAACCCAAGATAAGAGCTGTGGAGAAGATCCCAAGTGGTCCTTCCCAGAGCTGAAGGATCTGAAGGAAGAAAATGAGGTAGGAGAAGGAAGGAGTTTTTTGAAAATGTGATTAATATAATTAATTCACAAGTGAAGGGGATTGGAATAAAATAGCTCTTTACATTCTGCTTTCAGTGCCATCAGAGCACCTTTCACAGATGAATTACATTTTCTCTACAACTGTCACCAACACCAAAGTTGAAGCAACATAGTCTTGATCACAAAAAAGGAAAGGCATTATCTGGCTTTGATGTGTTGGTTTCTATCTTGTTGCTTTGGATGGTCTTCAAGAATTGTGTAGTGATTAGAAACTAGTATTGAGAAATAATATTGGGAAAACCCAAGAGGAAAAGTGTTGACAGTTTTATTGGAGGATGTATTGTATTTTGATTTTCTTATGTTTTAAAATGTTTATTTTCAGAGGCAGAGAGAGAGAGAACATGTGTACTAGAGTGAGCGAAGGAGAGGCAGAGAGAAAGGGGGTGAGAGAATCCCAAGCAGGTTCCATGCTGTCAGCACAGACCCTGATGCAGGTCCGATCCCACAAATCGTGAGATCATGACCTTACTTGAAATCAAGGGTTGGATGCTCAACCAATTGAGACACCCAGGCACCCTTTATTTTTATTTTAATCAAATGTTTATGTACACCTACCTTAGAGTGACCTATAATCCCTTCCTCTGCATTTTGTATTTCACAGAGCAACCATTTCATCTCTTTTAGCTGCTGCTTTTGGAATTTACTTCTATTTCTTTCATTAAATAACATGCTTATGTTGTTATTTACTGAATTTTCTGTGTTATGTCCCTCTACGAATGATGAGGGTTTAGTTCTCTTTAATCCCTTCACCTCACCACACACACACACACACACACACACACACACACACACACACACACACATATCCTTTCTGCCCCCTCCCCCTCCATCTTACTAATGTTGTTAAACTTTTTTTTTTTAATGTTTATTTATTTTTGAGAGAGAGACAGAGTGTGAGTGGGGGAGGAGCAGAGAGAGAGGGAGACACAGAATCCGAAGCAGGTTCCAGGCTCTGAGCTGTCAGCACAGAGCCTGTTGTGGGGCCAGGCTCGAACTCACGAACCGTGAGATCATGACCTGAGCTGAAGTCGGACACTTAATGACTGAGCCACCCAGGTGCCCCTTACTAATCTTGTTATATACCACGCTTTCCATTAGATCAATATTTACATTATTATGACTGTGAATGCTATTGACAGTCAAGTAGTATGCTGTAGCAACTTTTCCTTTCCAGAATGACTTTTTATTTTCTCTAGTGTTAGGATTTCTTTCTTTTTAAATCAACGTAGAGTAAAATTGACTTTCTTCTGGTGTATTGTCCTATAAACTTTAATACATGTATCAATTTGTGTAACTGTCATTATAATCAGGATACAAGATGGTTCAATCACTGGACAAACCTCCCTGGTGCTATCCCTTTATAATCAGTCTTCCCACATCCTCAACTCTTAGCAACCATTGTTTTCTGTCACTATGTGAGTTTTCCATTTCTAAGGTGTCATGTAAGTGGAATCATAGACTACGTAACTTTTTGAGACTGGTGTCTTCAGTTTAGCATGGTACCTTTGGGATTTATCCAAATTGTTGCATATATCAATAGTTTGTTCCTTTTGATGGATGAGTAGTAGTTTATTGAATGGATATACCATAATTTGTGTATCCTCACTCACTGAAAAATATTTGGGTTGTTTCAGTTTTGAGTAATTGTGAATAGAGCCTCTATAAATATTTGTGTACAGATTTCTTTATAAACATAATCAGGAGTAATATGATAAGTGTATGCCAAACTGTTCTTATCTGGAGAGCAGTAGATATTATTAATAATTTTTATTTTTAGCTATTCAAATATGTAGTAGCGTCACAGTGTGAATTTGCATTTCCCTAATGACTTGTTGAACATCCTTCCATGTGCTTACTTGCCATCTATAATACATAGTTCTTGGTGAAATGTCCAAGTGTTTTGCCCATTTTTTGGTTGGGTCATTTTTTTTCTTTAAATATTCTGAATACAAGTGCTTTGTCAGATATGTGATTTTCAAATGTATTCTACTTGTAGCATATCAGATATTCTCTTAATAGTGTCTTTTATATGGCAAAAGTTTTTAATTTTGAGAAATTCCAGTTTATCAGTATTTTTCTTCTATGTACAGTGTTTTCTGTATCAAGACATCTTGAGTTAATTTTAGTGTAAGGTATGAGGATTAGGTCAATATTAATTTTGTTATGTATGGATGTCCAGTTGTTTTAGTATCATTTGAAAAGACAGTGCTTTCTCCATTGATGAATAGCCTTTGTAGACTTGGCAAAAATCAGTTGTCTACATTTGTGTGTGTCTGTTTCTGGACTCTGTGTTCTGCTCCATTGATCTACCTGTCTCTTCAATAATACCACACACTGTCTTGTTTACTGTAGCTTTATAATACCTCTTAAAGTCAGGTAGTAGGATTCCTCCTCCTTTATTCTTTTTCAAACTTGTTTTTATTTATTTATTATTTATTATTTTTATTTTTATTTTTTTAATGTTTGTTTATTTTAGAGAGAGACAGCAGGCAGGGGAGGGGCAGAGAGAGAGGGAGACACAGAATCTGAAGCAGCATCCAGGCCCTGAGCTGTCAGCACAGAGCCTGAAAGGGGCTTGAACCCACAAACCATGAGATCATGACCTGAGCTGAAGTCGGCCACTTAACCGACTGAGCCACCCAGGTGTCCCTCAAACTTGTTTTTAATATTCACCTTCCTTTTACTTTTCATGTAAATTTTAGAATCAATTTATATCTGAGATTTTGATTGGAATTACATTAAATCTATAGATAAGTTCAAGGAGAATTAACATCTTTAATCTGTGAACACAACATATTTCTCTCTCTAGGTTTTCTTTTATACCTTTGTCAGGGTGTTACAATTTCAGTATACAAGACATGTTTTATTAGCTTTATGCCTAAATATTTCACTTGTTTTGGGAGCAATTGTGATACCTTTTTGTTTTCATATTTTCATTGCTAATAAATACAAGTTGAGTTTTGTATTTTGACCTTAATCCTATGAACTAGCTAAACTAGGAGGTGCTTTATGGATTTCCTTTGAGATTTTCTACAAAGATGATAATGTCTGAATTGGGACAGTTTTATTTCTTCCTTTCCAGTCTGTATGTCTTTATCTTTCTTCCTGTCTTATTAATAATTATACTGGCTAGAATTTCAAATATGATGTTGAACACGAGTTGTGGGAGAGGACATCTTGTTGTCCTGCTGAATGGTTTTATCATGAATACATGGGTGTGAATTTTGTTAAATGGTTTTTCTGTACGTATTGATGTGATCATGTTGATTTCTTCTTTTGATCAAATATTGCAGAAGACTGGAATTCTTGGGATAAATCTGACTTGATCATGGTGTATTATTCTATTTATATTGCTTGATTCCATTTGCTAATATTTGGTGTTTTATGTCTGTTTTCATGAAAGATACTGGTCTGTAGTTTTCTTGTACAGTCTTTGCCTGTTTTTATTTTATTTTATTTTATTTTTTTTTCAACATATGAAGTTTATTGTCAAATTGGTTTCCATACAACACCCAGTGCTCATCCCAAAAGGTGCCCTCCTCAATACCCATCACCCACCCTCCCCTCCCTTTGCCTGGTTTTAGTACCTGAGTACTGCTGGCTTCATAAAATAGATTTGGAAGTGTTCTTTTTCTTTTCTATTTTCTGGAAAAGATTATATAAAATTAGTTTTATTTCTTTTTTATTTTTGACATTTTGTGGTAACTGAAAATTCTTGTGCAGTTATAAGAAATGATACAGAGAGATCTTCTGTAATCTTTGCCCATTTTCTCCAATGGTCACATTTTAAAAAATTGTAGTAAGTATTGCAACTGGGATATTGACATTGATAAAATCTGCCTATCTTATTCAGATTTCTCCAGTTTTAATTGTATTTGTGTGTGTGTGTGTGTGTGTGTGTGTGTGTGTGTAGTTTTATATAGTGTTAGTACATGTGTGGGTTCGTGTATCCAGCAGCACAGTCAAGATACTGAGCACTTCCGGGGGCACCTGGGTGGCTCAGTCGGTTAGCATCGACTTCAGCTCAGGTCATGATCTCATAGTCTGTGATTTTGAGCCCTGCTTCGGGCTCTGTGCTGACAGCTTGGAGCCTGGAGCCTGTTTCAGATTCTGTGTCTCCCTCTCTCTTTGCTCCTCCCCTGCTCATGCTCTGTCTCTCTATGTCTCAAAAATAAATAAAAACATTAAAAAAAAATTTTTTAAAGATACTGAACACTTCCATCCTCATGAGAATTGTATTGTCCTATTACAACCACACTCATCCTCTCTCCATAATCCCTAACCCCTGGCAACCACTAACCATTTCTACATTTTAAAAATTTTGTCATTTTAAAAATGCTGTATAAATGAAATCATATAGTTGGCATTTTTTGCTCAGTATAACTTATCTGAGTTGTTGCACAAATTGTTCTTTTCCTTTTTTTGCTGAGTAGCGTTCCATGTACATGTACATGTCACGGTGTTTCACCATTAGCCCTTTGAAGAATATTTGGGATGTTTGGAGGTTTAGCTATTGGAAAGCTGTGATGAACATTTGTATACAGGTTGTTGAGTGAACATAAGTCCTCTGGAATAAATATTCAGGAGCGAAATTGCTAGGTTGTGAGGTAATTACATGTTTGGTTTGATAAGAAACAGCCATCCTGTTCTCCAGAGAGGCTGTACTACTTTACATTACCTCCAGCCAAGTATTGAGTAATCCAATTTCTCTACATCCTTATTGGCATTTGGTGTTGTCACTATTTTTTAGCCCTTTTGTTAGGTATACAGTACTTTTATTGACATTTCCCTAATGGCATATTTGCCCTTTGTGTATCATCCTTGGTGAAATGTCTTTTTCCCATTTTCTAATTGTTTTTTTTTTTTGATGTTTTTACTCTTGAATTATGAGAGTTCTTTATATTCTGGATCCCACTCCTTTATTAGATATTTGGTTTGCTAATATTTTCTCCCAGTTTGTATCCTTTGTCCTCTTTACATGGGCTTTTGCAGAGAAAACATTTTTTAATTTTGATGTAGTCTATTTTAACACATTTTCTTTTTTTAATTTTCATTTTTTAAGTTTTTAATTTTAATTCTAATATAGTTGATAATAAAGTGTTATATTAGTTTCAAGTGTACAATATAGTGATTCAAAGTTCTATGCATTACTCTGCGCCCATCATGGTAAGTGTACACTTTAATCCCTACCACCCACTTCCCCTCTGGTAACCATCAGTTTGTTCTCTGTAGTTAAAAGTCTGTTTCTTGGTTTGTCTTTCTCTCTCCTTTTTTATTTTTTCCTTTGCTCATTTGTTTTGTTTCTTAAATTCCACACATGAGTGACACCATATGGTGTTTGTCTTTCTCTGACTGGCTTATTTTGCTTACATTATACTGTCTAGCTCCATCCGTGTGGTTGTAAATGGCAAGATATCATTCTTTTTTATGGCTGAATAATATTGTTTATATATGTATATGTATATATATGTATATGTGTATATGTATACACACATATATATAACAGACACCACTCTTTACACACCATACACACACACCACCTCATTATCCATTCATCTATTGATAGACACTTGGGCTGCTTCCATAATTTGGCTCTTATAATTAATGCTGCAATAAATATACAGGTGCACGTATCCCTTTGAATGAGTGTTTTTGGGTAAATACCCAGTGCAATTACTGGATCATAGGGTAGTTCCATTTTTAACTTTTGAGGAACCTACATACCGTCTTCCAGAGTGGCTGTACCAGTTTGCATTCCTACTTACAGTGCACAAAGATTCTCCTTTTTCCATATACTCTCCAACACTTGTTTTTTGTGTTTTTGACTTTAGTCATTCTGACAGGTGTGAGGTGATAGCTCATTGTAGTTTTGATTTGCATTTCTCTGATGATGAATAATGTTGAGCATCTTTTCATGTGTCTGTTGGCCATCTGTATGTCATCTTTGGAGAAATGTCTGTTCATGTCTTTTACCCATTTTTAAATTGGATTATTTTTGGGGTGTTGAGTTGTATAAGTTCTTTGTATATTTTGGATGCTAACCCTTCATCAGAGATGTCATTTGCAGATATCTTCTCCCATTCAGTAGGTGATCTCTTAGTTTTGTTGACTGTTTCCTTTGCTATGTAGGAGCTTTTTATTTCACTATAGTCCTAATAGTTTATTTTTGCTTCTGTTTACTTTGTCTTAGGAGACAATATCTAGAAAAAATTTGTTATGTCCAGTGTCAGAGAAATTGCTGTCTGTGCTCTATTCTAGAATTTTTATAGTTTCAGGTCTCACATTTAGGTCTTTAATCCATTTTGAATTTATCTTTGTGTTGGGCATAGGCCAGTGGTTTAGTTTCATTCTTTTGCATGTAGCCTGTCCAGTTTTTCCAACACCATTTGTTGAAGAGACTTTTTCCCCATTGCATGTTCTTTCCTCCTTTGTTGAAGATTAATTGGCCATATAAATGTAGGTTTATTTCTGGGCTTCCTGTTCTATTCCATTGCTTTATATGCCTATTTTTGTGCCAGTACCATACTTTTTAGATTAATATAGCTTTGTAGTATGATTTGGAATTGGATTGTGATTTTTCCAGCTTTATTTTTCTTTATCAGATTTTTTTTCAATGTTTATTTTTGAGAGAGAGAAAGAGAGAGAAAGGGAGGGAGGGAGAGGGGCAGAGAGGGAGACAGAATCAAAAGCAGGCTCCAGGCTCTGAACTGTCAGCCCAGAGCTGGTCACGCAGCTTGAACTCATGAACTGTGAGATGGTGACCTGAGCCAAAGTCAGACATGCAGTTGACGGAGCCATCAGATTTTCTTTTGATGGATTGTGATTTTGACGTGAAGACTGAAGACTCTCTGACTAGCTTATAAATCTGTCCACTTAATTTTTGTATAAAACAGGAAGTTTAGGCCAAGGCTTTTATTTATATTTATATATATAAATGATTATTTTTGAGAGGGAGAGAGCACAAGTGGGGGAGGGGCAGAGAGAGAGGGGTGCAGAGGATCTGAAGTGGGCTCTGCACTGACAGCTAAGAGCCTGATGTGGGGCTTGAACTCATGAACTGTGAGATCATGACCTAAGACAAAGTTGGACGCTCAACTGACTGACCTACCCAGGCACCCCAGTCAAGGCTTTATTATTATTACTATTATTATTGTGCCTGTTGATACCCACTCGTTCTAACAACATTTGATTAAAAGACTACTTTTCTCCATTAAATTGTTTATGCACCTTTGTAAAAAGTCAGTTGAGCATATTTGCATTGGTTTATTTCCAGGTTCTCTGTTCTGTTTCATTGATCCATATGTCTCTCTCTCGACCAATACTACCCTATTACTGTAGCTATATAGTATGCTTTAATATCTGCTAGAGTGATTCCTCTCACATTATTTTTCTTTGTCGAGATTATTTTAGCTATTTGAGGGTTTGTGCCTTTCCATATAAATTTTAGTATAAGTTGTCTACTTCAACAAAATACCTTGCTGGGATTTTGCTAGGAATTACATTACACTTACTCATCAGTGGGGGACAGTTGACATCTTTACTATGTTGAGCCTTATAATATACAAACATGTTTCTACATTTATCTAGATCTTCTTTGAATCTTTACATCAACATTTTGTAATTTTCAATGTATAGGTCCTGTACATGCTTTAAGTATGACCTATTTATTTCATATTATTTGGAATGATTGTAAATGGTGTTGTGTTTAAATTTTAGTTTTGTATGCTCATTGCTGGCATATAGAAATGCATTTGATCTTTCTATACCAATCTTGTATTCTGTGACATCGCTCAGATTTTTTGTAGATTCCTTGGCATTTTTTTACATAGACAACTGTGTCATCTGCAAATAGGGAGGTTTTGTTTCTTCCTTTCTGATCTGCATGCCTTTTATTTCCTAGCACTATGTTGAATAGGAGTGGTGAGAGACAAACTTGCCTGATTCCTAATTTTGGGGAGAAAAGCATTAAATATAATTTTGGTTTTTTTTAAGATTTTTTTTTTTTTTATCAAGGTGAGAAATTCCCCTCTATTCCTATTTTTCTGGGAGTTTTTCTCAAAAGTGTGTGCTGAATTTTATCAAATGCTTTTTCATTGATTGTTACCATATTATTTTTCTTCTTTAGATTGTTCATATAGTGGGTTACACTGTTTGAGTTTCACATGTTAAACTAGCTTGGCATACCTATAATAATAGCACCTGGTCATGGTATATAATTCTTTTATATATTGTTATATTTGGTTTGCTGATGTTTTATTGAGGATTTTGCATCTCAGTTCATGACAGATACTAGTCTGTAGTTGGTTTTTGTTTTTGTTTTTTGTACTATCATGTATGGTTGTAGTATCAGGGTTGTATAGTATCAGTATACTATCTTCATAAAAGGACTTGAAAAGAAATGTTGCCTTTTATTTCTTGGAAGAGATTATGTAAAAATTGGATCCTTTTTTGTGGGTGGAGGTTAAATCTTTACATGGTTTGTAGATTACTTCAGTAAAACTGGCCTGGAGATTTCTTTTTCAGAAGAATTTAATTCATTGCTTTAATAGATAAAAGATTATTAAAGGTGACTGTTTCATTTTGGGTTAGTTTTAGTGTTTTGGGTTAGTATTTTGTGTTTTTTGAGGAATTGGTTCATTGAATTTAAATTGTCAATTCTATGTGTCTACATAGAATTGTTAATAGTATTCCTTTATTATCCTGCAGCAGTGATACCCTCTTCCATTCCTGATCCTGGAAATTTGTATCTTTTATTTTTTTGTCAGTTTTACTAGAGGTTTATCAATTTGAGTGAATTTTTTCCAAATAATCAGCTTTTGGTGTCATTGATTTTATCTGTTTTTCTGTTTTCAAGTTCATTTTTGTTGTTCAGTGTTCAATGTTGTTCATTGTTCTTTTTGCTTTCTTTGGGTTTATTTTCATTTCTTTTTCTACTTTCTTAAGATGGAAACCTAGAGCAGTGCCTGGGTGGCTCAGTTGGTTAAGCATCCGACTTCGGCTCAGGTCATGATCTCATGGTCTGTGGGTTCAATCTCCATGTCGGGCTCTGTGCTGACTGCTTGGAGCCTGAAGCCTGCTTTGAATTCTGTGTCTCCCTCCCTCTCTGCCCGTCTCCTGCTCATGCTCTATCTCAAAAATCAATAAACATTAAAAAAAAAAAATTATTTATTTTTAAAATTTTTTTTTTCAACGTTTATTTTTTTTGGGACAGAGAGAGACAGAGCATGAACGGGGGAGGGGCAGAGAGAGAGGGAGACACAGAATCGGAAACAGGCTCCAGGCTCTGAGCCATCAGCCCAGAGCCTGATGCGGGGCTCGAACTCACGGACCGCGAGATCGTGACCTGGCTGAAGTCGGATGCTTAACCGACTGTGCCACCCAGGTGCCCCCAAAAAAAATTTTTTTAAAGATGGAAACCTAGATTATTGATTTGAGACTTTTTTCTTCTAATGTAAGCATTTCATGCTATGACCTTCTAAACACCACTTTAACTACATCTCACAAGTTTGAATCTATTATATTTTCATTCATTTCAAATATTTGGTGATATCTTTTGAGCTGTCATCTTTGACTCATTGTATGACCCATAATTGTTATATGGGGCGTGTAACAGTGGGTCATATACATATGGATTGTTTAGAAGTGTGTTGTTTAGTTTCCAAGTGTTTAGACATTTTCCTGTTATCTTTCTCTTACTTGTTTACAGTTTAATTCTCTAATCTGAGACTTACATTGTATCACTTCAGTTTTTTAAATTTGTGAAGGTTTGTTGACACAGGATGTAACCTACCTTGGTGAATGTCCCATGTGCCTTTCAAGAGACTGTATGTTCTCCTTTGTTGAGTGGAGTGTTCTATAAAGGTCAATTAGATCTAGTCGATTGGTGGTATTATTTACTTCTGTATCCTTGCTGACTACTAGTTTACTCATTACTGAAAAGGATGTTGAAGTCATCAACTATAATCTTGGATTATAGCCATTTCTCCTTCTTATTTTTTCCTTATGTATTTTAAAGCTTTATTGTCAGGTGCTATCTAGTTAGGATTGGTATGTTTTCTTGGTGAACTGACCCTTTTATCATTATGAAATGTCTTTCTTTATTCATAGTTACTTTCTTTGCACTGATGCCCACATTGTCTAGTATCAGGATAGCCACTCTAGCTTTATTTTTTTATTCTTGACGTAGTGGATCTTTTTTCATCCTTTTACCTCTAACTTAACCTACCTATATCATTATATTTGAGGTGTTTCTTGAGACAGCATGAAACTTGGACATTTTTTAATCCATTCTAATTATCTGAATTTTAATTAATATGTTTAAACATTTTACATTTAATATCATTATCGGTATGTTTTGATGATAGGTCTGCCATTTTATTATGTTTCTGTTTGCTCCTTCTGCTTTTCGTGTTTTTGCTTTTTCTTCCTTCTTTTAGTAGTATTCTTTTTCAGTATTTTTTTTATTTAGTACTTTCTTAGTAGACCATTTTAGTTTATTATGTTTTTATTATATCTACCTACGTAGTGTTTTTACTAGTTACTGTAGGAATTACAATATACATCTTTGACTTTTCACAATAGACATAATCCATATTTACCACTTCAAGTGGAATATAGATATCTTAGCCACCATGTAGGTGTTTTACCCCTTCCCACGTCCTTTATGCTATGTTTACATATAACAACTATGGATGTTGAGAATTTATAATGCTAAATTTTTTTGCTTTACACCTTCAAACATATAGATGATTTAGGAGAAAAATAGTCCATTGTACTTACTCAGGTACTTATCATTTCTGTTATTCTTTATTTCTGATACTCCAATCGTCCTTCTGGTATCCCCTCCTTTCTGTCCAAGGAACTTCCTTTAAAAATACCTTTAGAGTATGTCTGCTGACAAAGAATTTTTTTAGTTTTCTTCATTCAGAATGTATTTCATCTTCATTCTTGAAAGATATTTTTGCTGGATGTGGAATTCTGGATTACTAGTTCCTTTCTTTCAGACCCCTTTAAAGATTTCATTCCACTTCCTTCTGGCTTTAATAATTTGTGATGAAAAATCTGCAGTATTGAGATTGTTGTTCCTTTATAATTATCATTTTCTTTTGGCTACATTTTAGATGGTTTCTTTGTCTTTAGTTTTTAGCAGATAGATTATAATCTATCTAGACATGAATTTCTGTGGGTTTATCCTGTTTACTAAGCTTTTTGACTCTGTAAGTTTATGTCTTTCATCAAATTTGTGAAGTTTTCAGACATTTCCTCAAATAATGTTCTACACTGCACTCTTCCCTTTTCTCATTCTCGGACTCCCATGAAACAGATGTTAAGCCTTTGGTATTGTCCCCAGGGCTCTGTTTGCTTTTGTTTTCCCAGTTTTTTTCTCTTTGTTGTTTATATTAGATCTGTCTTCAAGTTCATGTATTGTTTACTCACATTGTTTACTCTCATCTCTGTCCTGCTATTGAAAACAGAGCTGGGGGGGTCTTAATATTCAGGATAAAAACCTTCACTTAATTCCCCTGTTTTTATTATGCTTGCCTTACCCTCAGTTTTATGCCCCAAGAAGACCCTCTGGTTTTCCAGTGGGGGAAAAAAGTATAGTTTCTTGGGTTTGTGAAATAGGGGAGGGTGTCTGAAGAGCTAACTGCTTTTTACACAGACTTTCAACCAGTGCTTTTGTTTTCATTCCCACTTTACATTCTCACTTCCAAAAACCTTGTAGTAGCAATTCCTGAGGGTTTATAGTATCTGTAGTATAAATTTGGGTTGCTTCTCAGTTTTTCCTGCCTATAAGCTCAGGATTCTAGTTTTTCAGGACTGCTTAGTAAGTTGTCACTTGTCTGTTTTCCTGTATCTATAATTGTAGGTGGTGTTTTCTCCTCTTTTCTCTTTATGAGTTTATACCTAAATCTGTTTATTTTGGTGATGTTTCAGAAGAGAGACAGTAATAAATTATGTATTTATAAATTATGGCAAACTGCCATGTTTACCTGGAGTCAGGAAAAAAATTGTAAACCTAAATTTTAAAATGTACTCATATAGCAACTGTAAATTAAAGTTTTACTTTGTCTTCTGATACATTCTAGGATGAGATCCCCACTGGAATGCCATGCCTAGAATCAGTGACTATTGGTGATGATGTTTGGGATGAGAACTGGCTACCTTTGCAGGCTAAAATGGGAAAAGGGGGTGATGCTGCCTCCCACTTATTTACCTCAAGCCTTGGTGGAAAGAAGCCTTATCCGTCATGTGAGGAAATGCCGCAGAAGGTTAGATCCCTGGGAAAACAGAAAGCTTATCATTACTGAAAAACGGAAATGTAAATTTCCTCAAGAAATCTATACACTCGGGTATTCAGAAGCATCTGTCAGATGATAATTCCCAAGAATTCATTTTTTTCCCTCAAGATGACAGTGGTCGGGAAGAGGACAAGTTGGAACAGGGAAGAGTAAATCATGGGCTTATTGTCCCATCTGTCCTTTCAACTGTTATGATTTTTGTTTTATCACTGGGAACCTTTGGCCTTAGGATCTATAAATAAACTGTTTTCCCTAATTTTATTTTTATTAGCCTTGTAATATAATCTCTGAATCTCTGCATTGAGAATATCAGCTAATATTAGGCCTAACTATATACTTAAAATTTATTTCCCACTGGTTATTAGAAGAAATATCTATAGTTAAATTGCTCCTTATTATTTGTGCTGTTTAAAATACTAGATGATCATGAAAAATCATCTGGCCATGAAAAACAGTATTGAAGAAAATAATACAAACCAGAGTTGTATTTGTTTCTATGAGAGCTGTGTTCCAAGGAATTCAAGGTATTGGGTGTGGACCAATAAAATAAGGGGGGAAAGTCACACTGATACAGAAACTTAATAAACACTTTTTCTTGTTTAATTGACTTTGCCTCTTTGCCTTTCCCTTGCCCAAGTTATTCTCTGTTTGGATCATGTACTCATACAGCAACTATAAATTAAAGCACTCTAAAACGTATCTTAGTTTATTGTAGCATTTTTTTCTCTATAGGATTGGTGCTTTTCTAAACCCAAAGATACATGGGATGATTCATGGCAGCCTTCAGGCCTTGTGAATGGAATGAAAGTAGAAGCTCAAAAGCAAGAGGGACTGGGTGCTCAGGAGAAAAATACTGGCACAACCAGAATTCAAAAGGTAAATGTCTAATGAATGTTACTGTGACAGATTCTTATTGGGAAGTACTTTCATTTTTAGAAAGTAAAGTTCTGGTTAATGATCCCACTCTGAGCATTTGGTGGAATACATATACACAAAATGTATGTTGATTTAAAATTAATTTCAGTCAATTTAATATATTTATCTCTTCAGAAGAAAATCCTAAGCCTAGAATTGAAAGACTGATTAAACCTCTATGTTAGAGAAATAGAAAACAGATATTTTCATATAATTTAGCCATAAGGAATGTTGATAGCAATAAATGCGTACATAAAAAAGAACAGTGACACACGACTTAACTTTATATCTTTGGGAACTAAAACAAACAAACAAACCAAAAACAGCAATGAAAAAAACAAACTAAGACCAAAGTTAGCAGAAGGCATGAAATAATAAAAATTAGAGTAAAAATCTATGAAATAGAGAACAGAAAAAAATCAATGAAATTAAGAGCTAGATTTTTGAAGCTATAAACAAAATTTGCAAACCTTCAGCTAGACAAATAAAAAAAGGAATACTCAAATATCAAAATAAAAGAAGAAACATCAAATTTGATGCCAAAGAAATAAAAAATGATCTTACTACAATTATATACAAACTGGATAACCTGGAAGAAATGGATAAATTCCTACAAACATAACAACCTACCAACACTGAATCACGAAGAATAGAAAACTGAATAAATAGGTCAATAACAAGTAAGACTGAATTAGTAACCAAACCCCACCCTTCTCCCCAAAAAAGGATCAGATAACTTCACTGGTGAATTCTACCAAACATTTAAAGAATTAACCTTCTCAATCTTTCTCAAACTATATATCATAATCATCCTCGTGAGTGTGAAATTGTATGTTATTGTGGTTTGGGGCTATGCTTTTGATTGCATATGTTAATCATGAACATGTTTCTTGAAAGTCTGTCATTAATCTCTAGTTCCATGAGGTATATTTCTAGATAACTATGATGGAGTCAGTCATTAACAACTGTAGAGAGCTGAATTTGGCAGAACAGTGCTTCTCGAACTATAATGTGCCTACAGATGCCCGGAGAATCTTGTAAAAATGTGGGTTCTGACTGGGTGGCATTGGGACGGGGACACAGGTTGTGCATATCTAACACAAGCATCCGGTTGATGCTGCTACTGCTGGTTGGCGAACCACACTTTGAACAGCAAGGCTGGACAGCGCTCTTTGGAGAAGGAATCTTGATGGTTGCTAAGTGCTTAAGTTGACTGAAGGTACTTGGTCTCAGTACCATACAGATTTAGAAAGGATTCATCCATGGGTTTGGGGTTGTTGTTTTGTTTTTGTTTTTTTTCAGAATGAGAAGCTATCACAGTGCATCTTAAATACGTTTTAACGGTGCATCTTTCTTCAAAAATCACACTTAGGAAAGCAAAAGAATATAGCTTTAAAAACTTGTTTCTGATTTTGATTTTTGTTCAACTTGTAAAAATAGGCAGCAGACGTGTGGGTGCCTGGGTGGCTCAGTTGGCTGAGTGCCCGACTCTTTATTTTGGCTCAGGTCATGATCTCACGGTTTATGAGTTTGAGCCCCATATCAGGCTCCGTGCTATCCGCGAGGAGCCCATTTGGGATTCATTCTCTCTCTCTCTGCCCCTCCCCCACTTGCATGTGCATGCTCTCTCTCTCTCTCAAAACAAACTTAAAAAAAGGCAGCAGGGCATAATGTAAAAATCACTTGGTCTGAGTGGTCTGCAGTTTAGGGTTTAGCCTTATCACAACTTAATGCCAGTTAACATTGAAGAAGATAAGTGCTAAGTTACATAGATTGTATCTACTTCAGTAATGACGGTATAGTAGGATACAGGATCTCATGGTTAAAATTTGACACTCCATTCACTGAAGCCCAAATTTAGTCTCCATATGGGATGTTCATCTCTTTCTCTCAAATCCTAGTTCTTAATGCTCCATTTTGTCTCTTCTGAGGAGCCTTCCTTTAACTACTTTATGTTCTATGCAGGTAATGCCTCCATTTGTGGCTCGCTGCAGCACATACGCTATTTCCTAACTGAGGACTGTGAGTTTAGGGACAGTGATCCTATCTTACTAGGAGGTGGGCAGGTGGGGCATAGAGAACATGGACTGGGCTGAGTTCTGGTCTCTGCTTTGTCTCTTACTTGTTGACCTTGGATAACTTAGCCTCTTGTGAAAAGCATTATGCTAAGTTAAAGGACCCACAGTAAGGAAGACCTAACACCTAGGCTAGTGCCTTGTACTGTGGTTTAAAGGAAGAAGCACGTGCAAGTAACTTCACGCTGTGCCTGACAGTGTGCCTGCCGTGTGCGCTTTCTCATTTCCTGCCACTCTTCCTTAGCTCTGTGTGGCAGCAGACAGTACCATGTTTGCTTATAACATGTGTTCAGTAAATGCTTCCTGGATTGAATGGATGGTCACTAAGTTAGAAAAGGACTTGTTTCTTCTGGAGAGTATCTAGGTTCTTAAAAGTGAGTCAGTTATTAATGATGATATGAAAAATATTTGTCTTGTATATAAGGATCCAAAACAGGGTTAATTCTTCCTGTTACGCTAACAATTACCTTTCATGCTTTTGCCCTACTTTTCCCATACTGCAGCAGCCAAGCTCAGAGAGTTCTTCAGACTCTTCCACATTGCCCAAATTGGAAGAGTTCTACATCTCTCTTATCCAGTCACAGCAGTCAGCAGAAGGGAGCCAGTTTGAGCCCAGCAGCACTCAGACTCAGGCAAAGCAAACCCAGCTACCCCCAGCAGCCTTCAGCGCAACCCCTACGGGGATGGATTCCCCAGAAAAACACTCTGGTTCAGGTAGGTTTACATACAATTGACAGATACGGTGGTTTGTCATTTATCTTTTCCAGAACATAACTTGAAAAATTGCTGACTTTAGCATTTGTCTCAAGTCCTTACGTTATTCTGGGCTCAATTGTTCCCTTTTATTTTGCCACTCCTTTTTTTTTTTTCTTTTGCAGTTTGGTTGGGGGAGTCAGTTTTACAGACAGTGAAATTTGCCACTTTTGATGTGTACAGTTCTGTGAGTTTTGACATATGTATCCAGTCTTGTAACCACCACCACCACCACCATCATGATATAGAGCAATTCCACCAGTTCCTCGCGTCCGTCTGTTGGTCTGCAGTCATTCACTCCCGTTGCTTGCTGGTTCCTGACATGTTACTTTCCTTTTTCTAGAATTTCATAAAAAGAGAGTCATACAGTGTATAGTTTTTAAGTCTGAACTTTTTCACTTAGGATGTTTTAGAGATTCATTTATATTGTTGCCAAGGTCAGAAGTTTGTTCTGATTTACTGCTAAGTAGTACCCCATTGTATGGATATAGCATAATTTGTTCATTACATGACAGACATCTGCGTTGTTTCTGGATTTGGGCCATTATGAAAAAAGCTGTGAACGTTCACATACAGCTCTAGTACATGCCAAGGAGTAGAATTGCTGGCTCCCATGATCATTACATGATTAACTTCTTAAGAACTGCCAAAATGTTTTCCAAAGTGGCTGTACCATTCTTTATTCACACCAGTAATATATGAAAGTTCTAATTGCTCCATCTCCTTGCCAACACATGATATTATCAGTCTTAAAATTTTGCCATTCTAGTGCGTGTGTGATGGTATCTTGTGGTTTTAATTTGAATTTCCCTCTTTGCCAGTGATGTTGACCGTCTTTTCGTGTGCTTACATGCAATCTGTATATCTTCTTTAGTGAATTGCACGTTCAAATATTTGTTCATTTTTATTAAATTATCTTTTCATTGATGTGTAAAAATTATACTTGACACAAAAGCTTTTTTCAGATATATATATGTGTGTGTGTATATGTATATATACATCACAAATATTTTCAAGTGTGTGATTTCCTTAACAGCATCTTTGGAAGAGCAAAAGTTTTCGTTTTGATGAAGTCTGATTGATTTTTTTCTTAGTGTAAAGGTTGACCTTTTTGTGTCCTGTTCAGAAATCTTTTTTAACCCAAGTAACTGATTTTCTCTTTTTCATATGAAAGTTCTCTAGTTTTAGGTCTTACAATTAGATCTGTGATCCAGTTTGTTAATTTTTGAGTTACTATTTGTATTGTTATTATTATTATTATTATGGTGCGATATAAGGATTAATGTTTATTTTGACTGCATATAAATATTCACTTTTAGCACCAGTTCTTGAAAAGGCTGTCCTTTCTGGGGCACCTGGGGTACTCAACAGTTAAGCATCTGACTCTTGATTTCAGCTCAGGTCATGACCTCATGATTCATGGGTTTGAGCTCCCACATTGGGCTCTGAGCTGAGCCTGCTTGGGATTCTCTCTCCCTCTCTCCCTCTCTCTCTGCCCCTCCCTGGCTGGCTGTCTGTCTGTCTCTCAAAATAAATAAATAAACTTTAAAAAAGAAAAAAAAAAGGCTGTCATTTCACTTTTAAACTGCATTGATATCTTTGTCAAAAGTCAGCAGGCTGTATATGTGAGGGTCTATTTCTAGACTTCTATTATGTTTTAGTAGTCTGTATGTCTTTATACCATTGCCTTGATTAGTGTGGCTTTATAAGTCATGAAATCATACAATTTTGTTCTTTATCAGATTGTTTTGGCTATTTTAGGTCATTTTCCACATGAATTTTATTTATTATTTTTAAATATTTATTTTGAGAGACAGAGAACGTGCGTGCGCGCAAGTTGGGGAGGGGCAGAGAGAAGGAGACAGAATTGCAGGCAGGCTCTGCACTGTCAGCACAGAGCTCAATGCAGGACTTGAACCCATGAACCATGAGATCATGACCTGAGTCGAAATCAAGAGTGGGACACTTAACTGACTGAGCCACCCAGGAGCCTCTTCCATATGAATTTTAGGATTAAGGTAAATTTACACAAAGCTTGCTAAAGTTTTTATTGAGATTTTTTTTTCATATGTTATAATATTAGTTTCAGGTGTACAATATAGTTATTCACCACTTGCATACGTCATCTGGTGCTCATCACAAGTGCACTCTTTACCCTCCATCACTTTGCAGGTAGGTACCTTCTCCCATTCAGGGAGGTTTTAGGTTTTTGATTGTTTCCTTTGCTGTGTAGAAGCTTTTTGTTTTGATGAAGTCCCAATAGTTTATTTTTGCTTTTGTTTCCCTTGCCTCTGGAGACTTATCTAGAGCTATGACTGATGTCAAAGAGCTTACTGCATGTGTTCTTCTCCAGGATTTTAAGGTTTCAGGTCTCATATTTAGGTCTTTCATCCATTTTGAATTTATTTTTGTGTATGATGTAAGAGAGTGGTCCAGTTTCATTGTTTTGCGTGTTGCTGTCCAGTTTTTCCAGCACCATTTGTTGAAGAGTCTGTCTTTGACCAATGATAAGATTCTTTCCTGCTTTGTTGAAGATTAATTGACCATATAATTGTGGGTTCATTTCTGGGTTTTCTGTTCTGTTGATATACGTGTCTATTTTTGTACCAGGACCATACTGTTTTGATTATAGCAGCTTTGTAGTATAATTTGAAGCCCCAAATTGTGATGTCTTCAGCTCTGCTTTTCTTTTTCAGGATTGCTTTGGCTATTTGGGATCTTTTAGTGTTTCCATACAAATATTAGGATTGTTTGTTACAGCTTTTTGAAAAATGCTGTTGGTATTTTGATAGGGATTGCATTAAGTGTGTGGATTGCTTAGGGTAGTATAGACATTTTAACAATGTTTGTTCTTCCAATCCATGAGCAAAGAATGTTTTTCCATTTCTTTGTATCCTAGTTTCTTCATAAGTGTTGTATAGTTTTCAGAGTACAGATCTTTTACCTCTTTTGTTAGGTTTTTTCCCAGGTATCTTGATTTCTTTTTCTGCTGCTTCATTATTGGTGTCTAGAAATGCAACAGATTTATGCACATTCATTTTATATCCTGTGGCTTTGCTGAATTCATATATTCTAGCAATTTTTTTTGGTGGAGTCTTGAGTTTTCTATATAGGGTATCATGTCACCTGCAGATAGAGAAAATTTGACTTCTTTGCTGGTTTGGATGCCTTTTTATTTCTTTCTGTTGGCTTATTGCTGAGGCAAAGACTTCCAGTACTGTGTTAAATAGTAAAAGTGAGAATGGACTACCCGGGCTTGTTCTTGGATGTAGAGGGAAAGCTTTCAGTTTTTCCCCATTGAAGTTGATACTAGCTGTGGGTCTTTTGTATATGTGTTTTATGTTGAGGTATGTTCCATCTATCCCTACTTTGTTGAGGGTTTTTATCAAGAATGGATGCTGTATTTTGTCAAATGCATTTTCCGCATCTATTGACAGGATCATATAGCTCTTATCCTTTCTTTTATTAATGTGGTATATCACATTGGTTGATTTGCAAATATTGAACCAGCCCTGTAGCCCAGGAATAAATCCCACTTGATTGTGGTGAATAATTCTTTTAATGTATACTGTTGGATTGAATTTTCTAGTATCTTGTAGAGAATTTTTGCATCCAGTTTCATGAGGAGTATTGGCCTGTAATTTAGTGGGGTCTTTGTCTGGTTTTGGAATCAAGGTAATGATTCATAGAATGAGTTTGGACATTTTCCTTCCTTTCCTGTTTATTTGGAACAGTTTGAGAAGAGTAAGTGTTAACTCTTCTTTAAATGTGTGGTAGCATTCTCCTGGGAAGCCATTTGGCCCTGGACCCTTGTTTGTTGGGAGACTTTTTTTTTAATTTTTAAAAAATGTGTATTTATTTTTGAGAGAGAGACACAGAGCATGAGACGGAGAGGGGCAGAGAGAGCAGGAGACACAGAACTCGAAGCAGGCTCCAGGTTCTGTGCTGTCAGCGCCGAGACCAACATGGGCTCGAACTCATGAACTGGGAGATCATGACCTGAGCTGAAGTCAAGGCTTAACAGACTGAGCCACCCAGGCCCCCTGTTTGTTGGGAGAGATTTGATTACTGATTCAGTTTCTTTGCTGGTTATGGGTCTGTTCAAATTTCCTATTACTTCCTCTTTCAGTTTGGGTAGTGTGTGAGTTTCTAGGAAAGCAAAGCAGCCATAAATAATACACAAATGAATGAACATAGCTGTTTTCCAATAAAACTTTATTAAAAACCAGGTGGTAGGTAGGCTGGATTTGGCCCACAGACTGTCGTTTATCAACACCTTTGTAGGTCCAGGTTTCTGTCCAGCATTATTTTATTTTTTGCTTGAAGAACTTACATATCTTGTGGTGCTGGTCTGCTACTGATGTCTTTTCTCAGTTCTTTCACGTTAGGCAAAGCCTTTATTTTTATTTCATTTCATTTCTTTTCTTTAAGTTTTTTTTCTGGATATAAAGTCATAGGTTGGTATATTTGTCACTGCATTAAAAGATGTCACTTTGCTTGTCACTGTGATGTCAAGTCTGTTGTCATTTTTGTGTTTGTTCCTTTGTAATGTGTTATTTTCTCTGGATGCTTTTAAGATTTTCTCCCACATCACTGATTTTCAACAATCTGATTATAAGGTGGCTTGGTGTAGTTCTCTTTGTATTTCTTCTGCATAGAGTTCATTGAGCTGTTGGATCTCCAAGTTTATAGTTGCCATTAAATCTGAAAAAAATTCAATCATTATTCTTCAAATGTGTTTTTCTGTCACTCCCCCTTCTTTTTTTTTTTTTTAACTCCAATTTTACACATTATATGCGATAGGTCACTTTTTCTACACCTACTGGTATACTTCTTTTCCCTAGTCTTTGGATGGTTTCTATTACTGTCTCTTAATGGTGCTCACCTTTTCTTGTTCAGTGATTAATATATTCTTTTCCCATCCAGTATATTTTTCATCTCAGAAATTGTATTTTTCATCTCTACTGGTTTGGTTTGGGTCTTTTTAAATCTTTTTTTTTTTTTTTTTCCTCATCATACTTGTATTTTTCTCTGCCTTCTTGTATACCTGGAGTACCCTTTTTAAAAAAAAATTTTTTTTAATGTTTATTTGTTTTTGAGAGAGAGAGAGAGAGGCAGACAGAGCACGAGCAGGGGAGGAGCAGAGAGAGGGAGACACAGAATCTGAAACAGGCTCCAGGCTGTGAGCTGTCAGCACAGAGCCCGACGCAGGGCTCGAACTCACAAACCGTGAGATCGTGACCTGAGCCGAAGCTGAACGCTCAACTGACTGAGCCACCCAGGTGCCCCTACACCTGGAGTACTCTTAGAACAGCTATTTTAATACCCTTTCCTTGTGATTCTGGCATGTGTACCATTTCTGTCATTTGTGTCATTGCTGAATTGGCTTCTACCTGTTGCTTTTTCTCCTGAGAACAAGTCCTATTTTTCTCTCTTCTGTGCACATCTGGTAACTTTTTATTATATGGCAGACACTGAATTTTACATTATTGACTGGGCCTCTTTTTCTTTTCCCTCCCCTCCCCTTCTCTCCTTCTTTTCTCCTTCCTTCTCTGTGTGTATCTCTCTCTCTCTCTTTCTCTATCCACCCATCCACCAATTGGTTGGGGGGGATTGGGGAAGATGCAGTTTAATCACCTGAAATTGGTTTTATCATTTTTGCATTTCTTTTAGGTTTCATTAGGCTGGCCTAGAAAAGTCTTTAGTCTGTTGGCCCTGCTATTTAGGCAGTACCATTCTGAGGGTAGAGATAGGACTAGATGTTCCATATGTTAGGATTTCTTTACACTCTGTCTGGTGGGAACACGACCTACTTTGCCTAGAAGCTACAATGATTGTTCTGCCTGTTCCTTTCAGGATGGTTTTCTCCTTGGCCTCATGGTCTCCTCACGTGCCTGAGCCAGATCACTAGCCAGCCTAAGACTCAAAGGGACCTCTCTGCAGATTTCCATCTGCTTCTTCTTTGGTACTTTCCTCCCACAAATTCTAGGCAGCTTGGCCTCCATGAGTTCCAAACTCTGTCTTTTCAGCCCAGTAAGATCTCCAGGCTCAGTTTGGATTCTCCCTTCTTGTACTGAAGCCAGGAAATCATCTTAACAGTGAGCTGAGGCCCTTGTAAAGCTCACTTCATTTGTTTCCCTTCTCTCAGGGATTACTATCTTGCATGCTTGCTGTTCAGTGTATAAAAGCTGTTGTTTCATACATTTTGTCCAGTTTTCCAGTTGTTTAAGGCAGAAGAGACTGTTTTTCAATTCCTGTTGAATTAACCTTATGTCTGGAAGCAGAAGTTTCACTACTCTTTATCCCTTTTAAAATCTGAACTCACCAAAACTTTGTGTAAAACCACTTGTTTTTATCTGAATGCACCAGCTCTTTTCCCCTCTTGTGGGCATTAATTACAACTTTTTGATCAGAATTTTACTCTCAAATTCTTGAACGTAATTCACCACAAATGTACGGAACATATGCCACATGCTGCTATGTTAGATGCTAAAAATGCAAAGATGAATAAAGTACTGATTATGCCTGCGTTTTCTCTAGATTTTCTGAAATATGTGTTTTTAAGATCTAGGGCAATGCTTTACAAAATGTAATCATACCGGTGGCAGTTTGGGAAGTGTTTGTGATGATGGACATTGTTTAGCTCACCTAGATTTTTTTTTAAACTAAAGCAGAGCTTTCTTGAAGGAAGCAGTGTGTTTGCTTAGATGCTGGCATCAGAGTGCCTTCTCTCATTGTAAGCAGGCGGTAAACGGGTGTGCTGGCCTGGAGTAGACGCGTGAGAATGCCTGGCATCCCTTCCTGCTGTTCAGAACTTTTGGCATTGGAGTTCCCAGCGAATTCATTTCATTTAAAAGGTTCTTTCTTCGTAGTTGAAACTAATTCCTAAGGAATTTGTTTTATGGCTGATAACTGGTTTTTGGAACTCCTTACAAACATCTTGGTCAATTTTGTTTTTACACTGGCACAGTCTCAAATTGGAGCCACTTTGGCAATAGAAAACACCCGTGGGGTACACTTGTGTTCATTGCCGGATGGAAATAGGGGAGCTTAAGGGCTCCTCCCTGGAGTTGGAATCATATCCAACTTATTTTTATCGTGTCCTAGAGAGAAAATTTCCCTTCCTGTTCATAAATACGTTTCCCCCCTCTCTTTCCCTCTCCTCATTCTGACAAGGATTTACTTCATCTCAACGCATGACTCTCCACCCTCATTTCTTTTCCATTTGTTGACTGGTTTCCCAGGCTCATCTCTGATCGTAACAGAAGGTGTCACCATGTAACAGAAGTTGATTGTAACACATGTTAATAAAGAACTAGAATGGGAGAGAGAAGGCAGAGTATGAGAACCCCTTGAGAAGACTTGTGTGTTCTTTCTTTTTCAGTGGAGAGCTCTCCAGAGCGCCTGAAGAATGATTTTTCTAGTAGCCATGCTATTACAGTGTTCAAAGACAAGAGTCACGGAGCCATGGACCAGCTGTCTTTGATTTTGTCTCCTGAGCACCAGATCTCCCAGAAGCTCTACATTCCCCGGAGTACAGCCACTGCTGCCTTAGGAGCTGCTGCGCGGCTGGCCACATCCAGGAGCCTCCTACATTGGTATCCCATGTGAAAAGGATGGAAACTTGAGGGAGGAAGTCGAGGAGAAAGCAATAAGCCAGGTGCTTTAGGGCTTGATGATTTCCCAAGGCCAAAATAAGGCGGTATTGAGACAAAACAGTATTTTGATAGTTGATGCTTATGTCTTTCTGTGTGATTGTATGTTAGCTGTGTTATGCTAACAGTCTACTTTGTTGTGTAAGTATTGATATTTAATGTTTTCATTTTTATTGTTTCTTCCCTATAGTTTTGTTCACCTCAGTTTAATGTAGTGTGAAGGAATTCGTGTGTGTGTTTCTATAAATGTCTTTCTTGTACATAACATGACTGATAAATGAAAACTGGAAAACTGATGTCTTGTGATCCATATTTAGTAAGACAAAAATGATCTCTGATTCTTCAGAAAAAGGATGTCTGAATTGTAAGGCTGCTTTTTTTTTTTTTTCTCATTTGAAATTTTCTAGATCATGGAGATAATCCAGAGCTCCACTTCTTACCATTATCATTTCTTTAAAATGCTAGGCTCAGTGAGAAAATCCATATCCTGAGGCTTTGGTCGTGAAAGAACTTTCACATTAAAAAAATTAAGCTGTCTTTCAGTACAGGCAGTTTCTTGAAGACTCATAATGCAATTCTAGAGACCGGTTGTTCACACTTAGCTGACTGAGCCTTCCCTGTAGGACTCACGGTTCCCAGGAGCTCCTGGGTGGTAGTCATTCAGGAGGGTACTGTTTAAGCATCTGTGTAACATGATGCTCTCTGAAGTCAAATTGTGGGAAACGCTATAGGACATTTTGTTAAGTTCACAGAATGAACCATCAAGAACAAACAAGAGACTGAAAGGTGAAATTAAAGAATGTGAGTGATACTAATTTAAATTCTTTGTGGTAAAATACTAGACTTATCCCCAAATTTAAAAAATCCAATACAGAATCATTTCTTAGAATTAAAATTTGAGAAAGAGCTGTGAGTTACTGGTGTGCTACTTATAACTAGAGTTTCACCTTTCTAGCCCCTCTTCTAGGGCTTCTATTTCGGCATTAAATGCCAGAGCTGGCCCCTACTTCCTTTCTCTCTCTCTCTCTACAATACAGGATTTCTCTTCTTCTCAAGTACTTAATCAGGAAAATGTCCACTGAGGAAGAGAATGAGATGAGAGTAAATTTAGACTATTACTGGCTGGAACTTCTTAGGATTAAGAATCGTGAAACAAAGTTAAACCCAAAGTCTCTAAATACTGATGGCTTTTGGTTTAAAAACTTAAGAGAAAACATATTTAATTCAATAAAATTTGAAAATCCAGATTCACCTTTAATTCCAATATATCTTTAAGAATGATATTCTAATTGACAAAAATAATAATAATAATCTGGAAACATCACGATAGCTGGCCTAGTAGAAAGAGCAAGTTCCCATTTGGGCTTTTGTGATTTTATATCAGACATCTTTATTGGAGAAGACAGTTGAAAAGTTATATGGAGGGTCAGTGACCAGTTAAATATCCTACTCAACTGTGATATGAACTGGAAAAGTTCTGGTTTTCATTGTAGGTTTACGTAATCCACAGTTTGTTTCTAAAGAAAAAGATTCATTTTAGAATCACACTTCTTAGAATTCTTCCTTTAAAGAAACCAAGTGTGAATAATATACTTGACTTCTCCAGATGGGCAGTCATTGGGCTTGGGGTGAGGTGAATCTGGTAGAAGCGATGTTTATATATTTCGTCGGTTACACTGTAACTCTGTGTAATGGCACTGAGCTATCAGTAGGGATTCTGCCAATACTGGGTAACCTGATGGGGATTACAGAATCACTGTGCTAAGGCTCTTTCATATTCCCATCCTTTTGCAAATGGCCAGATGATTATTTAGACAGAGGCATCTCTAACAAGTGTCAGTATACTTTGTAAGAAGCCTATTTGGCAATTAATAGTTAACATCCTGAGTGAGCAGAGTGAAGAATGAGCCTCTGAGAGGCTTGTACATATTTTGACTACTTGACTTTGACTGGGACGGCCAGTCTGCCAATTTGTTTATCCCATAAGGTGGGTTTTGCTTGGTAGTTAACTAAAATAGCCCAACACATCAACAAAATTTAGTAGATCATTTGAACGTGAGTAAATAGATTTATGTATATGGGCAGGGATAACAATAAGAGATGTTAAAACAATAGGTAGCTGCTCTGTAGTTTAGGGTTAACTATATTTTATTGTCTAAAGATTGGTTGACACATATACTTAGAACAGACCCCGCCCCCTGTATTTTTGTTGTTAAAGATCTGTTAGAAGTGATGGAGGTCCCCAAGTGTTGACTGGGATGTGGGGGCCTGAGGTGTGTGAGAAGGAATGGGTATAAGAACATAAAGGAAAATTCTGGTTATAAACTCTTTAGGGTTGGAAGAAGGAGTAGCTTTACTAATAGCCATTCAGGTTTTAAAACCAGTGGCTTGTAGCCAATACCTGTCTTCCATCTAAAAACACCCCACGGGATATCAAAAGGGGCCCTCCTCACTGCAGTCAGCCATGCCTGGACTGACCCTTTAACTTGCAAACATTTGAGATGCCAGTTGCCCAGTTTAAGGTATGAGGCTAACTAGAGGCTTCTGCCTACTGTCAGACTCTGTCTAACCTAGAGACTTAGAATTGTAGAGTTTTGATCTACATCTTGATGTTAGATGAAGAAATTTGAAGCCTAGAAAGACTGACTTGTCTATGGTCACATGCCTCAAATTCCCTTATCTGCTGACTTCTAGGGTCAGTGCCTTTTCCAAAGGAAAATATTGCAGCTCTGTGTTTTGTAATTTAAATGATTTGGTTCCAGAAGACAAAGTTTACTACATAAGTCCAAAAGAATGGTGATTCTTTTTTTTTTTTTATTAATATTTGTTTATTTTTGAGAGAGAGAGGGAGACACAGAATCCGCAGCAGGCTCCAGGCTCTGAGCTGTCAGCACAGAGCTGGATGCGGGGCTTGAACCCACAAACCGCGAGATCATGACCTGAGCTGAAGTCAGACGCTTAACCCACTGAGCCACCCAGGTGCCCCTAGAATGGTGGTTCTGATAGCTGGGCAAACCCCTGGTGTTGGAGGGGAGAATGATTGATTTACAACATCTTGTATTCTTGAATGTAGATAGCTTAAATGACAGTGGGCCAATTCTATGGCTAAAGAATCTAAATGGGGTGGGGGGCATGGTAAGGGATGAGAAACCAACATCTTACAGAGCAGTCTTTCTGAAGCTTCCTATTATATTTATACATGTGTAGCAAGGCTTTTCTAACAAACTTTGGATCCTCTTTTCAGAATTAAATTCATTTTATTTATATATACAGTGCCATGGACAGCATTATTCATAATTTTACAGGAGCCATCACTAAGACATCAAAAATTTTTCACTTCCTATAGCCCATTCAGATCTTGATGTTTTACAAGATGACAGTGAAGTTCTGTCTATATTCTTTGAACACAGTCCTTTTCCTAACAGGTGTCATTTGTCTCACTTAGTCACCAGTCAGCCTGGTAAGTTCTTGGTGTCATTAGTCTCTGGTTCTGCAGGAACCAGAATACTTTAAATTCTGCTCGTTTTTAAGCACGTAGACAAGTTACTTTAACTTCTCGGTGAAGAAGGTCTTCTCTAACATTTGGAATCACAATTGACTTGGGTGCCACTTCTCACAGGAAATTGAGTGACCCACTTAACAACTGAGTGGAGAATTTATTCACAGCTACATTTTCTTGGTTATAAGCATAGTTTTCAGGAAATGCTTTTTAGATTTCTGTTTGATATAAACTTTGTTTTATATTTTCTGTTAACATTTTTTCAAATGTTTTTTTACTTTGTGGAAAAATATAAGAAACAATGTTTACTTGATTATTATTACTTCTTAGTGCAATTTAGATAAATAATTTGATGAGGAAACCAAACTTCTGACCCTTTCTCTGCTCTCTAAACTTTTGTTATAGAACTAATGGGAAGTTACTGGGATCAAGGAATTATGATTGGCCTGCTCTTTGGAGTTTGTAACAGCATTTTGTTTGACTTCTATATATTTATGAAGTTGGAATTTGTTTTGTCAAAAAATGTCTAGGTTTTTTATTTTGTCTAGCTTATGTTGTGATGATTCTGTAGGAATGAAAATTTCACTTAATATATGACCCAAAGAACTTAATTGACTGAAATACAAAGGTTGCTTATATAGTTATGAAAACAGAGATTTGACAATTTTCTTGATTAAAACGTTTGTCTTCATATTTGGCACGACCTTTTTGTTCTTGACCTTTGTAAGCCTTTGCTGTGTTGTAGATAAAGACTTTTATTCCATGAAGTTGGAAGTTCATTCCCACTAGAGCCACTTCTTAAGTGCCTGACAGCTACATCTCAGACTTGTTTTATTTCTCTTGTTAATAGCAACATCTCAAACCCTTGTAAGCCATGTTCCAGTTTCTTAAATTCTCTTCTGAGACTGTTCCACACACTGAATACCAGTGTAGTCTCCGCTTGCAGCTGTCATTCAGTGCTGTCTCAGTTGCTTACCTGATTTCCTGATTCCACATTCAGAGCCTTTGCTACAGTGGGTCTTCTGTCCGGAGCAGATGATTTCTGTTCTCAGGCTCCATTTGGGTGGTTTGGTACAAACTTATCCTTAATCTGTCATTCGATGGGACTATAAGTAGGTACCAAAGCCAGTTTCTTACTGGAACAAATGACTCCTTGACAGAAGTATCCTGGTACTGCAATTGTCACTCATATATTCTTACAAAAATTGCTTCTGATACCATATATACGAAAAAACCTGTCAGCCAGATAAGACTCTCTGTGTACCATTTAGGATATTGACTGTTAGGCACAGCGTATCCTTCTGTTCTCTATTTCTTCCTCATGATACCTGTCTTTCCCTTTGCTTAGAAGGAACTTAAGTGAGCATATATGGGCCAGAGCCAAAAGTTTACCCTTTCTTTTCTGAATTTTAAAAGTGATGGCCTTCCTGTATTGATTTGGAGTAGGATAGTTAAGCAAATGGAGAGTAGGGAGGTGGAACATTTGGCTCTAATTAAGTGATAGCATCCTTTTTACACCTTATGCTTTTGGCAGTGGAACATCTGTTTATGATCGGATAGAGTGTGAGCTTCAACAACCTTTTCTACAATTGATGTAGATTTATTTTTGCTAAACTTTTTAGATTCAGAAATGGAACTCCATGAAAACTCTTTGGTCTCTATGTAGTTTTTATGTGGAATTGGTCCAATTACCTGGACTCTGTCCAGATTCATGAGGCTCGGAAAAGTTGCCTCAGCAACTTGATTTAAGAGAAATGGTGAGTATTTCAATGAAAGCCAAAATCAGGTGTCACAGGCATCAGTGTAGTTAGTTACCAGTGAACCTGCCTTCTGTTTTGGCCTGGCTTAGGATCTTGTCCGAGTCAGAGAGTCCTTCAACATTGTGGAAATCAGTTTGTGGTATCAAATCTGGAGGTCGGTGGAAGTTTTGTCAAGTCTTTTGGCTAAATTGAAAGTAACCCATGATCACTGGTACTACTTTGTCCTGGTACTGGGTCAGAAGCATGGAATGCTCTCGAGACATAGCCTTATTAAAGACCATTTGCTTGAGCAGCTTGGTAGAATCATCTGTTTGACATGAATGTCTAAAAATTACCAAATTCTGTAAGCAATGGACCAGTGATCCCTGACCTTTTATGATGTTATTAACTTCATTTAAAATGTCAAATACTGAGGGCCGTTTCCTGAGAAAGTACACATTCATACAAAATTATTTCCTAATTTCCAGGAGTCCCTGACCCCTGTAACTTACCCTACACTTTCTTGAACAGGAGGAGTTGGAAAGATAGCCCTCCTCCACCTCCAGTGTTCCCCACATTGTCCACTAGTTGCTTCAGATGAAAACCTAGGAGTAGAATCGTCCTTGAATACTCCTGGCCCTTCATCCCCACGTTTGATCCATTGTCAAATCCTGTCAGATTCTACCTGCTAGGTATCTCAGTAGCCCTCCTGTTTTTCTGTAAATCTGCCATCACCTTAGGTCAAGCCAATTTCACGTCTCTCCTGGCATGGGGTAGATGTTCAGTAAGTTTTATTGGGTGAATGAGTAAACAGGATGGAATGGGATATAAATAAGGTTCACCAACATCTTGATCTTTTTTCTACGATGCTATGTTCTGAATGTCTATGAAACAGAAGGCTTCATTGGGAAGAGTTTAATCAAACACGAATAGACACCCAATTTAAACTTTGCATTTAGAATTGAATGAAGAGCACATTGCTCAGGTAAGAGAACAGAGTAGAAAGACCCAAATATTTTGTCTAGGTTATTCTTCTGTACAAACCATACTTGGTTATTTTTCTGGTTTGGTCTGTGAAAGAAAAGGGCAAAAAAAAAATAATAATAATGATTTGCAGCTTCTTAGCAATCAGCCTCTTGGCCTTCTTCCAGAAAAGTTTAATTTATCAAATTGGCTCTTTTTAGTTCATTGTTCTTTGTTCCTGGAAGTACATCTCTGACCTCAAAATCCTTCAGTTCTATAGACCCCAGTTCGGTGATGAAACAAATTCATTTAAAAGTGCTCTTTAGGGTTAATGTATTAATTTGGACGCAAACTGCTTTTTGTGGACTTTCTGGTGGTCTCTCAATTTGGGGCTGAATTGTGTTGTAACGAGGGGGAGGCAGGCCTGTGGCAGTGCTGAACTGTGCCAGAACCAGATCGTGACTCCAGGGGTAAAGGCAAAATGAGAGAAACTGAAGAATCTGCTCTCCTTAGCAAGATTCCCCCCACCTTCTGGTTTCGTGGTGACTTTTCTGCCATTAATTTTTTTAAAGAACATATTGACTTTGAAGATTTAATATTGTGAGGCTTCCTGTTTTGAATTCAGTGTAGTGTGAGAAAATGTGATAAAAAAAATCACTAAGGCAACTAAAGAAATGAGCAAGGAAATTACCTCTAGCTTTAAATTTGTTAGCCGGTTAAATTCTGGATTCACACTGACAAATAAAATGCTGTGACTAACCGTTACCAAGCACCCCTGAGCCAGCAGGGAGTACCAAGCACCCCTGAGCCAGCAGGGAGGGCAGCAGTTTGCAGGCCTGGCCTTGTATGGTAATCACCTGGAGGAGTGCTCAAAAACTTGCTTGGATCACATCCCTGAAGGTCCTGCCCTTTCCTCCTTTCCCTTTGCCTCTCTCCGGTGGAGCCCATCGTCCAGCCAACCTCCCTTTCCTCCCAGGCATCCCTGACACAGTGAGCTGCTGGGACAGACTGGCGTGGGAAGAAGTTGAGAACTGTGTTAGAAACACGGTAGTGACAGGCTACTACAGCTGATCGTTTAGATTTTATTTAATCGTAGTAAGAACACAGCATGGGGTTTTACCCTCTAAACAGGTTTTCCTTTCCTTTTTTTTTTTTTAAATATGTAATTTATTGTCAAATTGGTTTCCATACAACACCCAGTGCTCATCCCAGCAGGTGCCCTCCTCAATGTCCATCACCCATTTTCCCCTCTCCCCCACCCCCCATCAAACAGATTTTCAAGAACACAATGTTGACTATAGGCACAGTGTCGTACAGGGGATCCTAGAACTTCTCCATCTTACTTTACTGAAGTTTTAACCCCACTGATTAGCAACTCCCCATTGCCCACCCAATGATCTTCAGTTGATTGTCATGTTCTTTTATATCCTGTGATGGCACCTTCCCACTAAGTATCATAAAGGTTTAATGTGGGTAGTGTTGCGTCCTTGAATTGTGGTGACCTTACCCCCGCCCAGTGAGGACCGAATGTTATGGCGCCCGGAGAGTGTTGAAGCAGCACACCCCACAGTGGGGGGGGGGGAGGGGGAGCGCTCTCCTTTTATTGTTAACCAAACAGTGGTCGTTTTACCTTGGAGGCTTGATAGGAAACCTGAACAAAACTGAATTTCCTGCTGTCTTTGGAAGGAGTCTGTAGGAATGTCAGGGTGGTCTGGTAGTCACGGGGCACTGGCTGGGGGCTTTCCTTCTAGACTCCACACAGCCCAGCTTTCAGGAGCAGCTGCTGAAACAGAGGTAGTGTATGAAAACCTCGGGGGAGTTTTCACGTAGGGATTATAAGCCTAGAATGCTTCTACTTGAATTACTTGCCAGAATAGATTTGGTGAAAGGAATATTTCACCAACGCTGGATTAAAAAAAAAAAAAAAAAGTTTGTGAAATGAAGTATTCTTTACAGAGTAAGTCTTGCCTTCTCCTTACCACCGGGTGGCGCTCTAGGACAGGCGTTCCATTGCCAAGCCCGGAGCCAAATCCTTGCCCTGAAATACTTTTGTTTCACAAAAAGGAAAAATAAATCCTTTGTTTCATGGCACTGTATGGAGAATTGTTGAGTTGGAAGTGGAGCTTGGAGTTCACTTCCTCCAACCGGTCTTTTCACTTGAAAACAAGCTAAGTGACAAGTGAATTGGGGTAGGGTCTTGGAGGAATTTTCATAGGATCCTCTTTCCCACAGTTTAAAATTTCTCCAACTCGGCCTTACAGGAAGCTGCCTTTTTACACAACTTAGACTTTAATACTGTATGGTTATTTTTACTCCTTGAAGGCAGTGGGGAAACACAACAGGCCTCTATCATATTCAGATGCGACAGCAACTAATTCTGGCTCCAGTGAAAAAATTGTAAGGAAAAAAAATTCACCTTTCCATCTTTATTTTGGACTTTCCAGGTTCTTACCTCCTTTCTAAGTTTCTGTTGTAGAAAAAAAAAGAAAAAATTCTTACGATTTAGTCACATTTTGAGTCTTTAAAGGGATTTTATTCCAGGCATTAAATGTTGTGTGTTTGTATGTTTTCAGAGGAAGGTTCCTCAGGTCCTCAGAAATGATTAAGAACGCCTGCATGAGTTCTGCATCCTGTGTTCTAAGACTCTGCTTCCCAGGTTCTCCAGGGAGATGGAAAACAAGTGTTAACCTTTGCGACTTCACTCCCAAAGATCCCTGGTGTAGAGAGTGGGTTTAACTCACAATGAGATCCTGAGTCAGTTATAATAACCATCACTTGCAAAGGGTTTTACACATCACAAAACAGCAGAGACAGCTGCTGTTAAAACATCAAAAGACATCAAAAGTTAATGAGGTTAGGGGCGCCTGGGTGGCTCAGTCTGTTGAGCGTCCGACTTTTGATTTCTGCTCAGGTCATGATCCCAGGGTTGTGTGATCAAGTCTTGCAGTGACCATGGAGCCTGATTAAGACTTCCTTTCCCTCTCCCTCTCCCTCTCCCTCTCCCTCTCCCTCTCCCTCTCCCTCTCTCTCTCTCTCTCTCTCTCTCTCTCTCTCTCTCTCTCTCCCCCCCTCCCCCCCCTTTCTTACTCCTTCTCTCCCTCTCCCCAGCTTGCACATGCTCACAGGCGCTCTCTCTCTCTCTTAAAAAAAACCAGTGAATGAATTTAGATCACATTACCCAAGGATAGTATTATCTGACAGGAAATTATAAGTTCTGCACCCCATTCACTTCTGAGCAGCACTGCATTTACAACATTCACAAGAGAATTGCTTGGATAATCAGAGCTTTATTGCCACAAGTTATTTGCTTCCAAGTGCTGTAAGTAGATTATCTCATTTAATCATTACAACAACACTATGGGGTGGGTACTATTATTGCTTCTACTTTACAGATAAGGAAATTGAAGCACAGAAAGCTTAAGTATCTTACTACACTCTGACAGGAATTAATACTGTCGTAACAATGTTAATGTTAATTTACTAAGTACTTATATGCTGTGCCCTTTACATATTTAATTTTCACAGCATCCTTATTACTATTTCTTTTTTTTTTACAAGAGGAGACACTTGTAGCTCAGAAGATTAAGTAATTTACCCAAAGTCAATCTAGGGAGTTGCAGGAACTATAGTTCGATAGTTTCAGGAACTGTCTATATTGTCTTCTATTATGCTTCCCCTGTTCCCTCTTAAACCCGCTCCAATTCTCCCTGTGCCATTCTTCCAGAAATGCTCCTGTTGAGGCATCCACTGATCTCCGTATTGCTGAATTCAGTAGTCAGTCCTCAGCCTCCGTCTCATCTGACTTATCAGTAGCATGTGACACTTTACATGTCCTCCAGTGACCTCACATTCTCTAGGGTTCCCACCTAGAGAGTTGGTCAGTCCTCCACTCCTCCTTTTCTGGCTCCTTCTCTCTTCCCTGACGTCTTACTGCTGAGGTGCAGCGTTAAGGAACTTGCTGAATTCCTCCAGGCTCATGGCTTTAATTACCATCTACACTCTGAAGATGCCCACATTTAGATCTCCAGCTCCAAGCTCTCTCCTGAGCTCCATACTCAAATTCCTACGTGACCTTTCTACTCAAGCTACCCAAATGCCATTTCGGACCTAACAGGTCCAAAATGGCACTCATGGTATTTGTCCCACCTGTACCCCAAAGCATGCTATCTACAGAGCCTTCTGTAAATTAGTTGCTGCAACTCCAACTACACAGACCAAATTCTTGGAGTTACCACCGACTCTTTCTCTCCTACCCTGCACCCAGTGAGCCGGGAAATCCTATTGGGCATTCTTCCAAAATGTACCTGCAACCCGTCCCACCACTTGCACTCCTCCCACCTGGTCTGAATCGTGGTGTTTAGTCTGGGTTACTCCAGCTTCATCTAGTTTCCCCGCATCCTACGTTACTCTTTCATCTGTTTTCCACAAAATAGCCGGAGGGAACCATTCAAACTCTAAGTCTAATGGAGTCCCTCTTCTGCTCAGGACCCTCCAAGGGCTCCCAGTTTTACTCCCAAGTCCCTACAATGGCGCTCGCGTGGTGGCATTGCTAGGTAACATGCAGGATGCCCAGTTCAATTTGGTTATCAAGGAATGACTTTTTAGTATGTCTCCTGCAATATTTGGGACGTAATTATGCTTTTAAAATATTAGGACTCTGAGATTCAGGTTAACTGGGAGTCCATGTTTTTATTTGCAAAGTCGGCCAGCAGTACCCACAGGCCCCACGTGATATGCCCCTCACCCCATTGCCTCTGACCTCATCCCCCGCTGCCTTCCCTTGGCTGACTCCATCCTGCCAAGGCGGACGGTGTGTTCCTCCCGCACAACCAGGCAGCTCCCACCTTTGACTCTGCCTTGGCTGCTCTCCCTCCAGTGTCTGCATTGTCTCAAAGAGGTCATTTTGAAAACGATTAATCTCCATCCTCCTCATGGCTCCCTTTGCCCTGCTCTACTTTTTCCCCATAGCACCTGACTTTTAGGCTACACCTTTTCATTCTGTTTTATGTCCATCAACCACAATGTAAACTTCCCACAAAGCAGGTATTTTTGTCTGTTTTGTTCATTATTGTATCCCGAGAGGCTGACACGAGAGCACACAGGTACGTGATGCATTTCTGTTGATAAATAATTGTTGAATGAATGATTTTAAACGCCTGTGTCCCTTTCCGTTGCATTATAGCCTCTCTGTTTCAGTTCGTCTTAGGACAAATACTTCAAGAACCTGAGAGGGTGTAGAGCCTGGAGAGGTGATGGGGGAGGCCGGCGCGGGGCGGGTAGAGCACGCACATCTCAGATGTGAGTTCTTTTATCCTGGGGCATTCTGGGTCAAGGCACAGGGCTGTCCGTGCCTCTCTGCTCGGTAACTACCATGTCCCGGCGCCCTCAGCATTGCCTTCTATGTAACAAAAAAGTTTATTTTCTATATGTCAGGCCTCATGCAAAACTCCAAGGCTGTGAGGATAAACAAGGTAACTCCTACTTAGAAGGACCTTACAATGAGGTTCCTGCCTGTCTGACAAAATGATAGGGAATGGGGCCTTTCCTAATAAAACAAGATAGCTTCCACGTGCCCCGTATATCCATCTCCCCCTAGGTTTTTTGTTGTTGTTTTTGTTTTTGTTTTTTTCCTACTTTGGTAATCCCCAAGAGAAAATCCCAGCGAATCTGAAGCAGGAGAAGCGAGAAGAACAACTGCTCTAACCTCTCTGTGACCCCGGTCCGTGGCTCGCAGAGATAAATTGCAGCAGGCGCAGGACGCCAGTGGCGTCAGTCTCGAATGACGCCAACAGGAAGGTGGCACGGGAGGCCGAGGGAGCGCGAGTGCGCACACGGGCGCTGAGAAGCCGATCTGCAGCTGAGAATCCTTGCCCCCCGCCCCGCCACGTCCCAGGAGCAAAGAGCATTAAAACTGGGGAGGTAATGCTTATCCAGGGGCTTTGTAGAAATTTTCAACCCACCTTGTTTCTGCACGATTATGTTCCTGAATTACCGAACAGAGAAGTATCTGAACATGCAATTTGCTAACTAGGAAAATCTAGGGCAGGCCGCGGAAGTGCCCTAGTGACATGGCTAAAATGCATAAACTAGGAAGATGGGGAAAGAAATCTCTTTGGGGGAGGATGGTTTTCTCTTCTGCCTTCCCCAACATTCTAGGTGAACTGCCGGCATGTATCTGTCGCTAGATGAGAGGTTCTGCCATTTTCTAATTCAATGAAAATTTATTGTGGGCCTGCTTGACACAGGCTGCGTAACTTCCTGTTTCCATGGTATTAAATTTACTAAGAGAGCTCATCCTTTACTCAAAGAACATAGCTCCCTGGTGCAACTGACCAGGCCTACCAGGGCGTAAAAAAAAACAGGCCTTGGGATCTATTATATGCCAGTAGCAAGAACTTGTTCTTTCTTTAAAAAAAAAAAATGACCGGGTGCCAGCTAGAACTCAGGACACCTCACAGGACAGCCCGGGGATATAGAGGGAAGCGGACCTCATCAGGTGAACTGGCCCAGCAAGACTGGGAGTGAGCCATTCTGATCCAGTACTCTCCCTTCTAAATTTGCTCGCTGTGACCCAGAACTGGCCACAGAGTGCCTGGCCCGGCCCCATCCTGGTGCACGTCTTAGAGTCAGGATTTAGCGGCCAGCGGTACCCACAGGCCCCAAGTGATATGCCCCTTGCCCCATTGCCTCTGACCTCATCCCCCATTCCCTTCCCTTGGCTGACTCCATCCTGCCCAGGCACACGGTGCATTCCTCCCGCACAGCCAGGCAGCTCCACCCAGTCCAAACTTCCACTCATTACTTAGTAACTATGAGCGTCTTCTAGTGAAATGTGTCCCTGACTAAACCTCCCCCGCCCCTTGCCTTTCCTTTGCAGTGTACGTAAAAAGGCAGAGAATCTATGCTCTCTGAGTGCTTGCTTCAACACTCTTCATCCTTGCCCTAATACAATGCTTTTCTGTTCCTTGACAATAATGTTCTGTGAGGAAGTATTTTAAACTTATTTTGGCACTGTGCATTTATTATTCTTACTACCTCGATGGGGTGGAAGTCTGGAAGTAAATAAGAATTGAATTGCCAAAAAAAAGAATGGTTTTCTTTAAAATTAAATAATTTTACTGGAAAAAAACTACACTTTGAGCACCAAAATAAGAACCTTGTTTTCAATCAGTCTGGTAGATCATGTCGCAAGAGCAAAATGCCCAGGGCAGGCCTGTCAGACCTCCCATAACTATCGGGAATGTTCAGGCATAAATGTCTAGTGCCGTTACTTTTATTTTAAAGGTTAATAAAATTTCCACAGCTAAAAGTAGGATCTCACAGGATCTGCTTAAAACTTTATCCCAAACCCCAGTCTTCCTCCCTATAACAATTCCCAGGAAACTCGGCTATCTAGCAGGGGAATGTGACAAAACCAAATTAAAAGGAGTACTGATTACTATAATAGTTTATATAACCCTTTCTGGAGAGCTTGTCTTTTGGAAAGTCAATGAATGAATAAAGAAAGTGAGGCTGTAAGTGTCTAGGACAAAATAATTCCTTCTTAGATTTTATGCTTCAGAGTAATATGAAAACTAAGTGAAATTCTGAGCATTATACCAAGGAGAGAACATTCCATTGACCCTCATCATAATGGAGTCAACTTTCAGTTCTTTTTAAAAAAAAATTTTTTTTAACGTTTATTTATTTTTGAGACAGAGAGAGAGGGAGACACAGAATCCGAAACAGGCTCCAGGCTCTGAGCTGTCAGCACAGAGCCCAACACGGGGCTCAAACCCACAGACTGTGAGATCATGACCTGAGCCGAAGTCAGACACTTAACCGACTGAGCCACCCAGGTGCCGCACAACTTTCAGTTCTTAATCCTCCCCTGTTTCAGACAAATGTCGGTGAGTAAGTAGTTCCCTTGTTTCTAATTGCTCATATATGGTAACACAAAGTGGTATCATTTTAACTATGAAAAGATGTTGCATTTCTTCATCATGTTATTAAAAAGTGTGTAATTCAATCACACACAAAATGAAAGATGGCTGTTAAAGTTTTCTTCCAAGATATGTTAAATCTCCAACTCTTCCAAACTCAAAGGACCCATTTTAAACTGAGGAATCAGCTCTAACAGGAGACGCTAAAACAAGTGTTAATAAATGTCTGGATGCTTCTGGACGGCTAACGCTCACCTTCTTCAAGAAGCAAATAATTGCCAAGGACCCACTGTGCCAGGCGTTGTACTAGATGCTAAAGAAAAAAGATTATTCCTATATTTAAAGGTTTCACAGTTGGGTGAGAGGGTGGACAGGGTGGAGAGAACTTGCAGATCGACGACCATAATAGGATGTGATAAGTGCCGTAGGGAGCATGTACAGGCATCCTTGGCCACATAGAAAGCTTGACCCAGCGTAGGTTTGGAGGGCAGTATACATTGCAGGGAGTTTTTTCAGAAGTTGCCACCGAGGCCGGGTTTTCAAGGTCATACACCTGTGTCTAGTTTTAGTTCATGGAAGGTATTTCAAAAACACTTAAAAGATACTTAAAAAGCACAAAAGGAAGACACAGACCATTGGGAAATAACATTCCAGTTGGCTGGGAAAAGAAAAAAGTTAAAAAAAAATCAGTTTAAGGAAAATTACCCCAAACTTTTAAGCGTGTAAAAGATCATTTTATGATCTTTTATGTTAAGCTGGGAATTTTCTGATAAGCCTACCCAACTCGTACTTGCACAGCTAATCATGGCCTAAACATTTTACAAGTCTGTAACATTTGTAATGAGATTTTCTTTCCTGCCAATGTAAAGAAGAAACTCCAAGGGTTGTGGTTTATTGTCCTGTTGGGCATTAACCAATTGGAAACTAACTTAGCAAATTTATTTCACTATTTTTTTTCTTCATTCCTTATAAATATCCCAAGTTTTCACAGAGTCTTTGAAAATAGCTTTGACATCCTGCTGGTGTCATCATTATATATAAATAAACACATTATACATAAATAAAACTTTGCAATGAGCTCACTGGTTTTTGTTTAAGAATCAAGTGTTTACAATTTTGAGAATGACACCTTGATGGATAAGTATGAGCAGAAAATAAATAGCTCATTATAAAAGCATATGCTGTACATGAAGTGTTTATTCAATATAGGTATTTGATTTACTGTTGTTACCCAACCGTCATTAGCTACCCTTTGTTTTTCCATCCTAAGAAAAATTATGATATTCAGTAATGCTCTAGACTCGGCATTTTTATCTAGGCAGCAATTCCAATCATTGTTCTGTCATCTATATGCACTAATAAGGATATTTTTCCACTGCTTCATCTAGGGAATCTGTGGAAATGTTAATTTGTGCTTCTCCTTCTGGTTTAAAAATACTCTCAGAAAAGCATATACATTCACAGAGATTAACTTGAGAACATCAGAACCATACAGTGTCATAGAGAACACGTGTACCTGCCAGGAAATCACCTTAAATCCTTCCAGAAGCAGTGCAATCCCGTGATCGGGATACTTTCTACTGCTCTTGCCCATCACAAAATCCAAAAGTTTTGATACGAATTTAAACAGGGTAAGTTTTAAGTGAGTGCATGGATATTTTTAAAGGGGTTCATTCCTTCTTCACTTAATTCATTGCACCCACAGTGAGGGACAAGTGTATAGATAGATAAGATGGAGAGCAGCTATGCCCCAAGGAGAGGGACTGCATGTACAGAGGCACAGAGATGTGGGGCGCAGGGGCAGAGGGTGTTTAAGGAGCTTCGAATAGATCAATATGGCTGAATCACGGAGTGCAGGTAAGGTAATGGAGGAAAAGTGCTGCCCAAGCAGGCAGGGGCAAAATGAAAATGGGCCTTGCAGGTCATGCAAAGGGGTTGTGATTTCTGAGAGCAATAGGGAGTAATTGAAGGATTTCTTTTTTTTTTTTTTTTCTTTTTTAGTTTTAATTTAAATTCCAGTTAGTTCACATACAGTGTAGTATTAGTTTTAGGTGTACAGTTTAGTGATTCAATATGTATATATAACACTCAGTGCTCATCACAAGTGCCTTCCTTAATCCCCATCACCTATTTCACCCAACCCCCCACCCACCTCCCTCTGGTAACCATCAGTTTGTTCTGTATAGTTAAGAGTCTGTCTTGGTTTGCCTCTTTTTTTCCCCTGTGATGTTTTTTTCTTTTTTCTTAAATTCCACATATGAGTGAAATCATATGGTTTTTTTCTTTCTCTGACTGACTTATTTTGCTTAGCATGATACTCTCTAGCTCTATCCATGTCATTGCAAATGGCAAGATTTAATTCTTTTTTATGAATTGAAGGATTTCAAATGCACTTTATAAAGATCACTTTGACACCAAATATGAAGCCTAGTCTGAAAGACACAAGACTGGAAATAGGGCCATTGGCTAAGAGGTTATTGCAATAATTCATAATTCATGTAGGAGTAATGAAAGTCTAAAGGTGGTAAAAGGGGTAGAGAGGATCAGATTACTTCTTTCTGAAAAGGAAAAAGTCTAAAGATCTTATCAGAAAATACAGCTCTTTTCCATGTCTTGTCTCCACATCTATTTGTCTGAAAATAAAGAGACAACAATAAAATACCAAGCAATAATTGTATCTATGTGTCTGAGTCTATTCAGAGAACAATATCCATTGACATATGGCCTCTCCAGCTATATCTAACTCTGTATGTGTATTTAAGTACTGAAAGTTCATGAAACTTTCCCCCCATTTCTAGGATGAGCATACTGAGAAGAATTGGTCATATGGAAGGAATACTGAACTACTGTTATCTCCCGGTTAGTCTTTTGGAAACAGAAAATTTCCATTTTCACAATTCCAGTGAATCACTTATAACTAATCAAAGCACATTTCTTTAAAAAAATGCATCATTTTCTTTTACTAAATTTGGTATTTTCTTTGGCATGTGGTGGAAAAGCAGATAAGTTGATTTCTTAGAGGGGGCTGCGACACCAGCTGGTTATTTAAGAATGAGAAGGAGGGGCACCTGAGTGACTCAGTCAAGTGTCCAACTCTTGATTTTAGCTCAGGTCGTGATGTTATGGTTATGAGATTGAGCTCCACATCAGGGTCTGTGCTGAGTGTGGAGCCTGCTTGGGATTCTCTCTCCCTCTCTCTCTGGCCCTACCCCCACTTGTGCTCACTTTCTCTCAAAATAAATAAACATTAAAAAAGGCAACGAATGAGAAGAAGACAACTGAAGAGCCCAGGACCCAAAGCTGTCCTGTTTTTCATAAAAGCAACAAGAACACTGGCAAAGTTGTCAGAATCATCTTTTTCAGAATTCTGGAAATTAACCAAAGGTTTGCTGCAATTCAGAGGATGTTTATGCAAGAAAAACTTGCTAAGAAGAGCAAGATTTGTGGCATTTTAACTTGCCCCTGTTTCCATCCTCTCTCCCTAGCATCACAGTAGCCTGGAAACCAACCACCCTCATACAGCGAAAATCAGCAGACTGGCAGCTGTTGTGGGGGGTACAACAGGATTGGAGCTCTTTCAAGGCCCTATTACCGGAGAACGTTCATTGTTTGACCTGTCCAGTGGTTCCCTGGAACACTCCACTAGCAAGTATGTCTTTGCTTGACCTGATTCAGAGTTTAACCAGTGCAAACAGCCTTTTATCTGGGGATATTTTATTGAAAATAATCAGAGGCAATTGTTTTACATCATGAATGCCTGAGGTAGCAGATAATAGTTGGAACTATAGGTGAATCCAAAAGCTTGAAAGTAAGGAATGAGAAATGCATATAGAGCTTTGGAAAACTTTGAGATATATATATATATTTTTTTAAATTCCAGTTAGTTCACATACAGTGTAGTATTAGTTTTAGGTATACAGTTTAGTGATTCAATATGTATATATAACACTCAGTGCTCATCACAAGTGCCTTCCTTAATCCCCATCACCTATTTCACCCAACCCCCCACCCACCTCCCTCTGGTAACCATCAGTTTGTTCTGTATAGTTAAGAGTCTGTCAGTATATGTATATCAGTATATATATAAACTTTGATATATTCCTGGGAATAGAGAACGCCACATGCAAGGCTATGCACATGCTCTGGAAAGAATTAAGAAAGCCCTAAGCTCTCACCTTTGGCTAAACTTGAGGCTCTCTGCAAGCAGGTAATTAAGGCTAAAGCAGAGTTATAAACAGCCTGGCTGAGTGTTGAAGGCATGCCCCAAATATACACAGAGGTCCTTGGCAAACAGTGAGAGAATTACTGGCCTCAAGCATTTAAGGAAATCTCCATCCATTATTAGCTTACTTCTAAGCTAACAAAGAAGGGACTTCAATGGCCACATGAGACTAAGAATACAAACTTCACAGAATTAGTTCACTAAACAACAGCTACAGCAACAACAAAAACCCTAGGAGGAGGGAGAATATGACTTCCAGAGTTGCTCATTATATTATGTCAGGAATTCCATTTTCAACAACAAATTATAAGACATTCAAGGAAACAAAGTATGGCCCACACATAGGAAAAAGCATTCAATGGAAACTGTAGCTGAGGAAGCCTAGATATTGGGCATTGGACTTACTAGTCAAAGACTTTAAGTCACCTATTTAAAATATGTCTGAAAATGTAAAGGGAAGTATTAGAATGATATCTTGCCAAATAGAGAATATTCATAAAGAGATAGAAATAATTTTTTTAAAAAAGAGAAACTTGAGGTGAAAAATAAAATAAATGAAAAATTCACTAGAGGAGTTCAACATTAGGTTTATGCAGACAGAAAGAAGAATCAGCAAACCTGAAAATAGTTCAACTGAGATTATCCAGCCTGAGGAGCAGAATGAAGAAAAATGAACAGAGCCTTGGAGATTTTGTCAAGACATAGGCATAATGGGTGCCCCAGAAAGAAAGGAGAGAGAAAAAGAAGCAGGATATTCTAAGAAATAATGGGCAAAATCTTCCCAAATTTGATGAAAAACAGAAGTCAAATAGACTTCAGTAGAAAAGGTCAAATGCATCCCCACCTGAATCAGTTTAACCAGTGCAAACAGCCTTTTATCTGGGGATATTTTATTGAAAATAATCAGAGGCAATTGTTTTGCATCATGAATGCCTGAGATAGCAGATAATAGTTGGTGAGAATATAAAATGATGCAGCTGCTTTGAAAAACAGTCTGGCTAGGTGTGCCTGGATGGCTCAGTCGGTTAAGCATCCAACTTCAGCTCAGGTCATGATCTCATGATGTGTGGATTCGAGCCCCATGTCAGGCTCTGTGCTGACAGCTCAGAGCCTGGAGCCTCCTTCAGATTCTGTCTCCCTCTCTCTCTCCCCCTCCCACTCCCCCGCTCTCTTTCTCTCTCTCTCTGAAAAATAAACATTAAAAAAAAGAAAAACAGTCTGGCTGAACACATTATTGCCCTATGACCCAGAAATTTACCTCCTACCTATTCACTCAAGAGAAGGAAAAAAAGCTACATCCTTACAAAAACCTGGACACGAATATTCATAGAAGCACTATTCATAGTAGCCAATAAAATGACTCATGACAACTCACGAGTGAATATACAAAATGTGGTCCATCCGTAAAATGGAAAGTTACTCAGCCATAAAATGGAATGGATTAGTGGTGTATACCAACAACACCAACAGAGATGAACCTTGAAAACATGCTAAGTGAAAGAAACCAGACACAAAAGAGTACATATTCTGTGATTCCATTTATATGACATTTCTAGAATAGACAAACCCATAGAGACAGAAAATAAGATTAGTGACTGCCAATGGCTCAGTGGCGGTGAGGGGAGAACAGGGAGTAAATGCTAATGGGTATGGAGTTTCTTTTGAGAGTATTGAGAATATTCTGGATTAGGTAATGGCAATAGTTTCACAATTTTATGAAAAAACTAAAAACCACTGAATTGTACACTTTAAATGGCGTATGAATTATATTTCAGTAAAAAAAAAAAGTTAATAAAAAACAGCCTTTTGATAGGAGCAAAAAAGCCCATGTTGATCAAGCAAAGAGATGTTGACTTCACAGACTCCAGAGGAGGCTTAGTACAAAGTGCTGTGTGGTGATGGGTCTTAAATAGAGACATAGTTGAGAATCACCTGTGGAAGTCTCAGAATATACAGACAACTGGCCCATTTGGAGGTTTTCTGATTTAGTGGGTCTGTAGCGAATCTTGAGTGTTTCCATGCCCATCCCACCCACCCCTAAAGTGTGGATAAGATGGAAAATAGGATTTTGTATATTCCTGACTTAGTTGTTGAAGACTGCCCAGTTATTAGAGGACAACATTAGAAATCAGAATTAGGAAATCCAGATGCCTCTCATTGTAAGTTATTTTGGTTCTATACCAAAATTTCTTTTACGTGGTCTAAGAGCAGTTGCTATCCATGACTCATGAGGAATATTTACGCAATATCTCCGTCACTGATACTTCCTTTCTCAAATTCATGCCAACATCTCAATTGTGTCAGACATGTAGGAGGTACTCAATAAATGTAATTTATATTCCCTTCTTTATATCAACTTATGTCCAAGACCCTAAATCTTTAGGAATGTATAGCTTACTCTACTAGTAGCTTTGGGATTTGGAATAGTAGCTTTTGTAATAATACTTGGAGGGTATTTCTATAACAAAAAGAATTTAGACAAAGATTAATATTGGTTGATCTAAAAGTAAATATAAATTCTAGTGAAAATGGGAAATCTCCTTCATCACTGAATGAATGCCTGAATGGCGTTACGTATGTAATTCTGTCGCTCACAGCCTGCCTTGGCAAGTGTTAGAACACGAACTCTCTAGGGTTGTCCCAAACACAGTGGGTCCCAGAAAAAGAAGAATGACTTGTGACATGAACCCTGCAGAGTACCTCAATCTGTTTCTATGATTTACGATTCCCTTACCTCAGTGATGACTCCCACCATTTGGTTCAGACCTACAGAGGCCATGTCTGAAATTTTGGCAAAGAGAGGGGCACGTACCATATTGAATCTATCTTGGGCTCGCGAATCACCTTTCTTCCCTGCAAAGTTATCAGCTGCTTAATTATAGATGAGAAGTTTGCATCTGTGGCCAGAAACCAGGGCCAGGTTTAGTAAAACCTGAGCTGGCTCCCAGTTTCCAAGGACAGTCAACATCAAGGAATCCCACTGCATGCTTTCCCAGGACTGCAGGGTTGGTGAAAAATGCCAGTCTTCCCAGGTATGATGTTTTCTCAGATTCATAAATGGCTCCTGACAGTGTCAGTACAACAATGCTAATCCATCTGGGTTTAAGTGAGATGGCAAGAAAACCAAAATTCACTATCAAGGTGACCTATAAAAATTACTTCCCATCTGTCTCCATTCCTTGTCCTCTAAAACAATATGGTGGGGCGTTTGGTGGAGCCCTGTAAAAGGTAGGGGAGAGGAATGAATGACTTCTCCATATTCTTTCACTTCCCACACCGTATATTCCAGTATTGGGGAAATTTTGCGCAATTATTGTTTTTATAGCCCAAAACATACACATTGTACAAAACTTAAGAGAATTGAAAAGGTTCCACAGTCTCCCCTCATCCATTTCCCTTAATCTGTTTAGTATCTCAGCCACAGTGGCATTAGACACTGCCCTAGGTCCTGGGGAGAGAGCAGTGAATGAAACAGAGTTCCCGTCCTTCATGAGCTGCATTCTAGTGTAGAGAGACACAAAACAGCTTTGGGTACTGATAGATCCTACACGAAAAATAAAAGAACCTGACAAAAATCAGCCTTTGAGGCTCTGAAGGAGAGTATGGTCAGCTCTTTCAAATGTTACCAAAAGGTAAAGAATGGAGTAAGATGTAGTCATGTGTCTACTACTAGATGGAAGGTAGTCTTCAACCACGAAGATGGTTGGTGACCTCGAAGGTAGGAGGAAGAATGAATGGGAAGTGAGACCGTGGAGACAATGTCGGCTCACCCTAGAGACTTTCTGTGAGTAGGCAGCAAATGGGACGTTGTGACACAGCTGGAACGTTGTGACACAGGCTAAACGAAACCGTGCGCGTTCAAGTCCTGAGCCCAGGGCCCGGCCTGGAATGAGCACATAGCTATTCTTAGTGTTATATCTCCTGCCCCCTGTCTTTCCTGTGTCTCTTCAGAGTTCATTTTTCTCCTGAAAGTGTTTCTGGTCTGTGACTGTCTTATGCGAGTCCCAGGAATGTACAGTCACTCAGAGAATTATCCACAGTTATGAATGATTGTATCTCTGGCCTCTCTAGACGAAAGTTACGCTTCCAGGAATCGTAAATGGAAGGGCTTTGTGTCTTCAGCGGCCCGTCAGAGTGCATTTGGTGCTGGCAGGATGAAGCTGCGTGTCCGCTCACGTCAGCCTGACAGGGTGCTTTGGAGGTGCCAGCAACTACCAGATTTCAGGCCGTGAGTGATCTTCCTGCTTCTCTCTGTGGCGCCGCAGCACAGATGCGAGAGCACCCAGGGAATTCGTGGTCTCCAGACAGGTTTTCTGGTATTTCCGTATTTTCCTGTGACGATTTAGGAGAGGTGATGTTAGCCTGTTTGTGGTTGGATGGCTTCTGGTCTTTTGTTTGCTAAATGTCTGCCAAAAGGACATATGTCCCCAGTTGTCACTATTCATGATCACTTATATGGCCAGAGATTCGTCACAGGGGTTAAAAGACAAAGCAATCTGGATAGCCTACAATCAGCACCAACTACCCTAGGGATGGTTGTGTTCAACCTTAAGTCACTGTGATCCTGTTCCTCAGGGCACCAGCTCATGGCCCAAGCACCAGACCCATATTTGTTCCCGAACGTGGGCCTAGGTGCACAGCATGTCAGTCCTGTTAAAGAATCAGTTAATCCCAGATTCTCAGTAAGTGCACCTATTTGTACCCAGCTGGGTAGCTATCATTATGGGAGAGGAAGAACATTCCTTGTCATATTCAAGGCGCCAGAGTCAGACTGGACTCCCTGCTTCTCCTCCTCCCAGCTGAACAGCAGATCCTGAAGCTACTCTTCTGGGAGTTGTTGCTTCTTAATGCCCTCCCTTGGGGTCTCTCTAGCAGAATCTCCCTTTCCAAGGAAATCTGATGTCCATTCTTCATATAACACCACATATTTGTGACTTCACTCAATCATTGCCTTGCATTGACAGAGAGTTGCTTCGTGTCTGTCTTATTTTTGTGAGCCGTTTAAATGTCTTTGAATTCCATTCAGCTGAGTATGCAGTGTAGACAGTCTGCAAATATTTTTGAATTCGTTTTAATGCATTGCTTTACCCTCAAGCATCTCGGAGTTTCACTGGGAAGGCAAGGGGTAGCCAGGTGAAATAGTTCACTAACAGGGCAAGGCAATAGGTCAGTGCCAAAGCGGAAATGTAGACCCCGGAGGTTCTGTGCTGAGGAAGTGGGGGGAGAAAAGTCTGGAGGCAGGGCCAGTCCGAGAAGGCTCTTGCTTGTAACAGCGGTCGCCTGCAGAGAGAAAATAAGTCCGTAGTTGCTTTCCAACTTGGCCTGGTTTTACAAATGAATCTAGCTAGCATAACAGTATTTCTGCGACTGTCATCATGTCCTTTGCACACTGGTCTCTCTGCTTCCTCAAAGGCATTTGTCCTGCAGACAAGCCAAGCTCCTGACCCCTAGAAATCTCACAACAAAGTTGACTTCTGTCCTCCTTTCCCACTCACCAAAGCCCTTTCATCGCTAGTCTTTTTTTTTTTTTTTAAGCCTCTGTTTCTTTGAAAAGTTTTATCTTATGGTTCAGCTCTCTGAAAAAAAAAAAAAACAGAGCCGATAGCAGGAGAAGGAGCAGACAGAGGATGCATACGCTTTCTGGCACTGCTTTCTGGGTGCTGCACTTGTGCTTTTTAATCCGGCTGCTGTCAAGCTCCATTAGGAGATTTGAACATCAGCCTCTTGCCTTTGGGGCCTCGCCTCCCATCAGCCCTGGCTGGAAGGAGGACGGCGTTTGAAGACGAAAGACAGGTTGAGTGTTGCAAAGAGCCCTTCCTCACCGTCCTCACAGCCCAGTCACCTTTCGTTCCATATGGCGGCCTTCATGCTCCCACGTGCAAGCACTGACCACTACAGGGAAGCCATCAGATTGCCACGTGCTGGCATCCGCAAGGTGATTCGAAAACCGTAGAACAGGAAGCAAGGTCAAGCCCTCGTAACCCCTGTCTACCTTTGAAAAGAAGCAGATTTCCTCCTTCAGGAACGCCGAACAGTGTTGGAGGAGGATTAGAGCCTCCACTCCCACCAAAGTGGTAAAAGTCACTCAAAACGGTCCTGGGACCGCAGGGCGACAGATGTTATAGCCAGACAGCCTTCCACCTCTGGCCTCTGCTGTGGCTTTGGTGGGTCGAAGCAACATTTGGATTCTTGCCTCGGGGGCCTGGCAGCAGGTTTCTAGGAAGGAAAAGTCCCCTGGTGACATTCTCTTTCTTTGCATTTGATAAAAAATAGAAACCAGTCCTGCAGAAAGAATCTATGAGGGTGTTTGTTTCTCAAGCTGAAATTAACACTTTTGTTGGCATCAGCAGAAAATATTAAGTGCCTGACTCTGTAAGTCATTGTGCTGGATCTAAAACCAGAGTCTATGTATGGTTTGTTTGTTTGTTTGTTTGTTTGTTTGTTTGTTTGTTTTGGTGAACCTTAGTGTAAAAAAGCAGTGGTTTGCATTCAGCAAATCTTGAAAATTATATGGAAAAAAAAAATAGATGGACCATAAAGCTCAAATCATTGTTATTAGGAAGAACAAATGGAGAGTATGTGTTTATCCCTGTGTTGTTACCACTATTAATTATTACAGTAAATGCTTCATTGAAGAAAGCTCAAGGTTTAGAAAGAAAGCTCAAGGCTTGCTGAATCAGGCATTTAGTTTGGAAATTTAATTTATTTTCCATTTAATTCAAAATTTTAATATATATACATATTTTTTAAATGTTTATTTAATTTTGAGAGAGAGAGACAGAGCGTGAGTAAGGGAGGGGCAGAGAGAGAGGGAGACACAGAATTCAAAGCAGGCTTCAGGCTCTGAGCTGTCGGCACAGAGCCCGACATGGGGCTCGCACTCATGAACCTGTGAGATCATGACCTGAACTGAAGTCGGGACCAACAGGCACCCTTTACAATTTTAATATATTTTTTATGTAACGTGGCATTAAAATGAATTTGCAAAAGAAGGTGTATTGTAATGCCTATGATTGGGTTTAGTGATACAAATCCAACACACTTAGTTTTTGAAATGGTTAAGTTGTGCTTCCTTCATTAAGTTGGAGCAAAACTTCTGCCAGTGTTGGGGCACCTGGGTGGCTCAGTCAGTTAAGCGGCTGACTCTTGATTTCGGCTCAGGTCATGATCTCACGGTTTGTGAGTTCAAACCCCACATCAGGCTCCGTGCTATGAGCAACTCACGCTGTCTCTGTCTCTCTCAAAATAAATAACTAAACTAAACAAATAAACTAAAACAAACAAACAACTTCTCCCGGTATTGTGTGTACAGTCAGTGGACAAATCCATGCAGCACTGAAGGTCTGAGACAAGCTGAGACAGAATGGACTGGGAGGAGAGGGGATACAGACTTTGGAGGTAATATGCCCTGAAGAGCTACACACGCAAGCTTGGATGTGAAGCAGTGGAGGAGGGACTGAAGCAACCGGAAATGTCCAGATGACAATGAGCAAATTCTGATGGGAGAGCCTCAGAGAGCAATACTGAGCTAAGCACAGAGATTTGGGGCTCCCCTCCGGGCAGCAATGGTAACAGTAGGAGAGCAGTCTCAAATTTTCAGAGGAAATAAGGCAGTTTGCTCCACAAGACAAGACATAGGAGACAACAGTACATTTATATGGTAGATTTTAAACTAGAACTTCTGGAATAAGAAAAAAATACTGACCACCTTGGGCCAAATAAACAATGCTCGGCCCTTGCATCACTGCAGCAAGACTAAGTGTTGTCCCCACGGCGGTACTAATGGCCCATCACAATCCTCCTGTGTCTTCGTGCAGTTTGCAGATTGCCAGAACACCGTCTTTTCCCTTGTGCTCATCTACCTGCTTACAAATATGCTATAAAAAGTCTTTTTTTAGGGAGCAAATATTGCATCCTTTTTTTGTTGTGGCGTTTCTGTCCTTTATTTTTTCTTTTTTTCCAGCTTCATTGAGGTATAAATGACAAATACATGTATTTAAAAATGTATGATGTGGTGACTTGACATACTTTGTGAGATGATTACCACAATCAGGTTAATGAACATCTCCATCAGTTCATGAAGTTACCTGTATGTGTGTGTGTGTAGTGAGAATGTGTAAGGTCTACTCTCTTAGCAAATTTCAAGTATACAACACAGGATTATTACAGTATTACAGAGACCATGCTGTATGTTAGCTGCCGAAATTTATTCTTCTTATAGCTGAAGGCAAGTACTCTTTGACCAGCATCTCCCCATTTCCCCTACCCCTCAGCCACTGGTAACCACCATTTTACTCTGTTTCTATAAGTTCAGTTTTTTATATCTCACTATAAGGGATATCATGCTGTCTTTGTCTTTCTTTGTCTGGCTTGTTTCACTTAGCATAGGCCCATCTGTGTTTTTACAAATGTCGGGATTTCCTTCTTTCTCATGGCTGAATAATAGTCATAATTATATGATATATGTATATATCACATCTTCTTCATTCACTCATCTGTTGGTGGACACTTAGATTGTTTCCATATCTTGGATATTGTGAATAATTCTGCAGTGAACATGCAAGTGTAGAAAATTTTAAGATAATTACTTTGTTTCCCTTGGATATATACTCAGAAGTAGGATCACTGACTGTATGATAGTTCTATCTTTAGTTTTTTGCAGAGCCTCCATGCTGTTTTCCACAATTGCTACACCAGTTTACATTCCCACTAACAATATACAAGGATTCCTTTTTTTCCACATGTGTTCGCTTGTCTTTTTGATAAAAGCCACCATGACAGGTATGAAATGATACCTCAGTGTGGTTTTGATTTCCATTCTCCTGATGATGAGTGACGTTGAGCACCTTTTCATGTACTTGTTGTCCATTTCTGTGTCTTTGTAAAAGTGTCTATTCAAGTCTTTTGCTCATTTTTTAAAAAGTTTATTGACTTATTTTGAGAGAGACAGAGACAGCGCTAGCAGGGAAGGGGCAGAGAGAGAGAGAGGGAGAGAGAGAACCCCAAGCAGGCTCTGTGCTGCCATGAGGCTTGAACTTACAAAACCGTGAGATCATGATCTGAGCCAAAACTAAGAGTCAGACACTTAACCTACTGGGCCACCTAGACACCCCTTGCCCATTTTTAATTGGATTTTATTTTGTTTTGTTTTGCTCTTGAATTGTATAATTTCTTTATATAGTTTGGATAATAACCCCTTATCAGATCTATGGTTTGTAAATATATTTTGCCATTCTGTAGGCTGCCTTTCATTTTGTTGATGGTTTCCCTTGCAGTGCAGAAACTTTTTAATTTGATGTAGTTCCACTTATTTTTGCTTTTGTTCCTTGTGCTTTTGGTGACATTCCAATAAATCACTGGCAAGACCAACGTCAAGAAGCTTTTTCCCTAAGTGTTTTCTTCTAGAAGTTTTTTAGTGTTCGGTCTTACCTTTTAGTCTTTAATCCATTTCTGGTTAATTTTTTTCTGAGTAGTGTAAAATAGGGGTTCAATTTCATTCTTTTGCAGGTGAATTTACAGTTTTCCCAGCACCATTTATTAAAGGGACTGTTCTTCCCCTCACTCCCCCCCCCAATTGCATGTTCTTGGAGCCCTTGTCAAAGATTAGTTGACTACATATGCATGGATTTATTTCTGGGCTCTAAAATTTGTTCTATTGGCTTAGGTCTTTGTTTTTATGCCAGTACCATACTGTTTTGATTATGGTAGTTCGTGTGATACTTCTGGGCTTGTTCTTTTTCCAGATTGCTTTTAGCTATTGGGCCTTTTGTGGTTCCATACAAATTTTGGAATTTAGTATTTTTTTCTACTGTTTCTGTGGAAAATGCCACTGGAATTTATTTTAGAGATAGCATTGAATCTGTAGATCACTTTGGGTAGTGTCGACATTTTAACATTATTAATTCTTCCAGTCAGTAAATGTATCTTTCCATTTATTGGTGTCTTCTTCAATTTATTTCTTCAGTGTCTTGTAGATTTCAGTGTATAGGTCTTTTTCTCCTTGTTAAATTTAATTCTAAGTATTTTATTGTTTTTGATGCTATTGTAGCCAAGACTGTTTTCTTGACTTCTCTTTCTGATGGTTTGTTGTTAGTGTATGGAAATGCAACTGATTTTTGCATGTGGATTTTGTATCTTGTAACTTTACTAAATGTATTAGTTCCAACAATTTTTTGATGGAGTCGTTAGGTTTTTCTATATAATATTATGTCATCTGCAAATGGAGACAGTTTTACTTCTTCCTTTCTAATTTAGATTTCTTTATCTCTTTTTGGAGTCTAATTGCTCTGGCTGGGACTGCTAGTACTGTGTTGAATAGAAGTGGGGAGAGTAGGCACCCTTGTTTTGTTCCTGGGGCCAGCATTACTCTGATACTAAAGCCAGACAAGGACACTACAAGATAAGAAAACTATAGGCCAATATCCCTGATGAACATAGATGCAAAAATCTTCAACAAAATAGTAGAAGCAGAATTCAACAGCATGTTAAAAGCACCAAACACCATGATTAAGTTGAATTGGTCTGTGGGATGTAAGGATGGTTCAACATACACTAAAGCAATAAATGTGAACATCACATTAATAAAATGAAAGACAAAAATCACTTGATTATTTGAATATAAATTGACAAAATCAACATCCTTTCCTGATGAAAACTCTCAGCAAATTAGTTATGGAAGAAATGCACCTCAGCATAATAAGGGCATTTATGACAAGGCCACAGCTAATATCATACTCAATGGTGAAAAGCTCTAAGTTCCTCCTAAGGTCAGGAACAAGACTAATATCACATCTTTGAAGGCAAAGAGATATTTTAGTGCCAACAATGAGTTCCTAGGTCTATGCAGATCTTCTGCATAACTTGAGTAAGTCACTTATATACTCTATCCCCACATGTAAAATGGGCTAATAATCCCAGTTCTTGTGGCCCTTGGAGAAGCTCCCAAAGATGTAAATTCTTTGCTACATGTATGATTGTGTTGGGAAAGATAAATAAGTTAATATCTTTCTCATGCTTTAGGTGGCTAAAAGCAGACCCAAGGCCAACTAATTCCATTTCTTTAATTCATTCTCCTGTCGTTTAAGATTTTACAGAAGTCTCAGGAACCACTTGCAGAGGCTACAAATCTGAATAGGAAATTGCTCCTTACTCATTTACTGAATTATCCTATAGCTCTTTTGTGAATTTCTATTAAAGAACTGATTCACCCTCAAGTATCTTCTGGTGGCCCATGCAAACATGTCAACTTTTCTTTATACTGAAACACAAATGCCCTTCAGCTCTTTGGTGCTGGTGCAACATTTAGGGCGTGGATGCTGGTACTCTGTCCCCATATAGCCACACATACTTTTTTTAATTCCCATTTTGCTCTACCAATTACTTTAATTCAATCATGAGAAAGTACTTCACTATGCTGAGAGTGCTTTTCAGCACATTGTTTTCATGAGTCCTATTTGTATCTTCCTAAGAGAAGAGGCTGACCAGTCACTCTTGAAAGCAGCTGTTCTGGCTGTGAAACGGTGGTGCAGACGGTCTCATGCATCAGCCAGGACACCAGGGCAGGTAAGGGGAATTCAATAATCCCTGAGTCCCACAAAATGACCATAAAATAAAAGACTTTGTCTCCAGAGAGGATGGATGTTTCACTTCTATGAGAGAGACCAGGAAACAGAGACAGAAGAAAACGCAAGATGACATCCAGACTTTCACAGCGGTCGCACGCTCTGTTATTACCTTTTCCTTAGATATTTAACTATACCCTACCACAATCCTAATTCCAAGACCTTGTGAGAGAGGACAACTCCCTCCCCCCAATAACTTCTGGGAGTACTCAGAACTGTCTCACATTCCTCTCTATCTCTGTGCTCACATATCCATCCCTACTTGCTGCCTCTTTTCTGACCTACATTGAAACAGGCACAAAGCCAACCACTTGCCCCCGTTCCCACACACCTGCAAATTCACTCACAGAAACGCACAGTGTCAGTTTGGAAACACCGCTGAAGATCTGGGGGGAGAAGGTCACGGAACGTGGTGCACCGAGAAAGCGCAGTCTTCAGCCATATGCCCGTGTCCACTTTCCTCCTCTCTTCCTCCTTGTCCCTTGCATCCCAGGAGCAATCGCGTCTTCCCCTTGCCTCACAGAAAACAGGTTTTTGAAAAATCAATCACCCCTCCCAAATTTAGAAAGGTAATTTGGTGCACTTCCTGTCTATTAGCGTAACACACCCCTAACAGAGACCTGAGCGGCAAACACATCTATGTTTTTGCAGCAAAATGAATAAATATTGGCACCAAATGAGATAAAGATTTTAAACATCCTCCCTAGAGCTTAAGTTTTGCCCCTACATCAGATCAGGTCAGCTCTGGTTTTGTTCTCAAATGAGATCTTTTCTAAGCTGACTTTCAGAGAGTTGTGAATTTCAAATTGTGGATAAGCCATCGTAGATCTATATGAGAGAAAACCACTGAGCTGGGCCTTATAATCCAGTCCTCTCTAGAGAGAGCTGTGATCTTAATTGCTTTAAAAAGAAAAACTTGAATCCTAATGTGTAGTTTGAATATCAGATGGCAGAGTTGGTCACACAGAAGAAATTAAACTAATATTCCTTTCTGATATGTCAGGAATCTTCCACCAGAAGAACTTGTGTTTAGACAAAAAGTAATTTTTCCCCCCAATGATACCAACAACACAAAAACTGCTTTGGGAAGAGAGGATGGCCTCCTCAGATACAGCAGGAGAAGAGGCTTCCAGTGGCCCTGGGAAACGGGGGGTGGGAGGCAGGGTTTTGTCTCACTCCTATTAAGTGATGTGGCCCCTGTCGGAATGGTCCTTTGATTGATTGATTGATTTTTTTAATGTTTTTATTTATTTTTGAGAGATAGAGCATGAGCAAGGGAGGGACAGAGAGAGAGGGAGACACAGAATCTGAAGCAGCCTCCAGGCTCTGAGCTATCAGCACAGAGCCCAATGCAGGGCTTGAACTCATGAACTGCGAGATCATGACCTGGGCCAAAGTCAGACGCTCAACCAACTGAGCCACCCAGGCACCCCTGGATGGTCCTTTGATTTTATAATGAAAGTTGGCAAAAAAATAATACTTTACTAGAATGCACCTAAGAGTGCAAAAGGTCTTGGTAATTACTTTTTTCCTTGATGTAGTGCTATTGATGTTTAGCAAAAAGGCAGTATTTTCACCCAAAATAAATCCTTCCAGATTAAAACAACAGCACATTCATATATGCAACCGGAGAACTTGTGCTTCTGATGACGATGGCAGACCCATCGTCCTGCAGGGTAAGCTGAAAAGAACTCAAATATTTGATAAAATGTTTTAAATCATCTTAAAAGCATCAAAGAGCCAACTAATTCATAAGGAATTACTAGCTTTAAGTCTCAAGAGAGGGTAGACATTCAAACAGATGAGTCTTACACGTGGGGCCACTGGGGGGCATCTAGTAATCCTGGTTGGAAGTCAAAAGTTAGAGCCCATGGTTCGCCGGAGGTATGGGTGCTGTAGAACCACCCCCTGCTTTGGGTTGGGATCCTAAAGGAGTTACACTCTAGGGTGGGGTGAATGGGAGGCACTTGTACCTGAGTGTGGACTGGATTCAGTGACTCACTTCCAATGCATATTGTCTGTCAAAAGTGACTTTTTTTGCCCATGGCCTTTCATCCTGGGTTTCTTTACACCATGGTGGGTTCAGGGCTCCATATCATACTTATGAAAATTTATAAGTTTTGCTTGCACATTCATATGTGAAAAATGTCATAGTTCCAAATTACATGAAACAAAAAGTGATAGAATGAAATGAAAAATAGACTATTCTACAACGAAAGTTGGAGACTGTAATTTTAGAAAACTTTTTTTTTTTTTAATTTTTTTTTCAACGTTTTATTTGTTTTTGGGACAGAGAGAGAGACAGAGCATGAACGGGGGAGGGGCAGAGAGAGAGGGAGACACAGAATTCGGAAGCAGGCTCCAGGCTCCGAGCCATCAGCCCAGAGCCCGACGCAGGGCTCGAACTCACGGACCGCGAGATCGTGACCTGGCTGAAGTCGGACGCTTAACCGACTGCGCCACCCAGGCGCCCCGAAAACTTTTTTTTTAAAGCAAGCTCTACATCCAGTGTGGGGCTCAAACTCACAACCCTGGGATCAAGAGTTACATGCTCTACTGACAGAGCCAGCCAGGCACCCCGAAAGTTGGAGACCTTAATATCTCACTTCTGAAAATGAATAGAACAACTAGACAGAAGATCTACCAGGAAATAGCAGACTTTGAGAAACTTTAAGAAAGTTATTCACAAATAGGAAGAAATTAAACAGCAAATAACCACTCCCACATAACCAATGGTTCTAGGAAGAAATCACATGGAAAGTTAGAAAATTTGAGACGACTGAAAATGAAACCAGAATGCACCCAAACTCATGGAATGCAGTGAAAGCAGCACTTAGGGAGAAGTTGACGCCTAGAAACACCTATATTAAAAAGGAAAAAGGATCTCAAATCAACGGCCTAAACTTCTACCTTAGGAAACTAGAAAAAAGAGCACACTGAACCGAAAGCAAGAAGAGAGAAGGAAATAATAAAGATTAGGGTGGACATAAGTGCCATAGAAAATATAAAAACAATAGGGAATCAATGAAAGTAAAACTGTAACTTGGAAAAGATCAACAAAGTGAACAGACCTTTAAGTAGATTGATCAAGAAAAAAGAGAGAAGAAAACTCGAGAATGAGAAGTAATCACCTTACACAAGCATCAGGATGCTAAAGGAACACCACAGACAGCTGTATGCCAACAAACTGGATGACCTAACTGAAATGGAGAAACTCCAAGAGAGACACAAACTATAGAAACTAACTCGAGAAGAGATACAAAAGTCTGAATACACTGAAGGCAGATTGAATTAGTATTAAAAAAATTACTCTCAAAGAAAGCCTAGACCCAAGGAGCTGATGGATTATACTATTTCAAGATGAATTAACATCAACCTTCACAAACCCCTCCAAACAATACAAGAGGGAATAATTCCCAATTCATTCTATGAGGTCTGTATAACCCTGATGCCAAAACCAGAGAAAGACATACGAGAAAAGAAAACAAATATCCCTTATGAATACAGGTGCCAAACATCACAACAAAATACTAGTAAACCAAATCAGCAACATATAAAAAGGATTATACACAGGACCAAGTGAGAGTTAATCGAGGAATTCATGGTTGTTTTTAACATCCAAAAATCAATGAATATAATACACCATTTGAACAGAATAAGGGCCAAAACCATTTGATGACAGTAACAGATGCAGAAAACATTTAACAAAATCCTCCATCCTGTTATGACAAAAAAACCCTCAACAAACTAGGAATAGAAGGGATTTTCTTCAGCCTGATAAAGGATATTTATGAAAAACCTACAGCTAATAATTTACCTAATGGTGAAAGGCTGGATGCTTTCCTCCTAAGGTCAAGAACAAGACAAGGATGTCCGCTCTTTCCACTGCAATTCACAATTTCACTGGAGGTCCTAGACAAGACAGGAAAAGTGGAGAGAAGAAGGCTGACCGCATGGAATCAAAGTAGAAATCAATAAGTGAAAGATAACAGAAAATCTCCAAACACTTGGAAACCAAACAACACACTTGTAAATAATGCATTGATCAAGAAGAAGGTTTTAGGGGAATAAAAAAATACGTTGAACTGAATGAAAATGAAAATACAAATGTCAACATCTGTGGGACCCTGCTAAAGCAGTGCTAAGGGGGAAATTTATAGCACTAACGCATATATTAGAAAAGAAGAAAGTCTTTAGTCAGTAATCTTAAGCTTCCACCTCAAGAATCTAGGGGAGGGGCGCCTGGGTGGCTCAGTCGGCTAAGCGTCCAACTTCGGCTCAGGTCATGATCTCGCAGTTTGTGAGTTCGAGCCCCACGTCAGGCTCTGTGCTGACAGCTCAGATCCTGGAACCTGCTTCAGATTCTGTGTCTCTCTCTCTCTGTCCCTCCCCTGCTCACGCTCCGTTTCTCTCTGTCTCTCAATAATAAATAAATGTTAAAAAAAATTTTTTTAAAGAATCTAGGGGAAAAAAGAGCAAAATAAACCTAAAGCAAGAAGAAAAAAGGGTATAATTAAGACAAAACCAGAAATCAATACAACTGAAAATAGAAGAAAATCAACAAAGAGCTGTTTCATTGAAAGGTTCGATAGAATTAATGAAACTTGGGCAAGACTGGCAAAGGAAAAAAAAGGAGGGCACAACACAAATTACCAATGTTTCTGGAATGAAACAGGGTCATTATACAGTCTGCAGATATCAGCAAAGAAAAAAAAAGGAATAAAATAAACAACTCTACACACATAAATCTGACAACTTAGATGAAGTGTCAGTTCTTTGGAAAATACAAAGTACAACACATCTCACCCAATATGAAATAGGCAATTTTAATCACCCTATAACTACTAAGATAATTAAATTTATAATTTCAAATCTTCATTTTATTTATTTTATTTTATTTTATTTATTCTCAAGTAAGTTAACATACTTCAGGAGTAGAATCCAGTGATTCAACACTTACATATAACACCCAGGGCTCATCCCAACAATGCCCTCCTTAATGCCCATCACCCATTTTCCCCACCCCACTCCCATCAACCTCCAATTTGTTCTCTGTATTTAAGAGTCTCTTATGGTTTGCCTCCATCTCTGTTTTTATCTTATTTTTCCTACCCTTCCCCTATGACCATCTGTTAAGTTTCTCAAATTCCACAAATGAGTGAAATCATGTGATATGTGTCTTATAATTTCAAATCTTCTAAAAGGTCCAGGCCCAGATAGATTCACCAGAGAATTCCAGCAAACATTTTAACAAGACTTTACACCAAATCTACATGGTCTCTTCCAGAAAATAGTAGAGATGGGAACATTCTCCAATTCGTTTTATGAAGTTAGTATTACTCCAATACCAAAACCAGACACAGACAGCACAAATAAAGAAGACTACTGACCAAAAATCCTCTCGTGAATATAGATGCAAGAAATGCTCAACAAAATATTAGCAAATATAATTTAGCAATACATAAAAAGAATTTTATACCATGACCAAGTAGGCTTTATTCCAGGGCTGCAAGGCTGCTTTAATTTTCAAAAAGCAATCATCAACATAATCCACCATATTAACAGGCTAAAAAAGAAAAATCACACGATTACATAACCCAATGTAAAAGCATTCAACATTTACTAGCCATTTATCACAAACATTTCCACAAAAAATAGAAAGAAATTTTGTTAGCTACAGCTAATTTATACTTAATGATGAAAGGCTGAATGTTTCTCCTTTGTAAAAAAAAAATTTAATGTTTATTTTTGAGAGAGAGAGAGAAAGAGAGAGAGAGAGAGAGAGAGTCAGAGACAGAGTACAAGCAGGGGAGGGTCAGAGAGAGAGACACACACACAGAATCCAAAGCAGGCTCCAGGCTCTGAGCTGTCAGCACAGAGCTCGACTCAGGGCCCAAACTCATGAACTGTGAGGTCATGACCTGAACCGAAGTCAGATGTTTAACTGACTGAGCCACCCAGGCGCCCCTGAATGTTTCTCCTTAATATCAAAATGCTAGCAAGGTTCTTGGTAGATATAGAGAAGATTATTCTTAATGTGTAAATGGAAAGGCAGAGGACCTAGAAGACCTACAACAATTTTGAACTATTTATTTTAATGTTTATTTATTTTTGAGAGAGAAGCAGAGTGCAGAGAGAGAGCAAGCAGGGGAAGGGCACAGAGAGCAAGACACAGAATCTGAAGCAGGTTCTAGGCTCTGAGCTGTCAGTGCAGAGCCTGACGCGGGGCTCAAACTCACAAATCGTGAGGTCATGACCTGAGCTGAAGTCGGGCACCCAACCGACTGAGCCACCCAGGTGCCCCTAAAACAATTTTGAATAGGAAGAATAACATGGGCAGAATCAGTCTGTGTGGTGGTACTGGTGGAGGAAGAGATCAACGCAACAGATAGAGCATCAGAAATAGACCTATGCAAATACGCGCAATAGGTTCCGGACAAAGGTGTAAAAGCAACACATGGGGCTAAAGCAATTGGACATACTTAGGCAAGAAAAAAGATCTCAACCAGAAGTTTACATCTTATATAAAAATTAACTCATAATGCTTCATAGACTTAAAGGTTAAAATGCGAAACAAAAAAATCTAGGAGAAAATCTTTAGGATCTAGGGCCATGCAAAGAGTTCTTAGACTTGACAGAAACTGCATGACCCACAGTAGGGAAAAGTGAAAAATTGGACCTTATCAAAACTTAAAAATTCATCTGCAAAATCCACGCAAAGAGGATGAAAAGATGATCTACAGACTGGGAGAAAATATTTGCAAACCATGTATCTGCAAAAGAACTAAGATCCAGAATATGTGAAGAATTATCAAAACTCAACAGTAAAAAAACAAACCCTCTAACTAGAAAATGTCCAAAAGGCATAAACAGATATTTCGCCAAAGAGGGCATTTAGATGGAAATACAGGTGCCAAGATATTCAACATCATTCGCCATTAAGGGGAATGGTAATTAAAAAGCACAATGAGGGGCGCCTGGGTGGCGCAGTCGGTTAAGCGTCCGACTTCAGCCAGGTCACGATCTCGCGGTCCGGGAGTTCGAGCCCCGCGTCAGGCTCTGGGCTGATGGCTCGGAGCCTGGAGCCTGTTTCCCATTCTGTGTTTCCCTCTCTCTCTGCCCCTCCCCTGTTCATGCTCTGTCTCTCTCTGTCCCCAAAATAAATAAACGTTGAAAAAAAAATTAAAAAAAAAAAGCACAATGAGATATCACCATACATTTATCAAAATGGGTAAAATTTTTTTAAAAAGTGACAACTCTAAATTGCTGGCAAGGATGTGGAGAAACTGGTTAATTCATACACCGCTGGTGTGAATGCAAAAAGGTACAGCAAGTCTGGAACACAGATTGGCAATCTCTCTTAAAAACGAAGCGTGCAACTAGCACATGATCCAGCACGGCATTTCTGGGCATTCATCCCAGAGATATGGAAGCTTATGTTCACACATAAACCTTCACACGAGTGTTTATAGCAGCTTTAATCAAAATAGCTCAAAACTGGAAAAAAACCCGGATGTCTTTCTTATGAGTGAATGAATGGTTACACAAGCCATGGAACATCCATACCATCCAGTGGATAAACCTGGATGAATCCCCAAGGAATTACGCTGAGTGGTGAAAAAAAATACAAAAGTTTACATACTGTATTATTTCATTTATATAATATTCTTAAAATCACGCTGTTTTAGAAATGGTAAACAGATAAGTGGTTTCTAAGGGTTAGGGATGAGAAGGGAAGTGGGTGTGGCTATAAGAAGGAACTATGAGGGACTCTTGTGCTGATAGAAATTGTTCTGTATTTTGACCGTGGCAATGCCAATCTCCTGGTTGTATATTGTACTATAGTTTTGCAAGATGTTAAAGATGGGGGAAATTGGATAAAGGGTACCTGAGATCTCTGTATTATTTCTTACAACTGCATTTGAATCTACAAGTATCTCAAAATGAAAATTCTGCTTTAAAAAATTATTCCTGATCATAAGATGAAGGTTAATGAGTGGAGAAGATACTTGCAATCTATAACCAACAAAGGCATTTAGCTAGAAAATACAAAGAACCTTTATGGATCAACAAGAAAAAAAAATCAGATAACTCAATAGAAAAATGGGTAAAGATTTGAATAGGCACTTCACAAAACTGAAAATTCAAATAGGCTATAAGCACATGTAAAGGCCCACAATCTTATTGGTAACTAGGGATATGAAATGAAGATCACAACTTTGATATCATTACACATCCACCAGATTGACAAAAATCAAGAAGCCTAGTAATATTATCTTGGCAAAGATGTGGAGCAATTGGAACATAGCTGGTGGGAGTGTACATTTCATGACCGTCTCGGTAAACAACTTGGTATTATCTAATAAAGTTAAATAGAAACATACCTTATAGCCCAGCAATTCCACCCCAAGGTATACCCTAAAGAAAAGTTTGCATTAAAAAATTTTTTTTAACGTTTATTAATTTTTGAGAGACAGAGACAGATTATGAGCGGGGAAAGGGCAGAGAGAGAGGGAGACGCAGACTCTGAAGCAGGCTCCAGGCTCTGAGCTGTCCGCACAGAGCCCGACGCTGGGCTTGAACCCACGAACCATGAGATCATGACCTGAGCCGAAGTCGGATGCTCAACTGACTGAGCCACCCAGGCGCCCCAAGAAAAGTTTGCATTTAGACACCAGGAGATATACACAAGAATGTTATTAGCAGTACTACATTAGCAGCCCCAACTACAACTATATGCAACAAAAATAACCCCACAAACATGACCAAGTGAAAGAACAAGCAGGCTACACATGAAAAATCCATGCTATATTATTCCATTTACAGAGATTACGAAAACAAGCAAACTAAACTACAGTGTTTAGGGATTCATAACAAGCTAATAAAACCAAAAAGATATATAAGGAAGTGATTACTATAAAGTCAGGATGGCTGTTGCTTGGGGGGGAAGGGAAGGGCTCCGGAAAACAAATGGGGGCATTTGTAGGGTGATGTCAATGACCTGGGTGAATACACCAGTTTGGTTTATGATGATTGGTTAGGCTGTACATATACTTCATTTTCACTTTTCTCTCTTGTGTCATTGTGTACAACAAAATAACACGTCTCTTCATATTTCACTTTTGTCTCTGAGAAGAAGTGAGGCCAGGAAAGAATGTAGGTGTGAGGTTTGACTGGGTGAGAAAAGGCAGCACGTCAAGATCTGAGGTCAAAATTTAAAACCTGCGAAGAGAAGGAGGAAAAATGTGGAGTGTTGAAGCAACAGTAAATCTTCTGGAATGAGCAGGTGGGTAGCTTTCCTTTGGATATGATATGTTTTATATATAAATATTATATATCATAAATAAATATAAGAAAAAATATATTTAAATAGTGGTTTAGGAATAATAAAGTTTGCTCCAAGTGCTAAATTTCTTACTCCTCTCCGTTACAAGTTGGACCTGGGCTGAGGGACCAACGTTTTTCTTTCTTCCTGTTTGAGAAATTGATACAGTGTTCGCGTTTGCTTTGAATCCTCCAGACTGTCCAGGGTATGAAGAGGAAAATATATTTGATGTGGGGAACACCGCCCCCCCACCCCGAGCATTAATTTGGGTGACTCCCTTTCCTCCTCCCCTGTCTTCAGTCCAAGACTGGAGAGCAGGGTCAGGAGAAACATGAACAGATTGGAACAGGCAAAAGTTCCACACTGAGATGCTTTGGTGACGCTAAAAAGTGAGTTTCCTTCCATCTCACCCCACCTACCATGTTGTCCAGGCAGACTGATGTCAGAACTTATTGGCTGGGGGTACAGCACATAAGCTACTTGTAGAGTTTTAAAACACCTTAAGAGGGTAATTTCAAAGAAATCTAGAGCACCGTTAACGTTTTCTCCTCCTGCTGGGGGATGGGGAAGACATTGTGTCCCCTTCCCTGCCTTTTCCTGCTAGATCTCGCGGTCACACTTCCAATTACAGATTGACTCCCTCTCTGCCCGCTACAAGGACGGGGTACCCCTCAACGGCGGGGGCACCCAGGTGTGACTGGACTTCCAGGGAACAGTGCTAGCCAGAAATAGGGAAGCAGATGAGCCTTTCAGGCGGCTTTCCAGGCAAAGTCCGGTGGACAGCGACACACCCTGGTCCTTAAAACTATCATTCCCACGGGATTTTCAATGCTGGACTTGAGCTGTGGCACATAGAGTTCCCTGTATAAGGCGTTCCTAGGGGGCCCGACTCCTGAGCTTACATTTCTTAGGCGAAAAGGCAGCGGAGCTACGGGAAGGCTCTTTGGAAGACGCCAGCCTGCTCTGCTTGGTCCCTTCCCTCCGCCCTCGTGCAAGCAGCCTCTCTCGTGGGGGATTCTCCCAGGACTGGGGCCAGCGCCAATCAGGTGGCTCGGTACCTGCCCCCAGCCCGGGCCACCTGGAGGGGCGATGAGGCTGTCGGCTCCGTGCAGGGGCAGTTCTCGGAGTGCCGGGGAACGCACAGGAGCCTCACGTGGGCAGCCCCAGGCCCAGGCGCTCAGCAGGACGCGCGCAGAGCTGGTGCCAGCCCAACGCGCGAGTGGACGCCGGAAAGGAGCTGCTCAGCCGCGGTAACGGGTTAGGGTGCTCTTCGAGCGAGGTTCCCCGAAGGAAGAAAAGGAGGGACGGGGCGGAGCGGGGCGGGCCGAGGATTCCTTCCCCGCCCCCCACCGGGGCGCCCGGCTCCGCGCGGGGTGGTGCCCGGCCGGGGCGTACTTCCGAGGGCGCCTTAGCACCGGGGTAAGCGCGCCCCGGGGCCACCTTCCCCGCGCGCCCCTATCTTGACCGCGGCCGTGCCGGACTGGGTCTGGGTCGCCGCTTGGCTCTCCCGCTCCGCACCGCGGGCCGCGCGCTCCGAGGGGGTGGGGGTGGGGGTGGACGTCCTCGGCCTCGTGGCCAGGCCGCCGGTCGCGCTGTCCCCGCCTCGGGGCCGGACTTGCCGAGTCCCCGTCCCCGCCTGCGCCGCTGCCGCGCGCTCCTGCTCCGCGAGCGCCTTCCGCCGGCCGGAGCGCACACGGACCCGGCAGCCGCGCCTCGGCGCCCGCCAGCACCCGGGAGCATGCGGCGGCCGGGGCCCGCGACGCTGCACGCTCGGCGGGACCGCGGGGCGCGCGTAAGTGAGCCGGGCCGGGGCTGAGCACCGCGGTGGGTGGGTGCGGGGCGGGCGGGCGGGCGGGACGCTCCGCCGCCGTCGGTCTGTGCGTGTGGGTTCCTCCGAGCGCGCGGGCGCCTCTGCGCCAGCCCTGCACCCTGGTGATCCTACTCAAGTTTGACCACGCTAGGAGGGCGGAGGTGCGTTCGCGGTGCGGGGTCGCCATCTCCGCCGGGCCGTCCGGGTCCAAGACATCCGGCGCCGACGTCTGCCTAAGGGACAGAGAAACCGGACTGTTACCCGGGCCGCTGTCCGTTTCCTCCCGAGGAGGGAGTTGCGTCCCGCACCCCTATCCCCAGGGCCGTGCGCGGCGGGCCGGGCTGGGGGCGCCGGCCACATAGAAGCTTCGCTCAGCGGCCGGAGGAGGGTTTGGCTCAAATAGAGCAGGGCAGGAGCGGAGAGCAGTGTCGGGCTAGGCCCGGCGTTCCCCTGCTCCCGTCCTCTTCACCCTAGCCGGCTGGGGTGGCTTGGGTAGAGTGCCCAGCGCGGCGCCCCGGAGACCTCCTGCCCGGGTGACTTCGTCCGGTCTCTGCGCTTCCCGAGGCCGCGAGGGAGGGCAGGGATGGAGCTCGGTCTTCTCTGTCGGTGCCCTTGGGCTGCATACACCACCCGTGCTTTTCTGTCACACTTGGGCATTCCTTTTCTCTGGGTGGAACTGTGGGGCCCCAGAAGTTCGCTCTTCCTAGCAAGTTGGCCGCGGCGGGAAGGTGGTGGGGGGCAGGTGTGCAACCGCAGGCAGCCCCCACTCCCCCCTGCAGTCAGTTGAGGCACTTTCTCCTGTCCTTTCCAGTCTGCCCAGCCCGGGACCCTCCTTGAGGAGGCCACAGTCGTGGCCCGGGGCTGGAGGACCCGGGTTGGAGCTGGGGGTTCAGTGCAACTGGCAAGGGTGGACGTCTACGTAGTCGGATCTCTGTGCCCTGTCCCGCGTCCTCCAGTGGTTGAGCCAGACTCACGTTTTATACCGCGTGAGAAACAATGATGGGGGGACTTCAGATCTGGAAAAGTGCACTTTGCCTGAGATTTGCTGCGATTTGGGGTGTTCTTAGGGGGGTAGAGTGGGGGTGGAAGGCAACTTCCTTTCTGTGCTAATAAAGTGTTTGGAAGTACATTTGGCCCCTGCCCCTTCCCTTTATACTGGCAGAGGTGGATCAAAGGGGAGAAAGAGCAAAGGCATATTCTCTGGGAGCAATGATAATTTCTCAGACCCCTCTCCAGAGGTTCCAGCTCCCGTGTCTGTAGGGATCTAAACCAGTACGTAGAGACAGGGGTCGTGTTGGCACTCGGGGTGGCTCAGCTGTGGTCTTAGGCAAATCAGCTGCACCCTCCTCACAGTTCCCCCTACTCACAAGCAGAGCGGGGGCAGGATTTCTGCCCTCCTGGGAGATGACCATGAGTGAATGAGAGAGGACCATGTGTGAATGGGAGAAGCCTCTGAAGTCCTCTGGGGGTGGGGGTAGGGTGTGTGTGTCACATGCATGGGTAGAAACCCTGGTGGTGGGTTTCACTGGCATTCCTGCCAGAACCAGAAATTTGCATTTAGTGACCTTATCAAAACCAGTGCTCAGGAAAGGCAGAATGGGCTCCAGTGCTGATGAGAGCAAGTGCCTCACATTTTGCTCAAGGATCTCTGCTTTGTCTCCAGTGTGCCCATCTGTAATTGGAAATGAGCTCTGCTTAGCTCAGAGCGGCTTCAGTCTGAGCGCAAACATCATCCAGCAACAGGGGGGCCTGTGTTGGCACGGAAACGACCCACCCTCACCCAGAGACCCAGGGTAGGATTTTAGTGATGTCTCCCGATAACCTTGGAAAGGAGGCTGGTGGCAGGGGGTTGGGGGGGGGGGGGAGATCGTAGCAGAAACTGGGAATAGTCTTGGTGGCCCCTTTATCGTCAGAATGGCCCTGGCTGGTCTCATCAGTTGTGGAAAGTGCCCCGAGGTTTAGAATCTGGCCTGATGATCGTTAGCACTAAGGAAAACTGCCACCATGTATTGAGTACTTTCTATATGTCAGACACAAGGCTCTGCTAAATCAATATTATTATCCCTGTATTTCACACGAGGAGGCTGAGTTTGGGAGAGGTTAAATAACTTGCTAAGACCCTAAAGTGAGTCCGTGGCAGAGCTGTTCTGTGAAGCCAGGTGTCTCAGTTCCAAAGCCCCCTGCTCCCTCCACACGGCCGTTCTTCTCCCATTAGGAACGGACACATGTGGCAGCTGAAAATCCAGAACCGTTGTGAATAAACACGATTTGGAGGCGCAAGAGATGTTTGTGACCCCGTTAGGCTTTAGGGAAAGTGCTGGCCAGGTAAAACTGCTTGCTCTTCATTCCCTCTAGGACCCACGGGTTTAATTGTACACAAGGGATTGATCCTTTAACATGTAGACTGCAAACTGGCGGCAGTGGGGCAATGGCCTACTTATTTCCCTTTCAGTTAGCAAACATCAAAAAGATGGATAAACTGCTAATGAGGTTCTAGAAAAATAGCCCCTCCATATGTTGCTGTTGGAAGAGTAAATGGGTACAACTTCTTTGGAGGGTGTTTTATTTATTTATTTTTTTTTTTTTTAAATTTTTTTTTTCAATGTTTATTTTTGGGACAGAGAGAGACAGAGCATGAATGGGGGAGGGGCAGAGAGAGAGGGAGACACACAATCGGAAACAGGCTCCAGGCTCTGAGCCATCAGCCCAGAGCCTGACGCGGGGCTCGAACTCACGGACCGCGAGATCGTGACCTGGCTGAAGTCGGACGCTTAACCGACTGCGCCACCCAGGCGCCCCTGGAGGGTGTTTTAGAACCATCTACCAAAATTAGAAATGCACATGCCATTGGACCCAGTGATTCCATTTTTAGGGGTTGAACTTGTCCTTACACTTGCCCATGGGCACAAAGACGTATGTACAGTGTAGCACTGAAAGAACAATCCACATGCTCATCAAAGATGAACTTGTTGAATGTCTTGTGGCACCTCCAGGCAGTTGGATACTGTGCTATTCATTCATAAAAAGAGACTTGGGAATTTCTCTGTAATTGACATGGAATGATTTCCAAGATATATGGCTAAGTGGAAAACATGCATAGAGTGTCTCTATGATGCTGTTTATGTTATAAAAGAGGAGGAAGAATTCCAAGAGAATTCCAAGATGTTTGCTTGTGTATGCATAGGTATGTCCAAAAAACCTGATAAGATCTGTTGCCTTCAGGAAGAGCAGACCTTTAAACCCTTCTGTACCCTTTCAATTCGGAACCATAGGGATGCATTAACTATTTAAAAAAAATTTTTTTTAACATTTATTCATTTTTGAGACAGAGACAGAGCATGAACAGGGGAGGAGCAGAGAGAGAGGGAGACACAGAATCTGAAACAGGCTCCAGGCTCTGAGCTGTCAGCACAGAGCCCGACGCGGGGCTCGAACCCACGGACCGTGAGATCATGACCTGAGCCAAAGTCGGACGCTTAACTGACCAAGCCACCCAGGCGCCCCAGATGCATTAACTATTTTTAAAAATCCTCTTTCCTTGTCCTGTGCCTGATACATTCCCTCAAGCTCTTCTCCGGGTGAACGGTGTGGAGGTGGCACCCCCACCCTCAGGTTGCTTGAGGGGTTCCCTTTGGGGTAAAAGCCAAAGGTCCCTGAGAACACACAGGATCCCTCAGCTCTGGGCCATCCAGAATTCCTTTAAATACGTAGGTTGTGCTTGGAAAGCTGGAGGGAGAGGTGCCTTTAGACACCTTTCTGAGCTGGGTAGGCAAGATATGACCCTCTGGCCTTGAAGACAATACGAAGAAGTAGAAATTTTTTGCCCTAATATTCCCTTATACAAGAGAAACTGCCAGCACTGGGGTAGCCTCAGTGGGGCCGGGGGTAGGCGGGAGTAGGGGGAGCACTGTGCCTCGTCATCAGTGAGGGCAGTAAGTCTATTTCTGGTGTTGTATTTGGACTTCAGAAAGGAGAGGGAGAGAGATATACTTGAATGAAAAGTTTTGAAAATTATTCTGGGGTCTCGGGCTGTTTTGTCCCAGAGGAAGGAAGAAGGTTATTGACGCAGCTGTAATGGCATCAGTTGGTATGTTCTGGAATGCCCCTTTGGGCATCTCCCATCAGCACAGATGTCCAGCCCCTGCCCTGCTCCCCAGCCAAGAATTCCCTTCTGCTGATCACTTACTGTGGAAGCTGCTGGATGCATGAAGGGGATGGGAGCAAGTATTAGGAACTGCCTTCCCTCCTTCAGGTAAACAGACTGTTGAATAGCAGAAGCAGAAGAAAGACTTTGTTCCAGCCACACGAGAAGGGACCTTCCAGTAGGTGGGAAGCCTTCGTTAGGAACTTTCTGTGTCCAGGTACTCCGCGAAGCACTCTGCCTACATCATCTCATTTAATCTCCTGATCAGGTATGTGTGAGAGCCCAGGCTCTTTGCCATGAAGCAGCACCTTTTTTGCTCTTTCTTCGATGACTTTCTTTCCTGCATAGTAACCTGCACCAGAGACACAAGAGCATCCCAGGTGCTCAGAGACTTGGTTTGGGTTATAACAGTGTGTAGCTGAGCATTACATACTTTGATGGATGAGCTGGAATATTTGCAGTCTGGGTAGGTTTGTACAGGGCACAGTTCAGAGACAAAGCAGTCAGCATTCTTGGTTCAGGGTCCCATCTTTCCTGCTTCTGTCTCTGTGTGTGCATTAGGGCCAGGCCGAGTGGACTGTGAGTGTGATGTTCCCCAGGGACGGAAGGAGGAAAGGGAGTGCTTGTGAGGGTCGGTGTCTGCACCCAAGGAAGAAGGTGGGCAGGGTGGCCCCTGAACTCCCCCCCCCCAGGTCTGTGCTGGGGGTCTGTCTGCTGTTTGGCAGAAACAGCCTGAGAGCCAAGGGCCTGGCTCATTGCACACCTTTCTCCTCCCACACAGCTTGCTGGCCAGGGCTCGCCTCTGACTCCCACTCCACTTCAAAAAGAAACCGCTCGAATTTTCCCCCAAATGAATTGTAGCGCAAAGGCAGCCATTGCTGTGGCTTATGGGGTTGAGAGCAAGAAGCTGGGCTAGGCGCTCAGCTAAGGCTGCCAGAACCTAGCCATGAGGGGGAAAGCCAGATGCCCAAATGGTGTTTTTAAAAAGTCCTCTTATGATACCCCAAAAATGATGTTTGCACAGCCAAGCAAAATAGTAGTGGATGATCGGTGTAATACACGTTAGAAAGTGAGTATTGCTCAAAGCACTGGGAAGACCAAAAGATGAGCAAGCCGTGGTTCCTGGGCTCGAGTTGCCCACAAGGCAGTGTGGGAGAGGGACATTTGCGTCAGCAGCAGGATCCTGCAGACTGAGGAAGCACGTGCTAAGTAGAGGTACAAATGGCATGTGGTCAGGTGTTGAGGGGTGACAGTGAGCCAGAGGCTGGCCCCAGTAATTTGGTAGATTGTTAAGGTCTTTTTTGGAGGAGTGATTTTTGAGCTGGGCTTTGAAGGTTAAGTATGATTTTGATAGACAAGCTCAGAAGAAAGGGTAGAAGAGGCCAAGAGAACGGTTTCGGTAGAATATGGAACATTTCAAGATACATTCATATCAGTAATGTCATTATTTACTCAACTTCTGCCACAGACATAATACATGGCATTTTCAGGTGCTTACAGAGTAAAACTGTTTATGTCCCCATAAGATAGGCAATCACAATGATTTTTTTTTTTTTTTTGGTGGTAAATCAACAGGGCTTGATGACGAATTAGATATTAGAAGGGCTTCTCAGAGGCACAAGGCTCTAAAACCATATTAGGCTTCTATCAGATTCATTTTACTTGTTAAAATAACAACAGGTGATATCGGACGTGTGTGAACTCGACATGTCTGTCCTATCAAACCACTGAATGACCATGAGCTTTCCAGTGGGGAGGCAGCGGGGTGCCAGGAATGGGGGCTCCAGTTCTGCCTCAGCATTTTATTCTGTGTTCACTCATGTATTCACTCGTTCATTTATTCTTATGGGCAATGAAGATGATCCATGTGCCCGAGCCAAGTGCTGGGCTGGCTGGGGGCAGGGGCGAGTGGAGGGAGAGAGAGAGAGGGAGGGAGAGGGAGAGAGAGAGAGAGAGACAGAGAGAAGGGAAAGTCAAGGGCCCTGTAGCCTCCAGGAGCTTGTAGTACATGGGAGATATCACAGGAGAAGGTGATAAATGCCATAGTAAAAATAGCAACAAAAGGCTATGGGAAAACGTAATATGTGCTCAATAAATGCTTGTTGCTAAAACACATAAACATCACGATCGGCAGTACCAGATATCACCAAGAGAACAAATCAGAGGGCTAAAAATATTTCTTTGGATTTGGCCAGTGGGTCTCAAAACACTTGTTCATGGCATGAAACCCATGGAAATTATGGTGCTTGCTGGAGAATACCATAGAATTTTGAAAGGGCTGAATATATAATTTTGAGCTAAATCAGAGAGCATCTTATGCTAGATTCTACTACAGGCATAGAATAGCAGACACCAAGTTTTAAGAAAGAAAACTTTATGAAACAAAAGCCTTAAATTGAGGATATTCTGTGAGCTATTTTTTTTTTCTATGAATCAGGGAAAGCCTGCCAAGATTCTATTTTAGTGCAGGAAACCCTCAGTCCAGCTGGTAGAACACCAGGGATCCACAGGCGCATAGTTTTGGCAGTTTGAAGGTTGTTGATGACTCTAGCAAGGGCAATTTCAGGAGAGTAATGAGGCCAGAAGCCCGATAGAATTGGGTTGCATTTTCATGATGTCAACCAAGTATTTATTGAATGTCACAGGGGATACAGTGTCTGTGTGTGTGTGTTGGGGAAACCAGAACTGTCAAAGCCCCAGCCTTCATGGAGCTTGAAGTCATTCAGGGAAACAAACTTGTCACAAAGTAAATGTAAAGCGCCACTTATACAAGCAATAAAGTGGAGGTCCGTGGCATTGTCAGGGTGTTTCATAGGAGGTCTGGGCCACTCAGGGAGGATCTGGGAAGTCATTCTGGGGAAATGATAGTTCAGTAGTCCTGGAGAGTGAGTAGGAGAGAAGGAGGTGAGTGGGGTTTTGGACCTGAGAGAGGATATTCCGGGAATGGGGGAGGGTCTTGGCTAGAGCAGGCATAGCATTTTGAGGTGCCAAAGGCCAGTGGCCTGGGGTGCCTAGAGGGAGAGGGAGAAGAATGTGAGATGAACAGGAGAGGCAGGAGGGAGTTAGAACCCTCAGTCTTATCAGCCACGGTAGGGATTCTGATGTTGATTCTACAGGAACAGGTAATCACAGAAGTACTTAAGCAGGAGGGTGATATAGTCAGATTTCCTACTTTAGGAAGATCTCTGTGGCTGTAGGGTGTGGACAGTATATTTGAGGTGGCCAAGGGAAGATCCGGGGAGACATCTCGAGAGATGGTTGTTTACACTGGGACATTTGTAGTGGAGAGAGAAAGAAGACAGAGTTGAGAGGTTTAGAAGTGAAATGGACAAGAAGTGATGGTTTGGTCAGAGGGGAGTTTTGGGGACGAGCCCTGGGCTGCCAGCTATGTAGCAGTGGATGGGGGTACCATTTCCTGAGACAAATGACATGAGTTCAGTCTCAGCGTGTTGTGCTTGAGGAGACTTTGAACCATCTGGGTAGAGGGAGAGCGGCCAAGGGGATATATGGACAGGAGTTTGAAGGAGAGGTCTGGGCAGGATCTATGCCCCCATAAGCTGTCAACATCCAGGGGTAAGTGAAACCATGGCATGGAGGAGGCTGCCGAGGGAGGAAGGACAGGCTTAGAAGAGAAGGCATGGGGTTAACTTTGAGTTAGGATGGGCCTAGAAAGGAAGCAGAGAAGGATGATCTAGAGAGATAGGAGAAAAGCCAGGAGTGGGAAATGTCATGAAAACCAAGGGCAGAGTGTTTCCTGAATAAGAGAAGAGGAAGTATAGCCCATTATGATGAGGACCAATGAAAGTCCATTGGCTTCAGAAACAGAGATCACAGGTGATTTAAACAACAGTTTCAGGGATGTGATGGGCAAAAGTCAGACCGTAGTTGGCGGAGGGGAAAGTAGACGCTGAATGTACAAATAAGTCTTTCCAGAGGTTTGGAGAGGTGGGGTGGTTTTGTTCTGTTTTAATGGGGGACAGTTGAGCACCTTTACATGGCAGTGTGAAGGATCCAGTTGAATGGAAAAGCTATAGGTTCAAGGAAGGATAATTCATAATGTGAGGTCCCTAAGAAAAATGGGTGGACAGCATCAACCAAGCAGGTGGAGGGAATAGGCCTTAGGATGGAGAGGGGCCATGCTCTGGGATAACTGGAGAGAAGGAGGGGAGGAGAAGGCTCATGCCTGTTTGTTTTTATGAGATGGTGGAAGATGAGGATGTTTCCATCTGATGAAGAGAAGGAAGGATGGCTAGAGGGGAGAAAGGATGGAGGACGTTTACTTTAGAATGGGGGTGGTGAGGACAGTGAAGAGAGAAGGGGTGAAGACACTAGTCAAAGGTGATACTAGTCAAAGTGAAGACACTAGTCAAAGTCGAGCATGTATTAGCCGGGTGACATTGAGTCCATTTTCTTACCTGTAAAATGGGAATGATACCCACGATGCTTACCCCACAGAGTTGCGCCTGGCACGTAGAACACCATCAACAAATGCCTGCTGCTGTTTTGACTTTTCTTCTCACCGTCAGTGGCTAGCCTAGTGCTGAACACATAACTGGGTTTAGTATGAAAGAGTCGTCAACACTTCCAGGTACTTAGTACCTGAAATTTAGACGGACGTCTCTCCTTACACCACTTGTCTCCCTTCCATCAGCACCAGCCTCTTTTCTTCTCTAAGCAATTGGAAGCTTTTCTGCTACTTAATGCTTAGGGATTCATTTATATGTGGTGCTTAGCCAGGGCAGATTCTATTAGGGGAGTTAAGCATATGGACAGGGCACTGGGCCAGGGTGAGAAGAGACGAGGTTCAATTAATTCAAGAGCCCCATCTCCTCTGGCCTCATTGATACACAGAGGACAGGGCATCTGTGGGACTCACGCCTTCATCACTTTCCTAATATCCAGTGAAGCCAACTCTGAACCAGGCCTGTACCCGGGGCTGAGATACAGAGACTAATAGAAATGGTTCCTGCCCTTGTGATATTAATGTGATCAGATAAACGTTGTAATGGCTGCATCCCATGCTGGGGAGCATAAAAGAAGGAGCCCTTGGCTGTGCCTGGGCTAGGCAGGGAGGGCTTCCCAGAGGAGGTAGTGTTTGAGCTGGAATGTGAAGATCAACATCTTTGTAGAGCAGAAAAGGGAAACAGACAAGGAGGGAACATCTTTGCAGGTAAGAAGGGAAGTCTTTGGGTCCTTCAAGGCGCAGTTAGGCCCGGGAAGCTCAGGAGACGGTGGGGGGAAGCAGAGACTGAATTTGGTCCAGCAATGTCAGAGCAGGAAATGACAGGCGATGGGGAGGGGGTGAGACACAGGCCGGCAGGCTGGTGTTCTGCCTCCTGGCCTAAGGACCTGGACTTGAACCTGTGGGAGTGGTAGAGCCACTGGAGGTTTCTGAACAATGGCAGAGTGATTGGTCAAGGTTCAGTGGCGGTAGTCTAGGCGAGGGTTGACCGCAGGACAGTTTCAGTGATATGGGTCCAAGGTATGGTCATTGCTAGTGAATGAGTGAAATGAAACTAAAAGCCAGTGGCATTAAGGAAGTTGTGGAAATACGATGCTAGGGCGTTTGGAGAGGCCATCTTTGTGTGTATTGAAACTTTCTACGATGATGACAGAACCTTAAATGAAGGGGGACAATTGCTAACGTCCTCAATGAGTGAGGGAGAGGCAGTGGTATGGTGAAGGATAGAGTGAAGAATAATCAAATATCATGGACCTCAAACGGATAAGGATTTTGACAAGATAACAGAAATGAAACACTCTAGAGTCTAATTCTGGAAAACAGAATAAACGCCTGAAAGGACTGAACTGTTGTTTATTTCCAAGGTGAGGGGGCCACCAAAAAACAGGTGGAATGTATTTCCAAGCTGCTGGACCACTGAGTACCGCTCAAAGACACCATACAACATCACAGATGGGTGCCCACCAGTTCGAGATCTCAAAAATCAGCTGAGTCCTCGTGATGGCACCACAATCCATGATGCTGTCCTTGCTGGAGTCCATTTCCCAGGCCCCTCAGAGAATCATTTCCAACATCTTTGCTGAGGTCTTGCTGATACCAAGCATGTCCTCTCGTTGTGGCAGAGGAGTTAGGCACCCAGCACCCTTCACCTCAGGGGGCTGACAGCTCAACACCAGATTTCTCTTAGCAGATGGGTCTCATTGCCCGCTTTCTTCTCTGCTGGGCATACTCTGTACCCAGTGTTGTGCTCGGGACATTGGAGGAATCAGAAAAATCCCAGACATGGTCCGTGCCCTCAAAGATCTCAGGGTCTAAATAGAAAAGCTGGACTGGCACACCTGGAACAGCGATGCCCTTTGTTGTTTGGTTTAAGGGAGAGGTGGTTGGGTGCAGGAAGGAAATAAGGCAGATGTACTGCAACTGTCTAGTCAAGAGTTGAGACAGAAGGAAAAGACAGAGTAAGGAACCTAAAATGACCTGCAGATTTTTGGATGTGGGGAGTAGGCCTGGCAAGTGGGGGTGCCGTTCTGAGAGACAGGAAGTACAACAGAGGAGAGACTTGGGAGGGCGGTGAAGAGCTCTGACTTGAAAATGGACAGTTTGGGGCGCCTGGGTGGCTCAGTGGGTTGAGCGTCTGACTTCGGCTCAGGTCACGATCTCACGGTCCGTGAGTTCGAGCCCCGCGTCAGGCTCTGGGCTGATGGCTCAGAGCCTGGAGCCTGCTTCTGATTCTGTGTCTCCCTCTCTCTCTGCCCCTCCCCCATTCATGCTCTGTCTCTCTCTGTCCCCAAAATAAATAAACATTAAAAAAAAATTAAAAAAAAAGAAAAGAAAATGGACAGTTTGCAGGCTCATTTATAAATGACACAAGTAGATGTGGAGCTCAGTTGCCTTTGTTGATGTGACTGTATTAAGAGTAAGTGTTTTAACAAAGGGAAAAAAGTTAATGAGGAGGCAGATGAAGACAATGGTCATAAAAGGATGGAGAACGGATGTACTTTGGAAACATTTAAGGGATAAAGTGAGTAAGATTTGGTGGCTGAGTGGATTTGAGGGGAGAGATGGAAGGGGGAGACTGCAGTGATTCACACACCGCTGGGCTTGGGGACTGGGGGGATGGTGGTCCCATTAATTAGGGGGAGAAAGGCAGGAAGGCAAGCACTTTGAGGGGGAAGAGCAGGTGAGATGATGGCGTCTGTTGGAGGCCATTCGAATGCAAGATTCCTGTAGGATAGCTAAGTAGACTGTGTCCAAGCACCAGTTGGTGGTGCAAGTCTGAAAACCAGGCCAGCCGAGCTCATAGCTCTGTGACTTGCCCATGGACAGGCGAGGGCCTAAGGAAGGCATGGGAGGGCAAGAATGGAGCCTTGGGAAGGATTCACGTATAGGAGGGGAGTGGTGTAGAGGGGACAGTCTAAGAGGGAATAGTCGGGATGGCATGAGTTGAACCAGGAGAGGTAGTGTGATGAGTGGTTGATGAGGAGAAAAGTTAAGGGATAAAGAGTTTCAAGTAGGAGTGGGTAGTCAACGTAGATTGTTTGGGAGGGACAACACACGGGTCATTGGAGATCTTTGTCAGAAGTGATTTCAGAGTAGCGGGTGGGAGCTGGAGGTGGATTTCAGTGAGTTCGCAATGAATAAGTTATGAGAAAATAGAGAAACAAGTGTACAGAAACATTTGAGGAGTTTTGCTGTGAAGAGGCAGAGAAATGCAGTGGTATCTGGAGGATTATCATCCAGATGTGGAGACACCGAGTTTAGGCTTTTTAAAAAATGTTTATTTTTGAGAGAGAGAGAGAGCACAAGCAGAGGAAGGGGTAGAGAGAGAGAGGGACAGAGGATCCAAAGCAGGTTCTGCACTGACAGCAAAGAGCCTGATGGGGGGGCTCAAACTCACAAACTGTGAGATCATGACCTGAGCCGAAGTCAGGCACTTAACGAACTGAGCTACCCAGGCGCCCCAAGTCTTTTATTCCTAGTGGCTTTGTTGGGAAAGAGAAGAGAGACAGTTGGGAAAGTAGCTGTAGGGGGATGTGAGGTGAAGCGATGGGTTGTTTTCAGAGTGGAAGGAACTCGATCATGTCCATGGGCCGAGGGTTTAGAGATAAGAGAGGAAGTGGGAAGCCTGGACTGGAAGGAGAGGGGGAGGTGGGTGTTTGAGGGGGAGAAAGCTGCAGTTTCTTGGAAACAGGCTTTTCGTGGTTTAGGAGAAGAACAATAGAAAGAAAAAACCTGCTCCCCTCCCACCCCATCAGCCTCCCCCCCCCCACCCCACCTGTGTGTCTGCTCATGCTCCCACTGTATCTCAGACCTACCCTTACGAGGTAAGTTTGAGTAAGTGTGGAGGACACGGAGATTCTATGTCTCCGTAGACACTAGAAAGAGTTCTTTCTTGCCCCTCACCTCTCTTCACCTCATTAGCCAGTTCATCGGAATTCCTGGCCTTCTGCACATCCATCCATCTGTCCAGGACTGACTTGGAGGAGGTATGAATTGGTAGGGCCATGCAGGGTGTTACAGTTTTTATATACTTTCTTATCAGGTGGCAAATGGCCACTTCCCGGAGTTCCTTGAGTCCCCCACCCCTGGGGCTGCTCCCGCACCCTCCCTTAGGGCATCCAGACTCCCCACAGTCCAGCGACCAAAGGGAAAATGCCTCCTCTTCCCAGCTCCAGTGCTATGGTGGGCATCAGTTCTGATCGGTCCTGATGTGCCCTGCCGGTTATGAAATAGGTTTAATAACACCCCTTCATCACCTGTCAGTTTTTCCACCCAGCTCCCTATGGAGGGAGGCTCACCGCAGACACTGAGCCAGGTGCTGGAGATAGAATGGTGAAGAACGCAGGCAAGGTTTCTGCCTTTGTGGAAACTACAGTCCTGAGCAGTATTTTCTTTTTTCTTTTCTTTTCTTTTCTCTTCTCTTCTTTTCTTTTCTTCTCTTCTCTTTAGTTTTCTTTTCTTTTTTTAAAATGTTGATTTATTTATTTTGAGATAGAGAGAAAGATCACGAGTGGGGAATGGGCAGAGAGAGAGGGAGAGAGAGAATCCCAAGCAGGCTCCACACGGTGAGCACAGAGCCAGATGTGGGGCTCAGTCCCACAAACCATGAGATCATGACCTGAGCCAAAATCAAGAGTCCAATGCTTAACCAGCTGAGCCCCCCCAGGTGCCCCCATGAGCGGTATTTCTCAGTCGAATCACCACTGACAGTTCTTTGTTGTGGGGGGACTGTCCTGTGCATCGTAGGGTGTTAGGCAGGATCTCTGGCTTCTGTGCGCCTAGATGCTAGCTGCACCCTCCCCCAGTTGCGACAGCCGGAAGTATGTCCAGACATTGCTGAATGTCCTGTTGAGGGACAGAATACACCCTCCCCCATTTAGAGAATAAAAAGTATTATCAAACAGCTGATCACAAAAATAAAAACACAATTACTAAGTATAAAGATACCCTGACAAAACATAAGCGTGTGCCATGACAGAGGAAGAAAGGAGACTTATTTTAGGTTCAGTTATAAAGCAAGGCTTCCTGAATGAAGTAACCCTGAGGCAGAAGCCTGGGGGCTGAGAAGGAGCCAGTCACACGAGGAATGAGGGACTGAACGTCCCTGGTGGGAGAAGACCCCAGTACAAGAAAGGGCCTTGGCTGTTTGAAGAACAGAAGGAAAGCTCGTTGGCTGGGGCTTAGGGACAAAAGGAGAGCAGTGCGAGATGAGACTGGAAAAATTAGTAGGGACTAGATTATGCTGGGCCTCATAAACTGTGTGTTTTAAGAGTAATTCAAAAATTTGTGCAGTGTTTTTAATTTTTTAAAATGTTTATTATTTTGAGAGAGAGACAGAGCATGAGTGGGGAGAGGGGGGGAGAGAGAGGGAGACACAGAATCTGAAACAGGCTCCAGGCTCTGAGCTGTCAGCACAGAGCCTGATACGGGGCTTGAACTCACAAACTGTGAGATCATGACCTGAGCCGAAGTCGGATGCTCAACCGACGCCCCTGTACAGTGTTTTAAGTAGGAATGAGACACACCCAGGCTGATGTCTGAAGATCATCTGTCTGCTGAGTGGCAGTCAGTCGGAAAAGGACTAAGTGGCCGAGGCAGGAGACGGGGGGGGGTGGCCTGAAGCCTGGCACTGGAGACAGAGAGATATATATGGACTTGAGATTTGCCCCACCTGTTCGTGATGTCTCACATATTTTGGCCATACCCAAGGGTTGGCAGTACTGGTTCTGGGACCGCCTTTATTCAGTAACATTTATTGAGTGCCCACTGTATGCCCAGCATGTAAGACACTGGCCCCGTCAGCTCCAAGTCTTGTAAGGACACGGACACAATGCGATCTGGGTGCAGAGGTGCGTGACCCTATAAGCGTGAGGTGCCACGGAAGTCTGTGGAGGTGGCGCTGGTCTGACCTGGGAGCGGGGAGGGCCAGGGAAAATTGGAAGAGGTGACACCTGCACCAGTTGATAAGAAAAAAATCAGTGAATCGAGTGAAGGGAAGGAGAACGCACATGCCAGGCTTCGCACAACCTGGCAGAGACCCGGAGGGTGCAAACAGCATGGCGGGGCAGAGGCAGAAGACCCAGGGCAGGGACAGGTGGGAGAAGAGGCTGGAGGGGTCGGCAAGGGCCAGACCATGACAACAAACCCAACCTTTGGGCCTCAAGGGCCAACTGACAGTGCGGTGAAGACGGGAGCCGATGCAAGTGCGGGGGTTCCAGTCTAGTCTCTTGCAGGACACCCGCTCTTGCCACCAGAGGGTCCTGTCAAAGTCTAGAACTGCAGAAGGTCTGCCGGTGTTCCTCTCATCTCCTGTGTCCCCCGACGCTCCCCACAATGGCTCCCGAGTGTCATCATCCCACCGGAGCCTGGCGCACTAAGCGACATGTACTTTCATCGACTGCCACCTTCTAAACCCCGTCACTCACGCTGCTCCCAAAAAATCCCAAAAAGAGAAAACCCAAGATTTTTTTCTCACAGTGCAAGTGATGAGTAGCAACGGACCTGTTTAAGATAAGAAGGAATTTCTCCAGTAAACTGGCAGCCGCTTAAAATGATGTCGGAACGTATTTTACCTGAAAAGATATTCATGACGTATTGTTCGATCATAAAGTGGAGCGGAAGCGTGTGCGGGTGTGTGGAGGAGAGGATGACAAAGTGTTAACTGTGCTTATCTCCAAGTGGACAGAGGCACAGGGGATTTTCGCTGTGGGCGTTCGACTCACCTATTTTTAAAATTTTCTAGTATAAGATTATTTTATGGTAAGACATAAACAACATACAAAGCTGCTCGGGGGGTCTGGTTGGCAGTGCTCCCAAGAGTCCTTGACCTCTAGCTGGTTACCCTGACTGCTCGTTGTAGACACGGCAGTATTTTTCTCCAGGAGGGCTGCAAGCAAGACTAATTCGTTACATGCTTTCCGTCCCGAAGATGACAGGAGCCAGGAAGGCATAAAGTCTTGTTACGACGACAGCCAGCCAACAGCCCAGCCGGTAGCCTTGATGTCTGTGTGTTTATTTATTAACGGGACTTTATGTATCCATCCTCCACAAGCTCCAGGAGCTCCCCAGCTGACTCTGATACAGATCATATTCTGAAAATGGTACAGCCCATCAGTCAGCATAAAGACAGGGCTGGCTCACCAGAGGATTAACACAAAAAGAACACTGTCCTAGGAAGCAAAATGAACTGGAAGTATTGACTGGGGCACGGAGTTAGGAGAAGGGAGTGTGGGGGAACAAGCTGGGTTCTTCGGTCACTTTTCTTAACCTGTCAATTATTGAATGCCTTTTCCGTGCCAAGCATGGAGTCTGTTTCTGTCTACACTTTCTCCCGTTTAAACTTCCTGACGGTTCTTTATTTTTAATTTTTTTTTAATGTTTATTTATTTTTGAGAGGGAGAGAGACTGAGAGCAAGTGGGGGAGGACCAGAGAGACAGGAAGACAGGGAGACGCAGAATCTGAAGCAGGCTCCAGGCTCCGAGCTGTCAGCATAGAGCCCGACACGGGGCTTGAACCCACGAACCGTGAGACCATGACCTGAGCTGAAGTCGGATGCTTAACCGACTGAGCCACCCAGGTGCCCCTAAACTCCATGACACTTCTATGAGGAATGATTCCCCTGTTGAAACAGGCTCAGGGAGAATAAATAACTAGTTAACAGCAGCTTAGGTTTTAACGTAGCTGTTTTTTCACCGAACACTACCCCTGCCTACACCTCCCTGCTTGAAGAATTCTGCTTAAAGGCGGGGAATTTTAAAGCTTGGAAAATGCCCCATTGATTTGGGCTTAGAAGTTACTCAGCGTGCAGTAGATGCCAAATGCTCTTGTTGAATGGACGGAGGGATAGAGGGAGGGATGGATGAATGAACAAAAGAAAGCATGAGTTTTGAAAGGTCATATAATCACATAAAGGCAGAGAGAGATAATCACATTAGAAAGCTATCACCAAGATAGTTGCCACAAATGAATGTGGCCAGGATTCAATAGTACTTTCTGTTGCTTACCCAAGAGTTACAAGAGATGGCTGTAATGGGAGTAAACGTCAGGAGAGTCATTTTTCGAGGGCTGGAGAGAATTGGGGTCATGTGGGTATGTGGGTCGGGTCAGTGCTGTCATGGTTCTGGGTGGGGAGGGGCTAGCCTGGTCGAGTTCCCGTGCACAAAGCTAGATGTCTGCTGTTCTCATTTGCAAATTGGTTACCAGGGTCCTACCGGGTCCTAGCAGTTTGCCTGGGCCTGCTCGGTTCTCAGGGCCTATGGACAGAGGAGCAAGGAGGCCTCAAACAGGGAAGCTTCTTGGGCCGCTTGGGAAGAGCAAGGCTTTATTTCTTTATTTTTCTCAAGGTTGCAGCAAACTGACGGCCTTCCTTGGCTCCAGCGAAGAGCTGTTTTTCTCCACATGTGCCGCTCAGAGATTGGTTACTGGGCCAGCAAGTAGAGATTGAGGAAAACCTTGGTTCGCATCCCTTATCTCCTCATTCATCTTCCCTGCTGTGCATAGAAGCTCGAGTGTTCCTTGTTCCAGCTTGGCAACGGGAGGGAAGGCCACGGCGTCCAGACTACTGTGGGAGCCTGGAAGAGAAATGGTTCGGGCAGCATGTTGGTCTTTGTCTTCCGGGAGCTCAGTTTCCTCTAGAGAATACACGCTACCCGTGGGGTTACAGTGCCACGCCGTTGAATCATGAAAATCCCGTGAGCGAGGTGGCCTCGGGACACCGGGCTGGCTAGTTTCTTCTTCTGAAAGATGAGGCAGTTGGGATGGCTTCTGCTTTTTCCGGTTCCCCGTCTGCTCTAAGAATGTGTGATTCTCCAGTCTAATACGTCTACTAAGGTTGATCAGGAAAGATCTGAAGGAACTGACTTAGGGCACAGCACTTGGGAGAGCTGCGTCCCAGCCCCGAGGGGACACACGGTCTCTGGTGAGAGGCTGTGGCAAGACCCATTTCACAGATGTAGAAACTGAGAGCCAGACCTACCCCCCCGCCAAAAGCAGGGAAATCCCAATGCGTGGACCACTGCAAAGGCTGCAGACAACTGCTTTCCCTGGTCTGAGAAGAGGGGCTTCCCCCAGAGGCCTCAGCCGGGTGTGTGGAGCAGTCTGAATTCCTCTCTCTGACCCTCCTCAGACTTTGCCCCTCGCGCCGTGCTTCCTCACCAGCCCCATCCAGTTGGGGTTGGGGAACTGCTTTAAAAAATTATTTCTAAAAGATCACACACACACACACACACACACACACACACACACACACGCTGAGTGAGCTCTTTGTATTTTATATGGGAAATCATAAATGGCTCTCGGGCTAAATGAAACCTGAACCAATCAAACAACTTTCCCAGGGGCTCAAAAGAAACAAGATTCACAGAACCGGCTGCCAGTCCTGCAGAAAATAGAGCTGATGGAGACACCCATGTGGGTGTCGGTTGACCTTGACAAGGGAAACACTAGCCAGTATTTTTATCTACCTTTCTTTTCTCAGGACATTGGTACTGTCACATGCACTAGCAACAGGCCCCTGTTTCTTCTGATGCAGTGCTCCGGCAGCTCAAATTCTATAATCTCAAGGATTTCCTATTACATTTCTTTTCCCTTTATTTCTCTTCTGTCTTTCCTCTGTGGGAGACAAAGCATCAGCCTGTACCTCTGAGGCAATTAACTTGCCCAAGACTCTCCCAATTTTAGCCCTGAAGGTCTCACATCCAGGGAACCCTCTCAGTCCTGGGCAAACCAAGACTGTTGATTTCCCTGAAGGTACGTCACTGCTTCGAAAGAAACTCCTGGGGTGGGGAGTGTTTCTCAGCTCCCTTCCGGGGGCGGTCTCACATGGTAATCATCTGTGCCAGGTAAGGAGCAGATCACTTGACCTCTCTGTGCCTCAGTTGCCTCATCTGTAAAAGGGGGATAATGATAATCTGCACCTGGAGAGGTTGCTATATGAAATCATGTAAATCAACACATGTATTTTGAAATAGTGCCTGTCTCATAGTAAGGGTCCAGTAAATCTTAGCCACGGTTATTATTCAGTCAGCATCTGCCTGAGATCACAGGCCCTCAGAATTGATGGGATGCCTTCTTAGATTTCATCTCAGTGTCCCCACATTTATTTATTTATTTTTTAAGTTCATTTATTTTTGAGAGAGAGAGGGAGGGAGAGGGGCAGAGAGAGAGGGAGGGAGAGAATCCCAAGCAGACTGTGCACCATTGCAGAGCTCAGTGCAGGGCTCAAACTCATGAACCGTGAGACCATGACCTGAGCAGAAATCCAGACTCGGAGGCTTAACTGACCGAGCCACCCAGGCGCCCCAGGGTCCCCAAGTTTAAATGCACTTTGTGCACTGTAGCAAGGTCCTGCTGTGTCTACCTCCCCTCTCTCTGCTTCCCCCGTCCCAACTATGGGGACAGCTGCAGCTGGTTAAAGTTGTTTGGATTAGAGTGGGTTCTTCCCCGCTTCACCTGGGGCAGGGGAGGTGGGGCGTGATGTGTAAGTGCAGGACCTCAGACTTGCTCACGCACACGAATCACCTGGGGATCTTGTTAAGTCTAGTTCAGCGTGGGTGCTGATGCATCCGCCTGGAGATCCCGCATTTCTGACAAGCTCCGGGGTGAAGCTGCTGGCCCGGGGACCACGCTGTGAGAGCAAGGCCACACTGTGTGTCAGCCTATGTGAGTCTGGGCAAAAGCCTATGAAGTTCATGCTCATGTGAAGTTCCTAAAATGAGAGCATTAGTATGGGGTGGGGGGTTGTTGCTTAGATGTGCTCAAAGCGTTTGAGGAGAGCAGCTCAGGCAGCGGGGAAGCCAGGAGGCTGCCAGTGCCCTAGGCGGGCGTGGACACCTGTGGTGAGCAGTGGTTGCAGGTAGTTAATAACACTGGGTAAGGAAATGAGCTTTGGGAATTCTTTTGCTTATTTGAAATATCAGAGCTGGTTCGAGGCTATAGCTTTAATCATACCTTTCTCATCTGTGTCCCTGGATTTGCACTCTTGAATGGTGGACAGAAGGCTGTACTCCCCTCCCCCCAATGCCCAGGAGTCACACGTGGTCAGTGTCAGGGACCCAGGGTGTGACTACAAGAAGGTTCAGAACTACTGCCTGAAGGGACCGAAGCCCCTAAACGAAGTTGGGCCCCCAGGCCCTGACCCAACACTCCTTCACAGTGACATTGCCTGGGAGGGATCTAATACTCCCTCAGGCATCTTGAACCTGACCTGTGAGAGCCACCTGGCACTTATACCTCCAGTTGGGATGGATCGACCCAACTCTCCCAAATAATCTGAGTACCCAAATGAACATAACCGGTGACCTTCGCGTTTGAGACACCTTTATTCCTTTTTCGAAGCCTTGAACAGGATCCTCTCTGCCATTCTCCTCCCAGCTGTCTTCCCTCAGAGTCCCCGTCAGACACCGACACAATGTTATCACCCGGCCACGGTCATTTTGTTCTCTGCTCTCTGGCCTGCGCAGATTCCAGACGAGCCTTTTCAGAAGAGGTAGGAGAGGGGCGCCGGGTGGCTCAGTCGGTTAAGCGTCCGACTTCGGCTCAGGTCATGATCTTGTGGTTCGTGAGTTCAAGCCCCGCGTCAGGCTCTGTGCTGATGGCTCAGGGCCTGGAGCCTGCTGCAGATTCTGTGTCTCCCTCTCTCTCTGCCCCTCCCCCACTCGTGCTCTCTCTCTTTTTCTCAAAAATAAATAATAAAACATAAAAAAAAAAAAAAAAAAGTAGAGGTAGGAGAGATGGAACCAGACAGGCAATTCTGCCTGCTGTTGCCTGGATTCCCTTAGGCCAGGCTTGTGCTAATCTGAAAAATAGCTTTAGGATAATGCACACTAAAAGCACTCTGCAGACCCTGGTGCCCTGGGAGGAGATTCAGGGACTCAGTATTGCCAGCTCCCTGCCCCCCCACGACCGCTGTCAGCATCTACGCACTTTTAATCTCCCACACGTCTGCCAAGTGTGGTACACATTTGTATCTGTCACTTCGGATCCCCCCGCATGGCTGCTCCCGGCCAGCTGGGCTTTCTCCTTTCTTCCCAGAATGTTCCCCGAGGACAGCCCGGCCCCGGATAAGGGATTCCACTTTCTTTTGTTTCTCTTACTTGCTGAACCCCCCCACCCCTTGGCCCCAACAAGTACCTTACAGAGCCTGCCCGGTGCCCTGGCGCCCCGACCCGCAGCCTCCTGTTTCCTCCTGGATGAGGCCGAAGTAGAGGAGTTTCCAGACAGCTTCCCTCCTGCCTCACTCTCTGAAGGAGTGTAGCGGTGTTCTGATGTGCCTCCCAACCCGGCTCAAAGCAACAGCTCAGGATTTATCACACCCCACCAACTCCTACTAGGACGGGCTGCAGAAGTGTTTTATGTTTTTTATTGTGGTGAAAACCAGAGCATAAACTTTACTCTCCTACCTCTGCTGAGTGCGCAGTTTCGTAGTGTTCAGTGTATCTGCACTGTTGTGCAACAGATCTCTAGACCTTTTTCATCAAGCAGCACTTAAATTCTATACCCACTAAACACGGATTCACCTCCTCCCTTCCCCCAGCCCTTGACCAACCACCTTTCTACTTTCTGTGACTTTTGACCACCTCAGATACTTCACATGAATGGAATGAATCATGCAGTATCTGCCCTTTTGCACCTGGCTTCTTTTGCTGAGCACGATGTCCTTGAAGTTCATCCATGTTGTGGTATGTGAAGGATTTCCTTTTTGAGGGTTGTGTAATATTCCACCGTGCACCACACACCACACAGTCTTTATCCGTTCATCTTTCTGTGGACGTTTGGGTTGCTTCCTCAGTTTTTTTAACCCCTTATTTTGTAGCTAGTCACCACATAAACATTTAGACTTACCTAAGGCCACGCAGCCAATGAGATGTGTGCTTGCTCAGGATTTTATGTTGTCTCCTTGGTTTTGGCATCAGCATGTGGGAGGCTCTGGTCCAACCCGAGTTGGCTAAAATAGGATCTCCAAGAATTTTACAGGCCACAGAGTCATGTGATGACATCCAGGCAGCAGGTCCTGATGACTGTGTGCCTGTGTGGCATCTGGCTTTGGTTACGTGGCCAAAGGCTCTGTGTGTATGGATACTGGAGTTTTTAATCAAATTATGCAACTGTTATTAATTTGTTCAGGTATGCTAATGATACTGTGTTATTACAGGTTTTAAAAAGAGGTACTTTTAGGGAGCCGCCTGGGTGGCTCGGTTGGATAAGCGTCTGACTTTGGCTCAGGTCATGGTTTCAAGGTTCGTGAGTTCAAGCCCCGCACTGGGCTCCATGCCGACAGCACAGAGCCTGCTTCAGATCCTCTGTCTCCCTCTCTTTCTGCCCCTCCCCTGCTTGCATTCACTCACTCTCTCTCAAAAATAAACATTAGAAAATAATTATAAAAATAATTAAAAAAGAACTACAGTACTTTAAAAAATGCATACTGCGGCATTTGTGAAATTAAATGTACGGTGTCCCAAGATAATATACTTCAGAATAATCAGTAGAAGGTATGGATGAAACCAGGCTGGGGCTCATTATATTACTCTCTCTATTTTTGTATATGTTTTCAGTTTTCTATAATAAAATGTTTTTAATTTTAAAAACATTTTTTTAAATCTTACATTTGGATAGGGCCACATGTACCCACTCTCCGGGAACTTAGCAGATTATTGCTGAAACAGGAGTGGTTCGGGCCATTATCGATTGTATGCTGTAGAGAATAAAATACCGCCACCACTGGGCAATGTGAGAACAAAGAGAAACCCTGCTGGCTGCAGGGGTGGCTTCTGTGTGTAGTCACGGGACAGAGCTGTGAGTGCGCAAGGGGCTCATCAGATTTCTTTACTGGAACAGCACAGGCCCTGGGCTCTGGCGTCCTTGAACCCGGGGGCTTCTCCACCAGACCTTCCCCTCAGCAGGGACCAGCTTCCTAACTTAAAAACGTTTGGCCACAGTAGGAAGTAAATATGTTTGTTTGTCCATTTATATACGCGTTCATTCGCCCATCCCTGGTTACTTCCTTTTCTAACCACCTACTTCCAAGCATCACCAGCTATGGCTGAATTTACCTCCTGAATACCTCGAACCTGCCCACTTTAACCCGCGGCCCCTAGCCAAGTCCCTGCATCAGCATCGCTTAGCTAGGTAGTGCAACACCTCCTAATTGCCCTCCTTCTCCACACTCTGCCCCTTCCCTTCCATTCTTGGGTTAGATCTCGTCACCCAACCCTGCTCCAGAAAAACCCAGAAAGTCTTGCAGGTGCCTGGGTGGCTCAGTTGGTTAAGTGTCCGACTTTGGCTCATGTCATGATCTCACAGTTTGTGGGTTCGGGCCCTGCGTGGGGCTCCACGCTGACAGTGCAGAGCCTGCTTGGGATTCTCTCTCTCTCTCTCTCTCTCTCTCTCTCTCTCTCTCTCTCCCTCCCTCCCCCCCCCTCCACCTCTCTCCCTCTCTGACCCTCCCCTGCTTGCGCAATCCCTCTCCCTCTCTCTCAAAAAATAGACTTAAAAAAAAAAAAAAAAGCCCAAACCCAGAAAAGTCTTCCCTCTGCCCTCAGATGTAGTCCAGACTGCAGTGGTGCTTCACAGAGTTGTTGGGGACGTGACTCTCCAGTCTGTCTGCACCCCCACCCCTCTTTCCCTGTGCCCCAGCCTCCCTGAGTTCTGAGTTCTTTCAGTTCCTCGGGACACCATGCTCTTTCTCACATCCGGGCCTTCGTACATGCTGTTCCCTCTGCCCCGGATACTCTCTCTTCCACCACTGCCTTCTTCTCAGTGACTCGCCATGGGAGGGGCTCAGTTAACCTCGCCACCCCCCCCCCAAAAAAACGTTCTTGCTGTCTCCCCCTCCCCCCGCCGGAAGACATGCCCAGTTGTTGGTGATCCTGCCGGGAGCACCTCCTGTAACTGCCCCCCCTCCCCCAGTGCGTTCAGCCCCACTTACTAGAGCTGCGCTGTACGAATTTTTTGAATTGACAGAATGCATTTGACTTGAAAGCAAGGAGAAAGGAAGCAGAGTACATTGCAACAAGCGGGTTGCAGTATCTCCGCCCACAGATCCCCTCGTGCTCTGTCAGGCTGCACACATTCCCCGGTCTGCTGATCAGAGGCGGATTCCAGTTGCTGCTGGCGGGCCTGCTGTGTCTCTTGTGATCTCAGCTCCCCATCTTCGCAGCATCCCCCACCCCCCACCCCTGGCTCTGGCCCCACCACGCACGCACGTGGGACCTCACACCGTGCCCCCTGGGCGGGGAGCTGGTCCCCTGGGTGGTCCCACAGTTCCAGGCCTGGTGGAGCTTCCTGACCTGGTGCGTGTCCTGTGCTTGCAGCCCCGTGGTCACCTCTGCGCACAAGCCTCACCCAACACCAGGGGCCCCACCTGCTCCTCAGATGCTCAAAATCCAGCTGCCTTGACTTCCTGCCCCCTGGGCCTTGCTGCGGTCCTTCTCTGAGAGCGCAGCCCCTGTGGTCTCCCCTTTGCAGGGTTTCTGTCCTTCCCGCATTCTCTTGTCATGTCTCTGAAGTGTCCCTCTGGCCTGTGTGTCTACCTCACCCTCTCCTCCCTCGCTCAGGACCCTGTTCCCTCCCTGCCCCCATTTTCCTGGTATCTTTGGTCTGCCCCCCTCTTCCCCGTGTTAGTGTTCTCTCCGGTCTATGCCTGTGTTTGGATGTTTTCCCTTGTAAAGCTCTCCCTGCCCTTGTGACCCCGTAAGCTCACAAAGGTGGCAGAGAGCCCCCTTTCCTCCCCAGGGGAGTGTCCCCACCCCCGTGTCATCAGCTCTCCACTCCTCACTCCCTGTCACCTTGGCACTCCCCATATCGAACCCCGGGTCCTCAGGAGTCTCCTTGACCTCTGTGCCGCCCGGACCCTGATCCCATCCTCTTCTCTCGGATGTTCTCCTCAGGCTCCCTGGCTCCACGTCAGCCTGCTTCTGTCCTTGTCCACACTTTCTGACTCATCTGCTGGCACGTCCCCGTCTTCCCAACCTCTGAGAGTAAGTTTCTGTGAGACTCCGTCCTCTGCCTGTCCTGTCTACACAGATGCTCCGAAAGACCCTTCTGTGCTCTTATTTGGGATTTCAACGTTGTCAAATGGGCTAAACTCCACGGCTCCCCTCTGAATGGCGGCTCCTCCGGAGTTTCTCCTTCCAATAGCAGGACCGCCATTCTCTGGGCCCTCCCTCCTTCGGCACCGTCCTCGGCTCACGTCTGTCAGCCTGCAGGCCCCGCACTTCCGCTGTCCCTGAGTTCCTCTTGGGTTAGTGGAAGCCAAGCTCCCCTCTCTCCTGCCCTCCGTCCTGTTTCCAGTCTTCATGTTTCCAGCGCACTGTTCACTCTCCAGGCCCCTGGACCAGCAGCTTCAGCAGCACCTGGGAGCACATACTCTCAGGTCTCATTCCAGACCCGCTGCTTCAGGAGCTCGGGGTGGGGCCCAGCAGTTTCTGTGGGGTGATTCTGATGTCCACTAAAGCTGGAAAACCACTGTCCTAAAACACAGCACTAAACAAGTTTCTCCTCTGCCTAAAAACCTAAAATGCTTTGTTTACTTACGGTTCGATTCAGCTGGATGTAACAACAAAAGCAGTGGCTTAAACAAGATAGAAATCTATTTCTGACCTAAGAGAAATCTGGCCATCGGCAGTGCAGGGCTGCTATAGCAGCTCCATGGTGTCATCAAGAACCCAGAGTCCTAGCTTTCTGTTTCAACTCCTGGAACATGGCCCTCTTGTTATCAAGCTTCCTCATGATTCAATATGGCTGCTAGTGCACCAGCTATCACATCTTCCCAGAGATAGCATCAGATCCCACAGGTTAAGGCTTAGTCACAAGACTAAGCTTCCCCCAAAATTCAGATGCCATGTTCAAGTCCACATTGTCACCTGTGATTCTATAGATTGGAGGTTCCATCGACCCTCTCCTTGTGGGTCCATCAATTTGCTAGAGCAGCTTACAGAACTCAGAAAAATATTTTACTCGCTAGATTACTGGTTTATTACAAAGGATATTAAAGGATACAAATCGCCAGCCAGATGAAGAGATACATAGGCAAGGTGTGGGGGAAAGGGCTCAGAGCTTCCTTGGCCCCTCTGAGCCCACCTCTCTCCCCAATCTGTTCATCAGCCTGGAAGCCCTTGAATCCCTCTCCCAAGAAGTTGGACTGAAAGTCCAGCCCTTTGATCACAGGGTTGGTTCCCCAGGCAGCCAGCCCCATCCTTTGGTTGCCTAGGGGCTTTCTAGAAGTTACTCTATTAGCATAACAAAAGACACTTCTACTGCTTTCTTAGGAAATCCCCAGGGTTTAGGAGCTCTGTGCCAGGAACTGGATGAAGACCAAATTTACATTTCTTGTCATAAATCACAATATCCCGCATCCTAACACAGACCAGGAGGAATTGCAGAGGAGCCAGAGGACTTTTCCAGCTGAGTCCCCTTCCAAGCTTTAAGCAACCTTACCATGAGACCCAGATAACACTGTCACTTAAGTCCAGTTGGTCAGACTTTTGTCCCAAAGCCACACGAGATTCAAGGGAGGCTGGGAAATGCAGTTTTTGTTGTGGGTGGCAGAATGCCCGGCTAAAAATTGAGGTTCTTTCAAAAGGTTACCTCCTGTATGATTCAATTTATATAACATCTTTGAAACAGCAAATTTACAGCAAAGGGTAACAGATTAAGAGTCTCTAGGAGTTGGAGAATGGGGAGGGAGGGAGGTGATTTGGGCTGTCAAACGGTAGAACCAGGGATCCTTGTCATGTTACTGTTCTGTATCCTGACTGTGGCGGTGGTCACCTGTTTCTAGACATGTGATAAATTTGCATAGAACTAAATATACATACTGCGCAAACATGCATGCGTTCAAATAAAACCCGTGAAACCTGCACGGCACTGGATTGTATCAATGTCAGTTTCCTGGTGTGATGTTGCACTATCGTTTTTGCAAGATGTTACCCTTGGGGGAAGGGATCTCTATGAAAATTTCGAACTATAAGTACTTACTTACTCTTTCTATAACTTATAAATTTATGGTTTTCTCAAAAAACTTAAGAACAAATTGAGGTTCTATTACTGATGAGGAAGGAGAGATGTTAAAAGCAACAAGTGGTCTCTGCCCTAAAATGAACCCAGCGTCCTGCTGTAAACAGTACCAGCTTATTAGCATAATGAGGACCTTTAAGATCCCACAGTAGGGTGCCTCCTGAGCAGCCCATACCTTGCCCGTGTGGGGGAGGAAAGACTCTCCTCTTACACTCCTTAGTTCAATAGCTGGGTCTAGGAAACAGATAGACAACAGGCAGATTACCAAAAGGCATACAAATTTATTAATTTTTAATATTTTATGCAAGGGGACCCAAATATTAATTCACAGGGGGAAAAAAGTGAATACACCGAAAGTCTGTGAGCTTTAAGAGCTTATATACAGTCTGTTTTTTTTTTTTTTAAGGTTTTTTTTTTTTTTTTTTTTTTGGAGAGAGGCAGAGAGCACGAGTGGGGGAGGGGCAACGAGAGAGGGAGACAGGATCTGAAGCTGGCTCCGTGCTGACAGCAGAGAGCCTGATGCTGGGCTTGAACTCACAAATGGTGAGATGGTGACCCGAGCTGAAGTCTGATGTTCAACAGGCTGAGCCACCACCCAGGGGCTCAGAGTTTATATACTGTCTTAATAGGGAAGAGGAATGGGGAACTGAGGGGAGAGTAAATGATTTTTGGGAAAGAGAAATGGGCCCTTAGAAAATAGATGGAAGCTATGAGAGTTTGTGATAGTTTGCATGTGGTGTGGACTTCTCGTTCCTGGGATGAGTCAGTCTTTCCTGGTTGGGGAACCTCCAGGAAGGGGATTTACGACCACTTAGTTCTTGTTGGATGATCTGTCTTTAGGCAGGAGTTCAGAGAAGGCCCCTGTGTGCACCTGCTATTCTCCAAGTGCCTTCAGCTCAAAAGAATCCATATACTAAGGTGGCATATTTTGGGTTGGTGTCTCCTGAACTCCTTCACCAGGTCAGTGTCGTGTGCCTTAAAGCGTTAGCCTCTAGAGGGCAGGCCCCAAAGGTGTGCACAGATTTGTGAAGCATTTACCTCTTCACCTGTATGGTCCCGAATAGAGCCAGTGAGACAGATTTTCCTATCCTTCCAGAAGTTTCCATTCTGAGAAAGCACCAAGATCCTTAGGTATGGCGCCATATGAAAATGGAAGAGAATGAAATGGACGAGAATGAAAATGGCCTTTTCTGGAGGAAAGGGGCAGTGAGCAGAGAGGGGCTGTTTAGATCCGTATGTTGCCGCGGTGACTGCAGTGAGGGGGAAGGAAGGACTGAAGCATATTTTAGCATGACTTTAAAAAATTCTGTCCTGGGGCGCCTGGGTGGCGCAGTCGGTTAAGCGTCCGACTTCAGCCAGGTCACGATCTCACGGTCCGTGAGTTCGAGCCCCGCGTCAGGCTCTGGGCTGATAGCTCAGAGCCTGGAGCCTGTTTCCGATTCTGTGTCTCCCTCTCCCTCTGCCCCTCCCCCGTTCATGCTCTGTCTCTCTCTGTCCCAAAAGTAAATAAACGTTGGAAAAAAAAAAAAATTCTGTCCTGTCATCTTCCACCATGTTCTGGTGCTCCTTGCTTAAGGCATTGCCCAGCACCAGCTGCTTTCTCGCCCCAGGGCGGCTTTGCTGAACTTGACTGTGCCCCTATGGGAAGGAATTAAACTGCCTGTCAGGAGCTTCTGCTCAACCAGAATCCTGCCCAGAGGCTTCTCCTGGCAGCTCTTTGCTCTGCCCCAAGAGGGGCAGAGGGAGGGCTGAGGTGGGCTGGGGAAGGAGGGCTGCCCCACAGGAATGGGTGTCTAGGTGGCTGAAGAGAGACAGGGATGGGCATCTGGGGCAAGAATAAAGGGGTGAGGCACAGACCGGGAGCCGGAGAAGGAGGGCAGAGTCAGGCAGAGCGGGCATCAAAGAGCGAGTGTGGACCGAGAACAGGGATGCCAGCCCAGCACGGCTCTCTTTGGCCCTGAGGGCAAGCACATTGCAGGGCAGGGGCTGCTGGCTGCGGGGCTGCTGGCCAGGCCTCCTGGGCCTCCTGAACCCATGGACTCGCTGTGGGTGGGGGAGGGTCCAGCAGTGGGCTTTGGGAGTTTCCATGAATTGCCTGAACTTGTCGGCAAAATTCCGTATGTGCTTTTTTTCTTCAGGAAGGGTATCCAAGGCTTATGTCGGATTCTCAAAGGGATCCATAAACCCCTGAATGCTGAGAATGATACCCAATAACATCAAGAAAGGGAGATTTGGAGGAGGAGGAGTAAGGGAGGGTGTGTATGTAAGGGCCAGGTGGAGCAGACAAGTAGCCAGAGTAGAAAAGCTTGCGAGGAAGTACTTAGCTGTGGCTTATAGGCTGAGCGGGTGCAAGTAATGCTCACTGCTCCCCCCTCCCCGTCCCCCATTCCCCGTGGGGTTAGCGGGCCTGCCCTGCTCTCAGTCTGGGAGGAAGTCATGGCCAGGGCAGCCAGGAGCCTATTTCCATGCCCAGGTCCTGGAGGAGCCCTTCTCCATGTTGGCTCTTAACCTCAAGTTCAGGGAGACTTCCCTGAGGCCCTAGACCTGTCTGTTCCCATAGCCCCCTGCACTTCCTGTCAGAGCCTGCACACTTGTAATTGTGGCTGGTTCCCTCTTCAGGGGATCCCTGCCTGTCCTGCCCACAGTGTAGCCTCCCCCACCTCCCCCCCCCCCGCCCCAGTCCCCTGGCCCAGTGCCTGACCCATGATAGACACTCTATATTCAATAAATACTAATTCAATGGATTGATAGATAAATCTATAAAAGAATGTCTTGTCTTCTGGGTGAGGACATGACACCCCGGGAATAGTTTGAGGGCCCTTAGAAAAATAGCTGAAGCTGACCTTTAAGCCAGAGGGAAAGAACGGGAAAACAAGGTGAGCCTGACTTTGTGAAGTAACCCTATAAGGAGGTTCATCTTAATTCTACCCACAGTGGATATACCCTGTGGGGTCCTGGCCCCGTAAGTTTTATTCTCATCATTCTTTGCTACGAGTTCAAGAGCGGATGAGGCTGAATGGATTGATGGGGGTGGGGGTTCATTAGGGAAATAATTAAGTGCGAGGGTAATAGGTGAAATAGGTGAGTCATAGATTCAAAATACAGAAGCCTACACTTGTTTGTGGCCTAGTCAACCAGTCCACATCTTAGGAGCACTTATTGTGGACTGAAGGCATTAAAACAGCGCCAACCCTATGCAGGAATCTCAAGAAAGAGAAATGACCTACGAGGGCCCTAACCTAATGGTATGCATAGGGCCATCTTACGGGCCACTCATCCCTCCGCTCTGCTCTCTAAGGAAGTCCGCGTGTGCGCATGGGCTCTGGTGAAGCTCTTCCGCTTCCGGGAGAATGTCAGCCCTCCCCTCTGCTCTGTTGATTGCCAAGCTGTGACTTGGCCTTTAATTGGCCACACTGTTGATCTAACCTCCAAGTTTTTCTATTTAATTTATTGAAGTTCACATAACATAAACATTTTTAAAATACATATATTAATTTTTTTTCCAGTTTATTCATTTTGAGACAGAGAGAGAAAGAGAGCGAATCCCAAGCACTGTCAGTGTGGAGCCTTACGCAGGGCTCAAACTCACAAGCTGTGAGATCATGACCTGAGCTGAAATTAAGAGTCAGATGCTTAACCGACTGAGCCACCCAGGTGCCCCTTAATATATGTTTTTTAAGTTTATTTATTTATTTTGGGGGGGGCACATGTGCGCACAGGAGAAGGGCAGAGAGAGAGGGAGAGAGAATCCCAGGCAGGCTGCACACTGTCAGCATGTAGCAGATTCTCGCACAGAGAGTCATGACGCAGAGGCTTTTCTTTTTCTTTTTTTTTTTTTAATTGTTTTTTCAGTGTTTATTTTTGAGAGAGAGAGGCAGAGCACTAGCAGGGGAGGGGCAGAGAGAGAAGGAGACACAGAATATGAAGCAGGCTTCAGGCTGTGAGCTGTCAGCACAGAGCCTGACGCGGGGCTCGAACCCACGAACCGTGAGATCATGACCCGAGCCGAAGTCGGACCCTCAACCAACTGAGGCACTCAGGCGCCCCCCAGAGGCTTTTCTTTTTAGGAAGCAACTTTATTTATGCTGGCACTGCTCAGTTGAGTTTGTACCCGAAGAACTGAGCCCCGAATGCCACATGGCATAGTTTTCCATACGTTTTTTACTTTTTTATTCCCCATATATGGTCACACACAAATATGTAGTCTGATTAAGTGGTCTTATGTTATAAGGTCGTGAGGGATGTTACATACGCATATAACCAGGTTGCCTTGAGGGTTTTTTTTTTTTTTTCTCCCTTAGGGAGGGGACTTACCACAGGCACAGAGCCCAACGCAGGGCTCGATCTCACTGTGAGATCATGACCTGAGCCGAGATCAAGAGTCATCCGCTTAACTGACTGAGCCACCCGGGTGCCCCTAAAATAACCATTTTGTTGAAGTGTGAAAGTCAGAAGCGTTTAATGTATTCACATTGTGCGATAACCATTCCTGTTCAGTTTCCATTAGTCCAAACTAAAACCCCATACTCATTAAGCAGTTTCTCCCCAATCTGGGTCCTGTGTCTATGGATTTGCCTATTCTGGAAATAATCATGTAATATGCAAACTTTTGTTTCTGGCTTTTTTCACTTAACGTAATGTTTTTGAGGTTTATCTGTGTTGCAGCATGTATCAGAATATAATTCCTTTTTATGGCTGAATAGTATTCCATTATATGAATGTGCCACAGTTTTTTACCCATTCATCCATTGATGAACATTTGGGCTGCCTTCATTTTTTGGCTCCTGTGAATGGTGATTCAGAGAACATGGGTGCACGTGTATTTATGTGGGTACCTGCTTTTCGTTCTTCTGGGTACATACCTAATAATGGAAACCCTCTAAGTTGTTGCCCCAAAATTTAACCATGAATTTAAATTCTGCTGGCAAATGCTTACCCGAAGCTCAGTGAGGAGAAATATTACTCATGACAGGTTTTTAAACTTCAGTTTCTTGATGCAAAGCCCTTGTGTCAAACAGCTGATCCCAAACTCTAAGATAGGAAACAGAGACGCAGATGTGCTCCGGGTGAGGCAGACAAGGAGGCCAGAAGCGCCGGGAGATCAGCCTCCACACACCTCCCCTCTCCTCCATGTGCCCCCGAAGACCTGAGGCGGGTCCCCAGACCTCCCAGGCTCTGGGTGGCAGCCGTCAGAGCCACTGCTCCAGATGCCCCGAACTCCAGGTCAGGCTGGCCTGTCAGAACTGAGGATGTGAACACTATCACCTTCCAGTATGCTTGCTTTTTATTTTTTTATTTTTTTAATGTGTATTTATTTTTCGGGGAGAGAGAGAGAGAGACAGAGCACAAGCAGGGAGAGGCAGAGAGAGAGGGAGACACAGAATCCGAAGCAGGCTCCAGGCTCTGAGCAGTCAGCACAGAGCCTGACAGGGGGCTCGAACTCACAAGCTGTGAGATCATGACCTGAGCCGAAGTTGGACGCCCAACCGACTGAGCCTCCCAGGGCTCCCCCCCACCCCTGCCCCCAGCATGCTTTCTTTCAGAGATTTGTCTTGGGTGTTAGGCCCTCACACTGCCCTGGAAGATACAATAAGAAGCTGCTTTTTAGAATATATGTGACAATATAGTGACAGCTTTCCCTGGTAGATGTCAGTCTCCCCTTTAAGAGAATTCCTCTCCACTTAGTGCGACAAAGAACTGAGCCCCTCTTCAGCTGGGATTTGTTTTAACTGACCCTATTTCCCCTTTGGCTTTGATCGCTGAGAAGCTCAGAGGTAAATTTGTAGCCCACTTCCAGCAATTCTGAATACCCACTGCTGGCTGGACACATGCTGCTATGAGACCCTCCTTGCGGTCTTTATCTACTTAATTTTTTTTTCTACTGTATGGTATGCATTTCTGAAGCACCCGCAATTCTTTTTGGGTTCAGCTAACATGTGAAGAATCATGTTCTCGTCTTGGCAGTCTTGAGTATACATGGCCTCACACCATCAACTCTGAGTACAGAATCCCAGCTGGTCCAGGTAAGATCATGAGGAGGCCAGAGCAGCCTCCTGACATTCTGCTGGCCCTGGTTCCCAAACAGGAGACACCACCCAGGACAGATCAGGTGAAGGTGGTCCCAGGGCCTTATCCATTCCTGATCAGTTTCAACCGACCCTCCACACCTACTGTGAACAGCATTTGTGGAATAAAATACCACGTAAGGACGGTCTCAGGCCACTAGGAATTCCAGAGGGCAGGATAGCATGCAGGTAAAAGACTGTGGTTAGGACATAGAAGTGGAGTATCACATGCCCCAGGAACAAAGGGGAGGAAGAGAATTTTCTGACCGTGGGAGGTGAAAAAAATGAAGACATTATCTGGGTTTTCTGATGAGTGGTGACAGGAAGGATAATAGCATTCCAGGCAGGGGAAATAGACAGTTTTAGGGGAAGGTACATAGATCAGTATATCTAGACACACACTGTAAACTCAGGGGTATGCAGTTAACACACGTGTGCAAGGCTGTTTACGTGTGTGTGTGTGTGTGTGTGTGTGTGTGTGTGTGTGTGTGTATGCATGTAAGGTACTCAGTGTCAAGCAGTTTGCAGGGGGGTCAGATACTGCCAGCACCAGCTGGTAACACTGCCCTTTTAAACACTGTGGGCCACCTGGGTGGCTCAGTCGGTTAAGCCTCTGACTTGAGCTGAGGTCATGATCTCACGGCTCAGGTCACGATCTCACACACGGGGCTCTGTGCTGACAGATCGGAGCCAGGAGCCTGCTTCGGATCCTGTGTCTCCCCTGTTTCTCTGCTCCTCCCCTGCTTTTACTCAGTCTCTCTCGCTCTCAAAAATAAGTAAAAACTAAAAAAAAAATGTTTTCAACATCGTGAGGCATAACAGACCAGCCAGCCAGGCGCATGCTTGATGGCTGTGCATCTCAGGCTCTGAGCTAGAGTCCCAGGGCTTGGGGACGAGGCTCAAGAGCAGTTGTTAGACCCAAGAGGGCAGCGAGTGTTAACGTTTTATCCCAGAGGTGGGAAGAACCTTTACAGGGTTTAGGCGGGAGAGCCACGCAGTTGCATTTTGGAAAGTAGCTTTCAAAACTGAATGCTGTCAATATATACTTATGTATTAAAAAAGTATAAAATATGAACAGCAGTTATCCTAGGTAATAAGAATCTGGGTGGTTTTTCTTTTCCTTATACTTTTCTTTATCTTTACCAATGTTTATTTTATTAGAAAAGGAGTCAGTAAAAGTTATATCAAAATAAACACTTAAAATATTTTATACTGGCAATAGTCTGCGAGGAGTCACAGGCTCTGAACAAGGGAATTGGTAACAGGAGCAGAAAGAAGGGGTTGGATTTGAATATTTTGAGGAGGAAGTTAGCCTAGGGGCAGAGGAGAGAGAAAGAAAAAGTGACAGGGAAGAAGGGAGGGAGAGAAAGAGAAGTTGGATGGATGCATGGGTGGATGGGTGGATGGGCTGGAGTGGTCAGGGTCAGGGTCAGGGTCACACCTTTACTTTGTGGTAAGGCACCCCTGAAGAGCCCAAGTGCCTCCTTGGCCCATCAATGTTCCTGATCCTCTGGTACTTTAATGAGAACTAATAAGATTGGGGACTGTGGGTGGCTCTTTGCTGAGACAGACAGATGCTTCCTCCCAAAGGCCTTAAAAGCCCCAGTGGGACTTGGTTAGTGGGTCTCAGAGATGGACAATGACAAGACGATGTTTCAGCTAAATGAACAGACTGAGACGTTCCAGGGAACATGGTCTTGCATTGGGCACATTTGAGACAAAATGGAATACGAATGTGCATTCACATTTTCTGCTTACGTGCACCCATTGGTTTCTGCTATTCTACCGTAAATAAACAGATAGATTTATGTTGTTTTCAAGTGGAGGTCCCAAGATCTTCATATTGACAGATGGGGCTTTACCTCTGGGAATCCATGTGAATGATAAAGTGCTGATATGTGGCCATGGCCTTGGTTAGAGGCCTGGATTCACTACTGGCTGCAGGATCTTGGGAAAATCACCTTGGTAAACCGAGTCTCAGATTATTTATGGGTTAAATAGAATAATAATGCCAGACCACCTTACTTATGTCGTAGGATCTCTTTGAGCTTTATATGAGATGATGTGAAAATACTACATAAACTATATAGAGCCACATAAAACTGTGTGTGTATTTACTGTTATGAATATTACTATTTCTTTATGGAAGAGGAGTGGTTGTTTTTGCAAAGAGCACATGCCCTGAAGAATGCCTGGCCATAACTCAAAGTCTGCTGCTGGCTCCGTCCCGGGAGCAAAGCACGTAGGGAGCTAGGGTCATGCAGGTTCGTGTGGATATTACGATACAAGCCATGACCCATGTGTTCGGAGGGTAGCCCTTTAAGATGATGGGCCCAGAGGGCCTAGGACTATGCAAATGTGTGTTTATGTTACGGGTAAAGATCTCAAAGATGACCATAACTAGTACGAGGATATAGTCTGTAAATTCACAGTCACCCTTCTATTCAGAAAGGAAATTATTTACTACCTGATTATGCCCTTTGCAAGCACATTAAGGATTTCTGATCTGGGCTCCCTAGTGTGAAATGGAAATTTTTGAACATAAAACACACTTAAGAAAGTATAAACAGTGTTATTTACCAACGACTACCGTCAAGACAAGACTTCAACTTAATTAGCTTGAAGAAGTGATGTATAGACAAAACCAGATGCATCGATCGGTGCTCATTCTTCCTTGCTGTGGCCCTTAGTCAATACGGGGTGGTAACCATGCATATACTATGTCACTGGTTCTCTAAATGTGGTCCTGGACCAGCAGCATCAGCATCCCCTGGGAACTTGGTAGAAATGCACGTTCTCAGGGCGCCTGGGTGGCTTAGTCGGTTAAGCATCTGACTTCAGCTCAGGTCATGATCTTGCAGTTTGTGAGTTCGAGCCCTGCGTCGGGCTGTGTGCTGACAGCTCAGCTGGAACCCGCTTCTGATTCTGTGTCTCCCTCTCTCTCTGCCTGCTCCCTTGCTCTCACACTATCTCTCAAAAATAAACATTAAAAAAAAAAAGAAGAAATGCACATCCTCAAGCCCCACCCAGACCTGCAGAATCAGAGACTCTGGGGATGGGGCCAGCAATGCATTCGAACAAGCCCCTCCAGGGGATTCTGATGCGTCCCATAGGTAGTGTGATTGCTTTACAGGTACCCACCCCAGAACAGTTTGCATTAACCATCTCTGTTTGGTTTCCTGTGTTTGCTTAAAATGCTTCATTCTTGATGCCAACATGAGTTGAAAACATTAGTTAAATGTTGAACACTACCTGATTATATAAGTTCGAGCAGAGATGTTCCGGACTTAACACCAAAGAACCAAGAGTGTTCTTCCCAGCATCTGGGTGGCTTGGGGACAGAGGGCACTTGACAGTCACGTTGTGTGGCAAGGACCGAGGAACCCGTAGCATTTGAGTGCTTTGAGGTCTTGGAAATGGAAGTATCTTATGTGCTCCGTGCAAAGGTCCTTTGGCACCCAGACATGACAAAGTGTAGAGATGGAAAGTGGGGAAAGCAGGTGTGCATGATGAGTCTTAGACCCAGTGGTTTAATAGAGATAGAAAGTAGATGAGTGGTTTTCCAGGCCCTTGGCAAGAGGGCAGTAACTGCCTGATAGGTATAGGGTTTCTTTAGGGTACAATGAAAATGTTGTGGAGTTAGGAGTGATGGTTGCACCACACTGTGGGTATTCTAGAATACCACGGGACTGCACACTTTAAAATGGTCAATATTTGAATTTTATGTTATGTGAATTTTATCTCAAAAAGTGCTTTTTATTTTTTAATTTTGTTTATTAGAGAGAGCAGGAGGAGGGGCAAAGGAGAGAGAGAGAGAGAGAGAGAGAGAAAGAGAGAGAGAGAGAATCTTAAGCAGGCTCACTGCTTAGCACAGAGCCTGACTCAAGGCTCCATGTCATGACCCCAGGATTGTGACTTGAGCCGAAACCAAGGGTCAGACGCTCAACCGACTGGTTCACCCAGGTTCCCCTCAAAAAATACTTCTAAAAGCCTGTGATTTAATGGGGAGAAACGATTATACTTCTCTTCATTCCCTTCCTCCCACACCCAGTGGCCGCACAGTGGGGGACACACAACAGATGCTCAGAATGTTCTCTGTTGGCTGGTTGACAGATCCGACCCCTGAGGAAGGGGTTCCAATGAGAATTCCAATGGGAATTCAGGAGGCTGGACTGTGGCCCCTCAGGACGGCTCCTGGAGGCAAGCGTATCTTTTCTTGCAGTCCTCACCTCTGGTCTGGAGATTCCCCTGGGATCGTGGAGGAGAAAAGTGAATGCGGGTTTGAGAAAAATGACTCTTTGCTTTGAGAGAGAGTTGTTTCCAGTTCACTGTGACGAGCACAAATTTGTTTATGCCGGCAGGGGCAAAGCTTGGGAGGCCAGCTGCTCTCCTTGAAGTGAGGAGGCGCCTGCCGGCCGGCCGGAGACAGCCCCAGGGAGCCGGGGAATGATCTCACGGGCCTGGGTGGAGCAAGTGCCCGGACAGGGACCAGGCCCCTCTGCTCACAGATGTAATCAGCTTTGATGGGCAGAGGCTGAGGCTGTTTTTCCAATTAGGGCTGTTAGAGGATTCTGGCAGGGGCTGCAGTGGGCTTAATTCGACAGACCCGGACTCATTGAATTAGCAAACGTGGAGGGGGTGAGGAGGGCCCTAATGTGGGGACAGAGGCGAGGAGGGGGCGAAGGGGGCCCGGGATGGAGTCGGTCAGCAAGGACGCAGTTCCTTTTGCAGGAGGAGCAAACTGTTTTCTTTTTTTTTTCTTTAACGTTTATTTATTTTTGAGACAGAGACAGAGCATGAACAGGGGAGGGGGCAGAGAGAGAGGGAGACACAGAATCGGAAACAGGCTCCAGGCTCTGAGCCATCAGCCCAGAGCCCGACGCGGGGCTCAAACCCACGGACCGCGAGATCGTGACCTGAGCTGAAGTCGGACGCTTAACCGACTGAGCCACCTGGGCGCCCCTGAGCAAACTGTTTTCTAGAGAAGTTGAGGAACTCCCCTGAGACCACCCAGCTCATGAGAGGCAGTGGCAGGGGTGTAATTCAGGCCTCCCTACGTCTGTCTCTCCCCGGAACATTCCACTGACACAATAGAAGAAATAGGAAAAGATAATCCAATTTCATATATGAGAAAAACAGGCCGTGGAAAGGTTGCAGAATTTGCCTACGGTCACATAGACATTAAGTAGCAAATCATAAGTCTCAGCCACTATGCGGGATGGCCACATGCTTTGCACTTTTTTATACTCCCCATTTTTTTCCTGCAATCGAGCACGTAAAAAACTCATGTACTTCCTGATGGGCTAGGCTAGGTGGCTCTAAGGAACATTTCCCTGGTTTTACCTGCTAGCTCCGGAGTTTGCTCAAAAGCTGGCCATCTTCACTCTTGGAGACACGTTTGGAAGAGAAGTCCCTAAGGAGAAATGGGCAGATGACATTCCTGCCTCCCCTGGCCCATCCGCACGGAGCCAGAGACTGGCTCTGGTCTGCAGTGACCGGGCTGGAGAATTGCTGGAAAGGCGATTCTGTGTTGGTTGTATTTGAAGATAAGCCTGCCCCATACCCACCAGCACCTTGGGCCTTCCAGAACCTCCTGTGCCCTCCAAGAATGACCTAGCCGGAGCCACATTTGTCCTTGTCCCCACCTTGGGCCAGTAAAGCCACATTGCTTAAGTTTCCATCCCTGCTCTGCCGCTTTCTGGTGGGGTGACATGGGCAAGTTACTTAAATCTCTCTGAAACTCTGGTCTCATCTAAAAATAAAGACAATTCTGCATTATAGAATTTGTTGTGAGGATGAACTGAATTTGGAACATCGAAAGTGTACCTCTGGTGTAACCTTCTGTAATTCCCTTCCAGCTCTGTTCGGCATTGCCTTAAAAACCTGTATCCCCAAACCCAGAAAAAACATGATGTGGTATCATCCTTGGAGGGGCTTAATCATCTTGTGAAGGCAAAAATCCTTCATCTCTGCAACACAAAGTTAGAAAAATAGACTGGCATTTGCTGATTTCCTGTTTTATGCCAGAGAAAGAAAGAAAAAAAAAAATACTGCATCTCATAGCTTTTCCATAGAAGGATAGCCCAAGATTGAGACATCGCAGTGCATGAAAGCTAGATGCTGGGGCTTTAGGGCATTCCTTCCAGGCTCCTTCCTTGTGATTATTTTTATTTCACTGACTTAATGAGTGATTTGAATCCTCCCCATTCCTGTCCCTTCGGCTCTGTGAGGCAAGCCTGATTCTTCTGTTGCTTGGCTACCAGGTGGGTGGTCCCAAATGTGGAAAAAAAAAGCTGTCCATCCTTAGAAATTGGCCATGGACGTCACTGCGGGAGGACAAATAAATATAGAACATCAAGAGATTATTCACTTAGAGCCCAGCTTCTCCAACGTCTCCTCGCTGTGATGCACCAGATCAATTAAAGGCACTGTAATTCAGTGCATGGGGGAGGTTGTGAAGAGAACAGCTCCAACCTCCCCCTCCCCACCACCACCCGCCCCCTGGGTCCACATCCCCTCCCCACCCACCCCCAGCCCTCACCCTGGCCTCTGATGGGATTTGTTTCTCCCTTGCTAGGGATATAACTTACCGCTGCTTGTTTCAAGAAAACCAATTAAGAAACCATAAATTGCGGTCGACTAGAAAGGTCACTGCACAGGCTATAAATACAGGCGATTCTAAACTGTGAGCGAAAGTCGGAAGCCACACCCATGTCTTCCAGCAGACCTCTCCCTCGGATAAAATGAGAGAACAGCCAGCCAGGAATCAAAAAGGCATTCCCTGGGTTTTCGTTCTGCATCCTGTCATATGGCATGTTCCAGGGAATTCTCAGCCTCTGGTGGGACCGTATACCTTAGCTACCCCAACCCAGACTCCAGGTTTTGTTTTTCCACGTAACAGCTGTTTCTTCCCAATGTATAAAAGGTGTATGAGTTCGAAGTAAAAAAACTTGGAAAACACTGAAAAGTACATGGGGTGGGGGGAATAATAACCCATAATCCTGTTTCTTAAAAAAAGATCTATGAACATTTTATTTTTTAATTTTTTTATGTTTATTTAATTTTGAGTGTGAGCAGGGGAGGGGCAGAGAGAGAGGGAGACCCAGAATCTGAGCTGTCAGCACAGAGCCTGACACGGGGCTCGAACTCACAAACCACGAAAGCACGACCTGAGCTGAAGTGGGAGGCTTAACCAACTCAGCCACCCAGGCGCCCCTATTAACATTTTAGTGTAATTATTCCAGGCTTCCCTATTTTTCTAGGCTGTATGTGTACATATTTGTTTTTTTTATGAAAACGTGTATAAAGAGTGTCACTTCGTAATACTGGTTTGTAGCCTGCTTGCTCAGCAGTATTTGTGTTAATATTATTTTTTTAATGGCATTCTGTAGGTACCATAATGTATTTAACTTCCCCCTGCTGTTAAACATTTTGATTGCTTCCAAATGGTCACTCATATAGAATGCTTCAGTGATCATTATTGACTTAAAGTTTACGTGTAGCCATAATTCCTTATTTGGAGCAAATGTGTGAAGTAGAATTGCTGGACCCTTGATTTTTAAGAGTGGTACATGGGGCGCCTGGGTGGCTCAGTTGGTTAGGCGGCCGACTTCGGTTCAGGTCATGATCTCACAGTCTGTGAGTTCGAGCCCCGTGTCGGGCTCTGTGCTGACAGCTCAGAGCCTGGAGCCTGTTTCGGATTCTGTGTCTCCCTCTCTCTGATCCTCCCCCGTTCATGCTCTGTCTCTCTCTCTCTCAAAAATAAATAAACGTTAAAAAAAAA